>NC_138891.1:65809824-66392195 GCF_965194825.1 Balaenoptera physalus | reverse complement strand
CCCCCTCTTATGTCACCGAATAGCAAATTAGTTCTCAGAATTCCAGAGGCCGAGCTTTGCTACAGCAAAGACGCCGACGTCACAGAGGGGGCGCCCACGTGACGGTGGCGGAGCAGGCTGTACCATCGCCCGGGGGCCGGGGAGGGAGAGCCACCGTCTGGCCCCTCGAGCCTCACACCGAAACCTCCAAACCCGAGACGCCCAGCCTGTGAGGAACCCGAAATATGCCGGACAGTGGGAAAATATTGTGGCTTTGAGGGTTTTTTATGGGCCGGAGCAGGCAAAAGTCGCGGAGAGCTGACACCGAGTCCTCCCCTGCCACGTAGCAGTGGTAAAGCCCGCAGCTCAAATTCCGAGAATTGAGCTCTGTTGATTCTTAGAACTGGGGTTCTTAGAAGTGGTGATGCAAGAAGTTTCTAGGAAAGGCCGGACACCAGGTGATTATTGCTGTTGCTGCCGCCGCTGCTGCTGCTGCTGCCGCCGCCGCCGCCGCTGTTTGCCGCTGGTGCCGCTGCCGCCGCCGCTGCTCATGATCATTATTTTACCTTTTAATTCTTTTTTTTCCGCTCTTGCCAAATGCTTTGGCTACAAGTTTCCTATGTGTATCTATTGATGTAAATGTATATATTTATTTATTGTAGCTGTCAGGTGTTAAAATAAATGCCGAAGATTAGTCCCACGTCTCTCCCACTCTAGGATATAGATTTTTATATATTTACTATTTTATTCTTGTTGTCTTTGAGTGAATTGGCCGGTTTGGGGAGGCTTTTGCCACCCTCCCTTGTGTTGTTTTGGTTTTTGAAAAGGAGGTGGAGGAGAGGAAGGAGGGGAATTAGGGGGCGGCCGGAGCAGAAAGGACGAGACAGTGCTTGGGTCGGGGGGTGATTCGGGCAAGTCTGGGGGCTGTCTGGCCCCAGACGGCGGAGAGGACGCGCGCTAGCGCTCTCGCTCTTTCTGCTGCTGCTTGCGTACGGCTTGTGATCTCGCTGGATTCGTGCGGCTGTGTTTTTTCCCTCTTTTCTCGCTTGCAAACTGCCTTCCTTGCTCCCTCGCTCCAGCCTCGCCTTCCCTCCCTCTCTCCTCCTTTCCCTCGCCTCTCCTTCCTTCCCCTCTCCCGTCCTTCTTGGTCACTCCGGGAGGCGAGGAGGGAGGCTGCCCGCTCGCTCGCCCCGCTGGCTCCCTTCCACCGGCCTTGGTCCTCTAGATTCCCTACCTCCGAGCCGAGATTTGGGAGGAAAAATGCAAGCGAACTCCTCGTTTTGTTTTTGTTTTTTGTTTTTCACAAACCCAGTTGAAGTATGGGTTCTACTCTTTTCTTTTCAGAGCCGTGATCTTCCTAACGAGATCCGAGTGTTTTGGTGTCCCCTTCCCCTGCGTTTTGGGGGAGGTTTAGCTTGCCTGGGGGCGGGGATGTTGAATACTTTGAAAATTATTCTTTCTTGGTTGCAGTCTAGGGAGTCGGGAAGCCCCGCGCGCTCCCTCTCCCCATCGTGGGGAGAGAAGCTTGTGGCGGGACGGGGATTTGGGGGGGTGGGTGGGAAAGGGGTGCGCGTTTGCACCTGCGGTGCTGTTCAGCGTGCGGGGACTCCGGGAACCTTCGCAGGACGGCCCAGCCAAGCGGGAAGGTGGCGGGATTTCTGGCGGTCGCGGTGTTTGTATTTTGGGCGCTTCGTGACTCGGTGTTAGTTCCCAATGGCTGTTCCTCCGCTTTTCTAAATTTTATTTTTCCCATGGTGCAAGCTTTGTAAAAACAAACAAACAAACAAAAACTGCGGGCCGGAGAGTAGCCGGCGTCAAGGCTTCAGATTTCCCCTTGCACTGGGCGAGGGGAAAAACAAACAGCCCCAGCCCGCGGTCCTACGTGCGAGACCCGGGAGGAGAGAAGGGCACTTTGTGGCCCCAGCTGGGGGATCTGGCGCGGGAGAAGGGGGCGCGGGCGCGAACGGGAGATCTTTGTGAGTGATTTTGCAAAAACGGATTGCGAGGTTGGTTGGATTTGCAACCTGTGGCTCTCCTCGAGGGAGTAAGAATGCGGGAAGGCGGCGGCGGCGGCGGCCCGGGGCGGGAGTGGGTGGGGAGTTGGAGCCTCGGAAATCGGCTGCGCTGGGGAGCAGCGGGAGCGAGGGGCCACCCCGCTGCCGGATGCAGTGACCGTGGTAAACGTCTTGAGAACTGTGGGTTGCGTTGCCTTTATGATGCCGTATTATCTTGGAACTCTGGCCAAAAATGGAACTAGTGTGGCAATAATGAGTTTTAAAAGCTATCCTATGGAAAACAAGTACACAAACCTACAAATTAAAAAAAAGCATGAAAAAGACCCTTTTTATGTTGTGCACTCTCTCGAAATGTTTGACTTGGTGGTGGGGGTCCTGACAGCTGAGCCGAAAGAATGACCCCAAAGTGGGTGCTCAAAGTCCAGAGCTGTTACTGGGTCCCTGACCTCTTCTGTGAGCTGGCCATCCCCCCCAGGAAACTGATTTAATCCTTTATGGATTTTTTGTTCAGTTTATAGTTTCCAGGAGGTAAATCTTGTAATGCTTTGCTCTTTTTCTTTTAAAGTAAAATGTCAGTAGATGCATTTTTTTACTTAAAAAAAAAAAAAGTAAAAAGAAAAAAAGTGGGGCAGGAGAGAAGGAACCAGGGAAAGGGCTGTTTAGAAATACAGTTTGTGGCTCTGAGCGATGCCACCGGCTTCCTCTACAGAGACTGCCAGTTTCCTTTTTTCTTTGCAAGGTGTGTGTGGTTTTAATAAATAACTTTAAAAAAAAGTAAGAGGGGGGCCCGCAGGATCGGTCAGGAGACAGGTATCTATTTTGCTCATTATTTACTACTAAGAGCCTTTGGCACTGGAACAAAACCTCGTAAATCTGCAACCCAAGTTGAAGTTCATCTGGCCCTAGTCCACCCGCTATTCCTGGAGGTAGCAAACATGAGCTCAGAGGAACGAGGTGAAATCACATTCTTGCTTTAAAATATATGTGTTTTTTTTTTTTTAAAGGAGAAAAGATATTTGTCTCTGGGGGAGGAGGAAATGGAAAGGGAGTACCAGGAGATGGGCATTCCCTTGCTAAAATGACTGTAGTTGAGTCTTCAGGCCAAAATAGAAACCTGAAGATGGGAAATAGTCCTCCCTCCCCCCACTTATAAATAGAAGGTTCCAATATCCTATTTGGAAGATTTCCAATACTGCAGGCCCAAGCATTGACTGGTTTTAAGGGTCTGTTGGTAGCGACGATAAGGCTAGTAGCTGTTTGTAAAAACCAGGCAACTTGAAGAAGGCAGCTAGAAGTGGGAATTCTCCAATTGGCCATTTCCTCTATGCTCAGTTTTGAAGGGTTCTACCCCTTGCTTTCTTGAAAAGCCTGTCCCATTTTTATTGTGGGTTTGGTTGACAGGAATGGGACTCTAAACTCTTAAGCTGTCGTTTGCTGAGCCTTAAAGAGTTCCAGTTATTGGTTGAGTAAATGGTAGCCATGGCTAGATGTCAAAATTCTTCCTTCCCTCTCTCCTTTGCCTGGTAGCCACACTCACAACCCACTTTGTTGTGAAAAATTTAGCGATTCAGAGGAGGTGGTGCGGCAGCGCCACCCCTCGGTGGGTGAAACTATCTATTTGCAAAAGTCAAATATTTGAAAAATGTTGTGAAATGACCTTATGAGGATTTTTTTTTTCTTTAGGAAGGGGAGATAAAACTAGCTTTTTAAACAAGGACTTTGTAGTTGATCTCTCAAAAGGAGGGAGAAAAGATAGGATGGTGTCATAATAGGCGAAGTAGTTCGAGTGTGTGTGTGTGTGTGTGTGTGTGTGTGTGTGTGTGCGCGCGCGCGCTCTCTCGGGGAGGGTTGCCTGGTTGGCTTTAAGTAGGCGAGTTCTCCTGGCGGAGGTAGCCCCCCTTCCCTCTTGGACTTGACCTCTCAGGGCACCCGAATAATGCTGTCTGTCTGATATTGAGACAAGGAGGAACGTTTTGGTGTAAAAAACCATAGCGACTGGAAGTCCTGTAGTTTTGCTGGCGGTGAAGATGGTGTATGTGGGGGTGGGTCGGGGAGGGAGGTTTGTGGATGGACTGGGGCAATGGTAGGCTGATCCGTAGCCGGGTTTGGAGTCCTCTGGGAGTCAAAGTAGTGTGGCGCGTGCCAGTTGCCTGCACTGCGCAACAAGTGGGAAAGCCGCCGCAGTGATCCGAGCGAGGGTGCTGTGTTGTGGGAAAGCTGGCCGGTTTCTCTTC
Organism: Balaenoptera physalus; assembly: GCF_965194825.1. Lineage (NCBI taxonomy): Eukaryota > Metazoa > Chordata > Mammalia > Artiodactyla > Balaenopteridae > Balaenoptera > Balaenoptera physalus. The sequence continues at coordinate 66,387,967 of NC_138891.1, read as the reverse complement.
GCCCCACTGGAAGCCAGGAACGGCTCCTCCCAGCCCTCCCCGCCTCCCACTCTGAGAAGAGAGCCCCACCAAAAGACCAACTCGTCCCCACTCCCCCATCCCCGGCTTAGCCGAGCGCTGTTAAGCCTGCCCTTGGCCTCCAGGACCCCTTTTCTACGTGGGAATCAGTTTATTCCCCACTTTTTTGCTGGTCGACCAGTGTTTGGCAGAAAGCTCTGGTAATGCCGTCGAGTGCCTTCTGCTTTTTGAAGACATGTGCACCTTTTCTTTCTCTTCCCAATACATTCAGCCTTTCGGGCTGGAAGAATCAAGGTATATATAATACATGAACGCAGCTCCAGATACCGCGTTTCTGTTGCTAGAGGCCTGAGCATCGGGAATAAGGAATTACATCTAGTAAATTCAGTGTTTTCCAGCTTTGCCCTATAGAGGCACCCCCCCCCCCCTCCCTTAAGAGACAACAGCAGCCAAAAGGTGGGGGGCAGTCGGGTGTGAAAGGCTGTGGTCGCGCGGCGATTTTCTCACGGACTGAGTCCGCCACCTAGTGGTAGGTCCTGGCTGAGTTCCCCGCCTAGGGCAGTGGACCGACCGCGTCACCTACGGGTCCCCAAGTATCCCAACCAGGTGCTAGGACTGACAGAGGGAGGGTACCCTCCAATGAGGATGACACCCAACCTCCAAAGTTTCGGTACGATGGATGAAAATTAGAAAGGCTGCGGATGCTTGCTCCATCCACAGCCACTCAGCGACTGGCATCTGCCTCCGCTAAGAGAACCAAGAAGTACCGGGTTCTGAAAACACGATTTCCCAGTCGCTGTGGCCTCTCCCCCGGAAAAGTCAATAGTGGAGGGATGCCACAGGGGCTCTAGGACATATATCGTTTTACAATTGAGGAAACAGGCCTGATGAGAGGGTTAATGGTGAGTTAGTGACCTAACCGGAACCAGATTTTAAGCTTCTGAATTCCAGGTTAGTGACTTAAAAGTCAAAGGCGAGTTTATCTCCGCCCCTTTGAGTTATCTAAGAGAAAGGAGCAGAAGTCAGAGGGAGCCATGATTTTAACCTCTTAGGTAACCATTGTTGGAAAGGGTTCCCCAGCTGTCTCCGAGGAATTTGTTTAGAAAGCATGGCCCAAGATTTTCAGTAACAGACATGAAAAGCCTACGGTAGTGCTCAGGGGTGGGGGGTCTCAGTTCTTGGGAGGGGGCTGTGTGTGTGTTAGGGCGTGATTAAAGCCCAGTCCCTAGACTTGCAGAGATGCACCTCGCTGCTCCCGAGGCTCGCATTTGGATCCTGAAATAGCTCTCTTCCCCTTCTTTCCAAACTTTGCTTAGTGGCTTGGCGAGAAATCAATTGTATGTGTGGGTCCTATGGACAGGCAGAGTGAAATCCACAACAGCTTCTCAGCAAAGTTTTCTTTCTCGGAGCTCAAAATTTAAGATGGCAAACGCGCGACCGTGTGCTGGCGACCCCTAGCGACCGCAGGCGCGCACACCCGCGGGAGAAGCCGTTGTTTCCACCGCCCTGGTCCGCCGGAATCGAGTTCCGCCTCTCCCGCTGCGGGAGCTGTTGGAGGCCGCGTCGGAGAAACGCGCCTCTGTTCGGGTTGGAAACGAATCTGGGGACGTGTTTGAAGAGCGGTCAAGTTTGACTCATCGCTTTCCAAGGACAGTTAGTGCCTTCCATCTTCATTAACGTGAATAAAGACCTTGGCTGACTTCTGTCCAGATCGGATTTTTAAAGGCATTGTTTGCCTGGGGAGATCATGCCTCTCCTCTCTCCCGCCAGACCTTTTGCAAAGGCCGAGCCCAGTCCAGCCAGGATGGCCAAAATATCTTTGCTCGTGGTCTGCTGGCATCGACTGCCGGCCCTTTCTGGAAGGCCGTCACGAGCTGGGCGCCTGGGGAGCGTCCCTTCTGCAGCTCCTCTTCAGATCTTGATGATAAAACACATCCCTCTATTTTATTGCATTTCCTAGAAGCTTGCAGGCTTGCAAGAGCGCTGTTGGCAGGAAGTGTGATAGAAATGAAAGTCAGGACATAATGTCCCTGAACACCTCCTCGGTCACCCAAAGCGGCTGCCGAGGCCACCGCGTTATCAAATTCACTTTCATCTACTGTCTTCCTACCCTCCCGCCCCCCAGCCAAGAGCGCGAGGAGTGTTTCTCCCCCAAAACAAAAACAACTCGGCGGTTTGACCCTACCCCGCCACCTCCAGATCACCATGGCTAGACCCGAGCAGCTCATTAGCTGAGACGCTGCGGAGAAAGGGAGCGCTCAGGAAGGAGCCCTGATGCTGGTTCCACTGCGGCAGCTCCAGCCTTATTAAAATCCCCCGTCCCTGCCCCTAAAGAGTGCTTTGCACTTCCAGATTCTCCTTTGGATTTCTCAACGAGTTATTGGAGTTATTAGATTACCAATAATCCAAAACCCGAACGGGATATTGAAGGGGGAAGCGCGGAAGGCATTCTCCAAATCGGGAGACTGTGTCTAAACTAGGTCAATGGGAAGGAGGGGCGGGGCGACAAGGAGTTGTCGGTTTTAAGCCTTGATGGAGGGCTCCCTCTAGTGTTAGGCAGCAGTAAAACATGATTAGGTTTGAGCTAGTCCCGGAACCACGGGACTCCTAATTTCCAATAAGTGCATTTACTTAATTTTAGCTTCCCTTCCTAGATTCTCATCCCATCCCATATTAAATTTCAGCCTTCGCTTTCACCTTTATCCCACCGGACGAAGGGATGAGAAAGTGGGATTTTATGAAGCCAAAGAGGCCCAGTCTTTACTGACCCCGCCTCCGCTGCTGATGCGATGCGCGGCGCACTGTGACGCTACCCGCTAGTTTTAGGAGTGGACTGCGGCCTTACAGGTTGCATCTTTCGCGCCCCCTACTCCCCACCTCCCGGCCCCCACAAGTGCCTCTCGGAGCCCGATACTGAGACCGATTAGGCGATGGCGCCCAGGGATTATAATTCCGAGGAAGGCCACGGGAAGGCCAGGCCACCTTGGAGCGCGCCCATGAACGCGATAGGGTTTGAGCCCAGGCCCCTGCCGAATCCCGACCTTTTCTCCATGGTTTCGGAGAAATCGGATTCGGGAATTCCGAAATCTGGCCAGGTTCGGCCTGACAGCTCCTATTCTAAAGATCTTAGGCGGAAACCGAGCCGAGCTGGGTTCGCCTTCTTGCCAACGTAGGCGGAAGGGGCTTTCGGTTTAGTTTTCCTCCAACTCGGCTGGGGCGCGCTGGATGGAGACCCTCAGTCCTCGGGACTCCGTCTTTTTGACCTTGAGGCCTCGCCTAACCACTCCCTTTAAAACAGGGGGAGGGGCGGGGGGCAAGCAAAATGAGAGAAAGAGAGAGAAAAAAAGACACACCAGGCAAACAAACACCGGAATTCGGCAACTTGAAGTCATGAAATAAGCCTGGGATTGGACTCGAAATCCTGGGTTCTAGACCAGCTGTGCCTGACTGTCCCTATTTATAAAATTGTTATGGGGAAGGGGTTGAACTAGTGAACTATAGGAGTCCAGGACCGGGAGCGGACGAGGTATTTAGGGGAAAGTGTGCCGTTTTCCTCGCAAGCCTCCTCCCCGGGCGCCCACCCCCTCCGCCAACCTCGCCGGGTGAATCCCCGGCGGCCCGCGCGGCGCAGGCTGCGATCCTGGCGGCCGTCCGGGCCGGCAGCTTCCTGGAAAGTTACTTCTCGTTGGAGCCGGCGATAGGCAGAGAGTGTTCTTTGAAATCCGCTGAGTTGAGATCGACTACGTTCCGGGAATGAGAGGGTTGTGCCATTCCCCTCACTGCCCCCTGCCTTGACGGCGTAACAGGAAAAAAAAAAAGAAAGAAAGAAAAAAGGCACACATAATGTTCGTTACCGAGGTGCACGAAAAGTTTTTTTTGAATGTAACCAAATTAAGGGCTGCCACCGGGGTACCGCCGGGCCTCCGCCGCGCCTGCGGGGGATTCGAGGTGGACGGGCCGCGGTGCGGGCAGCACGCCCGGGGGTGGGCGGTCCCTGGCAGACAGGTACGGTGTGATGGGGGTGGGCGAATCTGCGGATCTGCGCGGGCTTGCCCTGGCCGCAGGGCTCGAGTTTGTGCCCTTGTGTGTGAGCAAGAGACGGGGGCTGCCTCTGGAGGCGGGAGGAAAAGGCTGGGGTCTTTCATATTGGCTGGCTTCGCTCTCCTCACCTCTTGTCTCTCTCCCTCTCCTTTCTGCTGTCTTTTTTCTCTTTGACTTTTTTTTTTTTTGGAGGGGGAGTTCCCTCTTTTTTTCTTCTTCAAACCCTTTAAAGGATCTGCCTTCTCAAGGTGCCTCACTGAAAATACACAGGGAAAGCGCCAAAGGAGAGAACGTGTGTGGGGTGGAAAAGACCATGTTTAACTCTCACTTGGTGGTTTCCGCGACTGGGGCTGGCTGGGGTGGGGAGAGTCCACGTCTGGGCCCTTGCAGATGTCAGTTTCTCCTTGACAGCTCTGCTGTCTTGGTTGTTTCTGTGGAATGAGTCTTGTGTTTGGCATTGGTGGGATGGCCGAAGCTAGGAGACGGGGTTTGTCCCGGGCTTTGCTTGGAATTAGTTCTGAGATCTTGGGCAAGACATCCCCTGGAGCCTCAGTGTCGTCCCAGGAAATGGGGGCTGTTATTGTTATCAGCCACAATAATGGATGGGAAAGAGCTGAGTGGTCCCGAAAAACAAACCAGATGCTGTAGTGCTCCCACACCTGCAGCATCTAGAGGGCGGCAGCGTTGCCCACACCCACTGTAACCCACATACTCACTAGTTGTGGGGCTCCGAAGACAACGCTAGCTGAGAAAGGAGTGGACTTAATAAGGACAGGGGCCTTAGTGTATGCGCATTGTTTTTGGTCAAGCCAGGCTGAGAGGTTTACAGTGGAAAGTGCCCAGCCTAGGGCCTGGCTGACAGTGAACCCAGGGGAATTGTTTTGTTTGTTTGTTTCATTCCGCATCTGGAGTGAGTCATTGCCACTTGTCAAGGTGAAATGGCAAATCTGGGCTTCCTGTGGTTCCAAAAGTCTGTGACTGGAAATCCACAGGCAAGATGGTGTTTGAAGCTTGTTCCAGGGCAGCCTTAGGTATTCCAGAAGGGTTGAGGGATCTCTTCCATGGGGGAAGAGGGGAAGGTTTATAAATAAACCTCACATGTGTCTTCAGCATTTGTTTTCCAAGGAGACCATCGTCGGACTTTGGTTAGGACCCATTCAGTGTATCTCTCTTTGCCCATCTTGAGTTAGAATGGGGAGAGGAGGAAATAAATAGGTTCTTTTGTCTTTTTCTATCCTCTCCCTTCCCCCATTTCCTTCCCCTGTCCCCACTCACTCACATGCACACATTAACCTTGAAGCCGATGAGATTGAGTGACTGGCACTTGGGACCACAGAGAGATGTCAGAGTGTTTGGTTACAGACTCAAGGAAACCTCTCATTTTAGAGTGCTCATTTGGTAAGACTCAGCAGCCTGGAATGGGGGCAAAGTGCTTGTGTGAGGGAAGGAACTTAAAAATGAGATTCACCCACATCAGGGTGCTGTCTTGCATGTTCTACAGCACGTAGGCTGATTTGGAAAGGGAACAGGAATTTAAGCCAGAAGACCTAGGGCCAGGTCACTCACCATTTATGTGGCCCAATATGACCTCCCTGGCCTCGGGCCCCCTTTCCCGGAAGATAACTCTAAAGGGCTACACTTTAAAAGAAGTCGTGCATGGGGGGGGGGGGGGTGTGGTTTCAAATATTGTTTTGTTTTGAAGCCCACATGTGATCATAAATGAGAGTCTTTCACCTATGCTTTAAATTATTTTGTTTTAGAGAAACCAATTTGGAGAGGGTCCATATTTCCTAAGCGCTTCCTGGCCAGGTCTCAGTCAAACCACACAGTTAAATCTTTCACCAGCAGGGGGAAGCACAAACTTGGAAGTTTGTAGCCCTGTATCTGGTCTTAGACCCAAGAGGGATGGGAGGGGAAATTTCAAAAAAGGAGAGAAGAGTAGATATACCATCTCAGGTTGTATTCTGCAGATTCCTTATTCTGTCTTAAGTGTTTCAGCTAGTCAGGAAATACTGCCTAGCTGTTTGTCCGGAGCAAGCCACTTGAACCCAAGTCTCAGTTTTGTCATCAGTGAAATAGGGATAAAGATGTTGACCCTGTTGGCCTTGTGGAATCATTCTAGGCCTTGAAAGATAATATTTTAGCAGTTTTTGAAAAGCATCCAGAGTTTTTAGGCCCCTGAAGGATCATTCTCATTAGTAGTGAAAGAATCACTTTTATTAATTTTTTCTTTCCCATAAACTCAAGGGCCTTTGGATGGCATACATTTTTTACTCTGAGAGAGGAAATAAATGTGTCTATGTATATGTAATTAATGTATGAAATTGTATTCCCAGTACTCAGGGTAAAAACATTATTATCGCATGGCTTTGGATGCCCGTTGTTTCCGTAAGAGCCGAGCTGGAAAAAATGTTTGCTAGCTTGTGGTAAAACCGCACCAGCTGGCAGGCTGCAGCTATCAAAGTAAAACTAAATATGTGTGTCCTAAAATAAGACTATAGTGGACAATCTTACATTCATTAAATCAATTTCTGTTTGCTTTTTCTCTTCCCTGCAGGTTTTAAGCAAAATTTTGGACTGTGAATCAAGGCATTGGGTAAGTAAATTAAATTATATGCTTTACAATTTTGTGGACAAACTTTTTTTTAATTTGCCAATGCATGTGTCTCTGTGAGTGGTGCCACTTTTCATTAGATGAGATAAAAGAGAGCCAATTGCCTGTCCGTCACACCCAGCCCCCACCCCTTTGCCCCTGCATTCAACTGTCTTAACACTGTGTGCGATCACTCATCCCCTTACTCGTTTCTTGGTTCACATTAATTTAGCCACCTACGATACACCAGCAAGGCGCTAGGTGCTCAGGATACAGTCAGACAATCCTGAAGCCTAGCAGGGGAGAGACAGATGGTGGCTGGGATAATGAAATGAGATGCCGATGAGAATAGCTACGATTTTTGAGAATCTACTGTGGACCAGGCACGTATCTCTAAGTTTTACAACCGCATAGGAATTACTACTCCCATTTTGGGAAACTGAAGCCCAGAAACCGTAAAACAACTTGCTCCAAGTCACACAGCCTGCAAAAGGTATGGCCCATGCGCTAACCTTCAAAGCATGCTTTCTCTCCCCTGTCACACACTCACTGCCTCTCAATGCTGGCAGCGTGTTTGGTATGTGGACAAAACATTCAACAAATATTCATTCCCTTCCTCTTTCCCCAATAGGGTTTTCTGTTAACAAGTTGGTTAAAGATTATTAGCTCATTGTACAGACATGAAGAGTAATGCCCAGAGATGGGCCATGAATTGTTCAAAAGCAAACACAAGGGAGCAGGCTAAGCCGCCTGCTCTCACACTCCTGGTAAGAAAGAAACAGGTTCTGGAGGACTAACAGGATTCTGACCTTTTCTTTCAGGTGAAGAAAAAAAATGGCCTCGCCGGCTGACAGCTGTATCCAGTTCACCCGCCATGCCAGTGACGTTCTTCTCAACCTTAATCGCCTCCGGAGCCGCGACATCTTGACGGATGTTGTCATAGTGGTGAGCCGGGAGCAGTTCCGAGCCCATAAGACGGTCCTCATGGCCTGCAGGTGAGGGGTCTGGAAGCGGAAGGCGGACGCTGGATATAAGGGGAGCGATGGTGCCGGCTGCCAGTGTGGAGCGCGGAGGCCTCTGGCTGTGTTTGGGATCACATCTCATTTTTCTCCAGATCTCCAGCACATGGCCTGGCAGAGTGGGTTCCCAGGAAGCAAACGAATGAGCACACTTTCAGAAAAGAAAGAGTTTCCGTTCTGTGGGGATAGAGGGAGAAGAAATCATATACTGTGTCCAGAAGAGATGTGTTTTGGGCAAACATGGAGACTAACTTCAGTGAACCAGTGAAAAAAATGAAAAGTGAAAGCGAGTTTTAAAATATTTTAAGCAAGTTAATTTGAGATCTTTTGCTCTTTTTTTCTGTGACTGTATTTATTTATACCATGACTATATTTCTATGGGTGTTTCAGAGCATATGTAAGTTGGTGAAAGTGAGCTGGCTAATTCTTCATACTTGTCAAGTATTTCAAGTGTTCAGAGCAATTTATGTTACAGCACCTCCCTGGATCTCCATAGTGGCCTGTGTTATGGATGGCACGATTAGCTTCATTTCATAGATCATAAAATGAAGACATTCATAGGTGAACTGATGTAGAGCCAGGGATTTTGATTGCTAGTAGGGGACTTATTCAACATCTACAACAAGCATCTTTGTTTTAAATAGTGGAGAGGTTTATATAGAGAGAAAAATAATAGCTAACGCTAACCGAATGCTAACTACGTGCCAGGCATCAATCTGTCCCCTTTACATTCTCATTCTTGCCACAGGCCTGTAAGGGAGACACTCTTGTTTCTGCTTTGCAGAGAAGGAAACCAAGGTGCAGAGAACTGAAGTCTCTTACCCAAGGTTGCCTAGCTACCTACTGGGTGAAGTCTAGCTCACTTCTGGCAACACGCTCAGAAAGAGTAGAATCCAGATAACAGTCCAGAATTCTGGCCTCTCACTGAGTGCTCTTTCCTCTACCAGATATCATGGTACCTGGAGGCATGGCTTGACACTGACTTGGCTCTCCTAGGAGTATTGACCTTGTGATAGTCTATGGACTTTTAGAAAATCAGTAAACTGTAGATGTAGGCATCGTTTTATTTGTCATCAATACCTAATTTGCTTCTAAAAAAATACAATAAGATTTTAAAAATAAGGATAATTTGGTGGAACAAGAAAAGAAATGCTTATCCCAAAGATATAGACTCAAAATAGTTACTGCAAATAAGTGCTAAATTTAGTTCTGGTAAGCTGTGCAGTTAAGACCAAAAGAATACAGGTTCTGTGACTTTGTGAAAATCACTTGACCTCTTTGATCTTAGTTCCCCCGTTTGTAAAGGGAGAGAAGGATAGAATCTGCCTTGCAAGGCTGTGAGGAGCACGGGATAGCGTATGTAAAGTGTGTAATGACTCTCTGGAATTTAGTAAATTCTCCATAAATGGCAGCTATTATTAATTGCCATGGAAGCTCTGAAGCTAGGTCCAGGGGAGAGGGGCTGAGCGTCCGCGCTGACTGTAATTGATAACAGTTTCTATGTGTCTGTTATAGTGAGACATTTCTTTGTTTTACAGTGGCCTGTTCTACAGCATCTTCACAGACCAGCTGAAGTGCAACCTCAGTGTGATCAACCTGGATCCTGAGATCAACCCGGAGGGGTTCTGCATCCTCCTGGACTTCATGTACACGTCTCGGCTCAATCTGCGGGAGGGCAACATCATGGCCGTGATGGCCACAGCTATGTACCTGCAGATGGAGCATGTTGTGGACACTTGCCGGAAGTTCATCAAGGCCAGGTGAGCTGCCGCCCAGATGGAAGCCTTGGAGACGGAAGGGATCAGACAGGGTCAGAAATGCTTGATAATGCTTGCATGCAGAAAAGATAACCCACTATGATACGCCACAGCCTACCTTTCCACTGCTTTTGCACACTCCTGCTACCTAGGTATGCCACGTGCATCCCCACTTCTTGCTTCCTTCCATTCACTTGATAGACCCTTTCCTCCCACCCATCCTGCAAGACCACGCCTGGATGCCAGCTTCTTCATAGACGTTTGTGCAGTTATCACTTTGCTGTTTCCTCAGCTCTTCAGCTGTGTCTGAAAGCCTTTTGCCTGTCTTTTAGGCTTTGCCTCTGTTTTCACTATTTGCATACATGTTTTAGTTCTCCTTTAGGCTTCCACTGTAACTATTTACATATGCCCCTTAGTTCCGCCACCAGACTGTGGGCTGCTTTACTCATCTTTTATGTCACCCTGCTCCTACTAGAGAGAACATTTATTGAATGAAATTGGGTTCACTGGGTCTAGCCCCCTACCTGAGGGCTGGTAAGACATGACTGTCACGGAAAGATGAGGAACCTGAGAGCCAAAGAAGGGAAGAGCTTTGCTAAGTGGGACAGCGACTTGGGCCTTGACTTCTGTAGAACCATTTGATTCAGCTACTCCAGGGTAATTGCATCCCTTCTCAGACAGAAAGGTTTCCGGCCTCTCTTCGAACATCTCCAGGAGCCAGGAACTCAGTGTTCCCAGAGCCATGCCATGCAGTTCTCCCTTGGATAGTTCGAAAGCTCTTCTTTACGGCGAGTTGAAATCTGGCTCCCTTCACCTTCACTCCTTGGTTCTAGCTCTGTTAACTGCGGTCAGACTGAGCTGGCCTATTTTTCACCCACATAATGTCCCTTCAAGTATACGCAGCTTGAGCTCTTTGTCTCCTGTGGGTGATAATGGTGGCAAGATCATCATTATGAATGCTTTCTCTGGGTCAGGCCTTGCGCTTGGAGCGTTCAGTAACTTGCTCCAGGTCACAGAGCTGCTAAGTGGCACAGCGGAGACTGGAAACCAGGTCTGGCGGCTGCAGAGCCAGGGCTTCCTACGCTGGCACGTGCTGCCTGTTCTCCAAAGTAAACTTCCCCACGGCTCCAGGCAGTATGTAGAGCGAGTCCCTTCTTCACAGGGCACCAGTATGACAATGACCCTCCAAACACGTGGCATCAACATCGTATAAATTCTTCCCTCCCTGAAGCTCAGTTTCCAGGTGTGTAGAATGGAGACAGTAATTCCTGATCTACATCCCTTCTGTAAGGATGAAATAAGATAAGGACTCTGACAGCTTTATATTCTATAACATTTGAATAATTATAGATTCATGCATATTGTATACATATGGGACTTAAACATACAAAATCACGTCTAAACAGGCACTGATTGTGTGGGTAACTCACTTCCCTTCTCTGGGTTTTGTTTCCCCAGCTGTGGGCTAGATTGCTAGACTTTTAGCGGAACTGCCTTGTAACTGCAAGTGTTTCCCTACTCCAGGGCCACATCGCCCATGTCTGGCTGACTCAAGTGCAAATGTGGTTTCATAGACCAGTGTCACTTGGAAGGTTCTGATTTGGAGGCCGGGGTCTTCTCTCTTTTTGCTCCTGCAGTGAAGCAGAGATGGTCCCTGCCATTAAGCCTCCCCGTGAAGACTTCCTGAACAGCCGGATGCTGATGCCCCAAGACATCATGGCCTATCGGGGCCGGGAGGTGGTGGAGAACAGCCTGCCCCTGAGGGGCGCCCCTGGCTGTGAGAGCAGAGCCTTCGCCCCCAGCCTGTACAACGGCCTGTCCACGCCGCCAGCCTCGTACCCCGTGTATGGCCACCTTCCGGTCAGCAGCTTCCTCTTCTCCGACGAGGAGCTGCGGGACGCCCGGATGCCTGTGGCCAACCCCTTCCCCAAGGAGCGGACCCTCCCCTGCGACAGCGCCAGGCCAGTCCCCAGTGAGTACAGTCGGCCGGCCATGGAGCTGTCCCCCACTGTGGGCCACAACAACGTGTACTCACCCAAGGAGGCAGCCCTGGAGGAGGCACGGAGTGACATGCACTACAGTGTGGCCGAGGGCCCCAAGCCTGCCGCCCCCTCGGCCCGGAGCGCCCCATACTTCGCCTGTGACAAGGCCGGCAAAGAGGAAGAGAGGCCCTCGTCGGAGGATGAGATTGCCCTGCATTTCGAGCCGCCCAATGCACCCCTGAACCGGAAGGGTCTGGTTAGCCCGCAGAGCCCCCAGAAGTCCGACTGCCAGCCCAACTCGCCCACGGAGTCCTGCAGCAGCAAGAACGCCTGCATCCTCCAGACCTCCGGGTCCCCTCCGGCCAAAAGCCCCACTGACCCCAAAGCCTGCAACTGGAAGAAGTACAAGTTCATCGTGCTCAACAGCCTCAACCAGAATGCCAAACCAGAGGGGCCCGAGCAGGCCGAGCTGGGCCGCCTTTCCCCTCGAGCCTACACTGCCCCGCCAGCCTGCCAGCCGCCCATGGAGCCCGAGACCCTTGACCTCCAGTCCCCAACTAAGCTCAGCACCAATGGGGAGGACTCCACCATCCCACAGGCCAGCAGGCTCAATAACATCGTCAACAGGTGATTTCAGAGGCAGTCCGGACCTGGGGTCGGGGCTTACCTGGGCAGGGTTCTGGGGTCACTTCTGATGGATGCAGGGGGCTGTGTTCTGCTCTTGCCTGAAATGCTGAGCACATTGGAGCTATGGGCCAAGGCCTATTGATTGAACTGGCCTAAGTAAGGAAGGACCTTAAGCTTCGGTATATTTTCACAGAGAGAGAGAATTCCCCTCCATGGTAGATGAGCATTCCAAGAATCCCAAGCTCCTGCAATCTCTGTGGCAGGGGGGAGTCCTCTTACTTGCCTTGGACCGCGGGAGGCTGTGGACTGTGGCACTGCGGGGAGGAAACTGGGCCCGGGAGTGGAGTTCGGGCTCAGTGTGGCCCCCGTCCATGATCTCGATGTGTCTGCTATTTGGAGGGAGGCTTGGGGACAAATAACTCTGTGGCTCCAGATTCCAAGTGGCCTCTGGGTTGCCCTGAGCACAGGGAGGAGGGGATGCACAAAGGCCAGGCAGAGCGCCCTGCCCTGCTCCAGCTGCTGAGGCCCTTTCCTCCTCCCCACAGGTCCCTGACCGGCTCCCCACGCAGCAGCAGTGAGAGCCACTCTCCGCTCTACCTGCACGCCCCCAAGTGCACGTCCTGTGGCTCTCAGTCCCCGCAGCACGCAGAGATGTGCCTCCACGCCACTGGCCCCACGTTCCCCGAGGAGCTGGGAGAGACCCAGTCCGAGTACTCAGATTCCAGCTGTGGTGAGTTCCTCCCCCTCCCTCCCCTGGCCTCTGCCTCTGCTCCACAGGCCTTGTGTTTCCATTTTATTTACGCTGTTGTCATTGATTGGGAGAAGCCCCTGGTTGGAAGTCCGTTGGCATTTAAATCACCAACCCATAGTCCCACTCTTGACCTCGTAGGGAACTAGGCTGACCAAAGCAAGGGATGGGGAATTTGAGTTAATCTGGGGGACTACTGAAGGACCACACAGCCCTTTCAGCTTCCTTCCAGCAAAGTTGGCTGTGGGGCTGGCCATAACTAGCTCCCGGAGCCTTCTCAGGCCCTCTGGACCCAAACTGATTGGTGTGCATGTTGGTTCACCCTGCTAGGCTGTACATTCTAGAAGGAGAAGCATCCGGCCTTATTCATGCCAGCATTTCCCATCGGGCCTAGTGAGTCTAGCACAGAGTAGGCACTCAGTTTTTGTCAGCTGAATTCGATTAGTTGAACTGATTATTAACTGACGTTTCTGGCTAGTGTGTGACCGGCCTCCCCAGGTTTTACCTCTTCCTCCAGCTCTGTCTGTAGCAGGATAGCCCAGTGATACCTCTTCAGGGGTAAACACACCATGATGTGTCATTTCCAAATTGTTAAAACAAAAGAGAAAATTAGTTATTTACACTGAGAGGCTTGGCACAGGGTCATGGACCGATAGTTGGGAGAGCAGGGACTGTCCCCTCCTGGCCCCGTGGCCATTTGCCTTTGCTCTACACTCCAGTTCCTTCTCTCTGGGCCTCTGTTTCTACTTCCACCATCATCTTTGGTCTCCCTATCTCAGAACTGTTTGGGAGACATGAAGTCCAGATAGGTGCAAGGGTGACCATGGTCATTGTTAATTCCTCCTTCGATGACCTCAAAGTATCTTTGACTTTGATTCATATCTTACATTCCTATGATGCTTTATGTTATACAACGTGCTCCTGCGAGGTAGGCAGGACAGGGGTTTATTATCCTGATTTTGGAGATAGAGACACAGACAGAGGCTGTCTTACCCAAGGGCTTCTGGGTATGAATGTAAGTAGAACTATGACCTGATAAGGAAAGTCAGTCCTCAGAGCTCTCGAGAGAAGGAAGTGCCAAGCTTTCCTCAAGCTGGCGCAGGCCATGTGGGTACCTGTGGGTTTGAGTTTCCCTCCTATACCTTAATATTCAAATCTGTCTCCTTTCTCCTCCACGATCGAGACTCTAAACGCTAAGAAAAAGAGAATCCGCACAGGCCCTTTGCTCTGGGCTCCCGTGAACCCTGGGCAGACAGGGCACTGGGGGCTCAGTTTGGCCCTGGGGGTAGCTCCGGAGGAGGGAGGCCTCGGAGCCCTACCTCCCTTCCTTGTGGTTCTGACGCTGGTGCCCCCTCCCACCCTCCAACAGAGAATGGGGCCTTCTTCTGCAATGAGTGTGACTGCCGCTTTTCTGAGGAGGCCTCCCTCAAGAGGCATATGCTGCAGACCCACAGTGACAAACCCTACAAGTGTGACCGCTGCCAGGCCTCCTTTCGCTACAAGGGCAACCTCGCCAGCCACAAGACCGTCCACACGGGTATGGCCCTGTACACCCTGCCCCCACCCCCCGAGCTCACCAGGGTTCCCCAGGGGCAGGACGGGGAGAGCGTTCTCGAGAAAGCAGTGTAGGGCCTTGGCGCCCGGTGGGGTGAGGCAGGGAGCAGGTGCTGTCCTGGCCTGAGTGCGGGCCTAGCCCTGTCACGCCTTTGCTTAGTGACCCAGCCACTCCCTGCATCCTTTGTCTTTCCTCTGACATGCTCTGTCTTGCTTCTCCACCTTTGCTGGGGTCAGAAGTGTTAATCCCACTGTACAGGGGAAGAAACTTTGGCTGAGAGGGGCAAAGTCGATTCGGTTTTTATAAATCAGAAAAATGCTACAGGCCTCTTGATTCCCTCTGAGGGCTTGTTCCTTATCAACTCACATTCCTTTCCCAGGTAGCGCCTAATAACCTGATTGTTGTCCAAAGTTGACTCTCTCCTGGTATTTTAAATGGGTCTGTTATCCCAGAAACTTTCCATGAAGGAAGGCTTGGCCCTCCTATTGGTTTCCTCTGTCTGAGCAGCTACTCCAACTCAGGCCCCAGCCCTCTTGCAAATGGAATCCAGCTGTAGTTGCCACAAGTGGAAAAGCATGTTTGTTCTCAAAGAGAGAAACTAGAGCGGCCTGATTGTGTCTCTCTGGGGAGTGGGTTGATGACTGAATCAGTCTTACCCGAGGGAAGAGCTGGAAGAGCCTTCCCAGGTCATCTAAACTCACCCCTCGGGTTCCAGAGAGGGAAACTGAGGCCCAGAGAAGGAGAGTGACATGTCCACATCCCACAGTTATATAATCCCAATGAAAAGGCTGGTTCTTGGAACCTTGCTCCTTCCTCGTCCCACGCCCTGCATCGTTTCCCTCCCTCCACGTCACCACCTGCTTCTTGACCCTGGTCGTGGGCAGGCGAGGTGTGCTGGTGCGTGTGTAGAAGAGGGCTGGCAGGCGGGGGTGGCCAACCCCTGACGCCTCTCTCTGACATCTTCCAAGGGAAAGAAAGCCAAAGTGGCCCCAGGAAGGGCAGCTTGCTTTGAAATCCAGGGCCCGGGGACTGTGGAGACGTCTGCTGAGTGTGGCTTGCCTTTTCCCCTTCTCTCGGTGACAGGTGAGAAACCCTATCGCTGTAACATCTGCGGGGCCCAGTTCAACCGGCCAGCCAACCTGAAAACCCACACCCGAATTCACTCCGGAGAGAAGCCCTACAAGTGCGAAACGTGCGGAGCCAGATTTGTCCAGGTGAGTAGAGGGCGTGGGGAAGGACCCTAACCCCGGATGCCGCTGAGAGGCTGCGGGGTGTCTGTAGCCCACCCCGGCAGAGCCTCTCAGTTTGCTCTTTGCTCTTCTGCGCAGGTGGCCCACCTCCGTGCCCACGTGCTCATCCACACTGGCGAGAAGCCCTATCCCTGTGAAATCTGTGGCACCCGTTTCCGGCACCTTCAGACTCTGAAGAGCCACCTGCGAATCCACACGGGAGAGAAACCTTACCATGTACGTTAGCCTCTCGTGGCTGCTGGCTGGCCTGGGACGGGTGGGGAGGTGGAGGGCTGAGGCCGCAGGACTGTCTGCTCTAATCTCAGGCACGCAGTGGGATGACCACTGAACTCTAACGGTCCTAAGACCTGGATTTAGGCCTGATTTTCAAAGACAACCAGCTTGACCTTGGCCTGAGTCTTAGTTTGCTCATCTTTAAAGTGGAGGTGTTGGGCGAGGTGATCTGGGCCTTAGGAAGGAGGTCTAGATTGTGAAGACATAGATATCGGAGTCATTCATTCATTCCACAATTGCTTATTGAGTGCTTCCAACATGGCCCTAAACTGGGCTAGATGTCTACTTCAGGGGAGCTAAGGTGTTTGAGAAGGAGCAGTCAATAGAGTAGGAGGAGACCCAGAAGAATGTGGTGATACAAGGGAAAAAAACAGAGAAAAGGCAATTGCAGGTGACCAGCAGCAAAAGGCCATGATCAGGCCATAGGAATCACAGTGTTCTAGGGCAGGGTCTCAGCCAACTATGGCTTGTGGGCTAATTTTTGAAATTCCATGAGCTAAGAATGGTTTTTATACTTTCAAATGGCTAAAAAAAAAAATCAAAAGAATAATATTTTGTGACATACAAATTATATAAAATTTAAATTTCAACGTCCACAAATAAGGTTTTGTTGGCACACAGCCAGGCTCACTTGTTTACGTATGTCTCTGGCCTCTTTCACACTACAGTGCAGAGCTGAGTAGTTGTGTCAGAGAATATCAGGCCCACAAAGTGTAAAATACTTACTGTCTGGCTCTTTACAGAAACAGTTTGCCGATCTCTGCTGTAAAGGGGAAAGATCCTGGCCAGGTAGCTGAGATATCTGGGTTCTTATTCCAGCTTTGACAATGACCCTTTTTAGGGCTGTGGGCAAACCCTGACCCTCTCATTGGGCCACAGTTTTCTTTCTCTGTGAAATAGTTGAAGATGCTGTAGATGAGCAGTTTTCAAACTGTGCTCTTTTCAATCGTTGAGGTTCTGCAACCCCGCAGGGCAGGACTGGAATGAGACAGCAGCAGTCTCTTTCCCTTTCCAGTTTCCATTTAATTTGAAAAAAAGAGTCCCATGGTTTACAGGTGTGGAAACTACTGTTATAGATGAGGCTGGCTTTGCTGAGCTTATGGCATCGCTGTAGGTCGTGATGGGCACAAGGACGAATGAATGAATCGTTAACCCGTATCGCAAATGTTAACCTGCAAAAGTGGTTATTTTCATTCAGTTGTTTATCAATCCTTGAGTGAATATCTCCTTACTTGCTTTTGTTCTTGGGCAAATGAATCATCTTCTCAGTACCTTAATTTCCTCATCTGTAAAATTAGCCTGATAATAACACCTACCTCATGGAGTTGTATTAAATTAAAGGATTCCCTGAAGCGTTCAGAACAGTGCTTGGCCCATAGTGAGAGTCCAATACATATTTGCTGTTTCAATTATTCTCTGGATGTTTAGATGCACAGGAATGTCAGAGTTAAGAGTGACCTTCAAGTATATTGACTCGGTCCCTTACAGAAGGAAAAGCCAAGGCTCAGAGAGAAATGCCGCACTCAGGACGCACAGCAGTGGGTGCCATAGATATGAGGGGCCCTTGTCTCCCAAGACCGGGGCTCTTTCTACTCACTGCCTGCCCATTTAATTTGTTTATTTTTCTAAATTTATTTCCATTTTCATTTTAAAACATATTCTCTATATGAACATATTTTATTACACTTTTATTAGGGGATAGTTTTAGATCTATAGAAAAGTTGCAAAAATAGTATGGAGAGTTCCCATATGCACCCAGTTTCCCCTGTTGCTAACGTCTTATTACTAGGGTACATTCATCACAACTAATGAACCCATTCTGGTATGTTATTTTTAACTGAAGTCTATACTTTATTTGGGTTTTCTTAGTTTTTACCCAAAATGTTTTTCTGTTCCAGGATTGCATCAGGTTACCCCATTACATTTAGTCATCCATTTTACTTTTAAAGAACTTTCCCACTAAAACCATTATCATCCATTCATTGAATCAAAGCAAGAAACAGCTGTACTTGCTAATGCCTTGTTAGCTGATCCGAGGTATACACACTAACTTAAAGGAATATAACTGCATTTTAAAAGCATCTCCTAGATTCCAGAATTTTCATGAATTCAGACGGTTCTAATCCATTTATCCAAATATGTTCAGATTTATTGCATAATTGTCTGAGGTATATTCTATTAGGAACTGGGAAGATTACAAGGTTTAGTAAGAAGTGATCACCACCATCAAAGGATTCCCTACCTGAGAAGGATGCTAATGCATGGGATGGCATTACATGGCAAGGCTAGAAATCTTACAGAAGTCAAAGGAAAGAGGGATTATTTTCATCCTTGAGGGATTCAGGAAAGCCTTAAAAATTTGGGGAGTCTGCATCGGAACTGCATTTTTGGTTTAGACTTGAACTTGTGGAGCTGAAGCAGGGAAATGCATCTCAAGCAGGGTAAAAGCATGACCAACACTTTGGAAAGCAAGGAAGGGACATTTGTACACAACTTACTTGTCCCTTAGCAGAAGCCAGAATTCATGTGGGTTCTCAAACTGGCCTTCCAGAGGGAAGAGCTGCCCCATCCCTTGAAGGGAGAATCTCCTTCTCAAGGTCCTTGAGTAATCACATGTTTCTTGAGTTGATGACTAACAGTTTGCCTCTGGTTCTCTTCCAGTGTGAGAAATGTAACCTGCATTTCCGTCACAAAAGCCAGCTGCGTCTTCACTTGCGCCAGAAGCACGGTGCCATTACCAACACCAAGGTGCAATACCGTGTGTCCGCCACTGACCTGCCCCCGGAGCTCCCCAAAGCCTGCTGAAGCATGGAGTGTTGATGCTTTCCATTCGAGCCCCTTCTCAGAATCTACCCAAAGGATACTGTAACACTTTACCATGTTCATCCCATGATGTAGTGCCTCTTTCATCCACTAGTGCAAATCATAGCTGGGGGAGTGGGGGGGGTGGGGGAGGGGCGGGGGGAGGGGGAGCCAAGGCCGCTCCCCTCCCCCACTGCCGTAAAACATTAAGAAAATAATACTGCTTCTTCTCCTATGTGTAAGGCGAACCATGTCAGCAAAAAGCAAAATCATTTTATATATCAAAGCTGGGGGAGTATGCAAAAGTTCTGACTTGACTTAGTCTGCAAAATGAGGAATGTATATGTTTTGTGGGATCAGATGTTTCTTTTGTATGTAAATGTGCATTCTTTTAAAAGAAGAGACTTCGGTATGTTATCAAAGAGAGGGCTTTAATTTTTTTAACCAAAGGTGAAGGAATATATGGCAGAGTTGTAAATATATAAATATATATATATATAAAATAAATATATATAAACCTAAAAAAGATATATTAAAAATATAAAACTGCGTTAAAGGCTCGATTTTGTATCTGCAGGCAGACACGGATCTGAGAATCTTTATTGAGAAAGAGCACTTAAGAGAATATTTTAAGTATTGCATCTGTATAAGTAAGAAAATATTTTGTCTAAAATGCCTCAGTGTATTTGTATTTTTTTGCAAGTGAAGGTTTACAATTTACAAAGTGTGTATTAAAAAAAAAAAGAACAAAAAAAGCTGCGGAAGGAAAAATGTGTAGTTTTGTTCTAGTTTTCGGTTTGTATATACCTGTACAACGTGTCCTACGGTGCCTTTTTTTCATGGAAGTTTTCAACGGGGAACGACCGCACCATCCCTTTTGGAAGTGTAGGCAGACACAGGGACTTGGAGTTATCACTAACTAAGCTCTCTTTGGGAATGTTTGTCTCATCCCATTCTGCGTCATGCTTGTGTTATAACTACTCCGGAGACAGGGTTTGGCTGTGTCTAAACTGCATTACTGAGTTGTAAAATATAGCTGTACAAATACAAGAATAAAATGTTGAAAAGTCAATTCGGTTTGTTCTGGGATTTTTTTCCTTGTGCCGGAATTGAGACTTGGATATCCGAGTCTGTTTCCCCAGCTCTTCACCTGGTGGGAGGTGCTCACGGAGGGCAGCCGCTGCTGGCCGCGGGGCTCGGAAAGGCAGAGGCCGGGGCTTGCTCCTGCTGGCTGGGCGGGGACCTACACCTTTGGCCCCTGGCAACAGGCTGGACCAAAGACTTCAGATTCTGGTCATGAAGCGCTCAGGTGGGGGGTTTTGGATGGACCTCTCGCCTCTATCTCTGGCCGGTTCCCTCCTCTTTCTGTTTTTTTTTTTTTTTTTTGGTTGTTGTTTTAACCAGCTTCATTCACTTTATTTCTCACTCAGAGCTCTAGGCTGAGCTTTAGATGAATGACCTCGGTTATAGCCCTTCTGCCACCAATGTATGTGTCCTTTCCTCCCCTGGGCCTTGGAGATTTTGCCCTTTTTGTGAAGTGAGAAGGCTCAGCACCTCCTGGCTTCATAAACAATTTCTCTCTGCTGGGGTCCAAGGACAGTACGGAGGCATCTGCCTCAACTCACGCATTCCTCAGCCTTGGTGTCTTTGGAGACTTTCTGCTGTCTGCTGTGTGATGGACAGACATCTACAGTCTCAGAAACTTTATGCATTGATACGAGCCAAGCCAGTCTCCATCCCTGCAGAAGTGTTCTTTGTCCCAAGAACTCTGTGTTGGAAGTCAGCCACCTCCTCCTGTGTGACCTGGGACAACCATGACCTCTCTGGGTCCCCTTCCCAACCACCCCTGAGGGGATTGGATTAACTAGATTGTTTATGATTCCATAATTCAGACATAAGTTCACCCTAGCTTACTTTGACACCCCGTTTCATTTTACCTCAGAAAACCTCAAGAGCCAAGTTTGATTGATGAGAACTAAGAATGGTGAGGACAAATGTGGTCCTGGCCACCGGGGCAGAGGAGAAAGTCCTCACTCCTCTGTCCCCATGCCTGGGTAGCAGTGGGGTGGGGACATGAAGCAGAGCCTTTGCTGCGCCCTCGGGCCTCTGGCTGGACAGTGGTGTCCCTTGGCAGTGCCTCTGCAGCAGGCTCCGAGCACGTGCTGGGAAGCCTGCAGGAGCTGACCACCCAAAGCCCCAGAGAGAGCCTCAGAAAGTCACACCGCCCTCTGCCAGCCACATGGCCTTGCAACTCAGGTTTCCTTTGAAAATGACTTTAAAGGACTTGCCAGCTCGAGGCCTCAGCTCACCCTGCTCTTTGAAAAGGGAGAAAATGATCCCTCTGATCCCACAGAAACTTGGCAGAAGAACTTACAAAACAGACAGCTTCAGGAATGACAATTCACAGGCCCGAGGGAGGCTGGCCCCAGGGCCGATTTGCTCCCCAAGGGCCTCTGAGATTGTTTACGTATCATTACTGTTTAATAGAGGGGCTGGGGCAGACAGTGTGGGTGGCATTCAAGTTCAAACAAAAGGAAAGATCAAAGAGTAACTGCAGCCAATTGACAATCAATAATAAGTAAAAGGCAAACATCTCTAAGCAGATAAGCTAGGGCAAAGGGAATATAAAATTTTTATTACAAAAGCGTGACATGAACACAACTTTTCACAAATGCATAACTTACAAAACAGGGTGCATGATGTTTTTCTCTATGTTGTGGGGTTTCTAGAGGAAAGGTTTCTAAGGACCAGAGTGGTGGTTGGAGGGTGGACCTGGAGAGGGGGGTTGGTTAGAATCAATTTAGGAGCTGGAAGGGATGGGGGATGGTAAGGATTACCTAGCTCAAATCTGTCCTCAACCCATGAAGGGACTGAGATAAGAAACTAGGGTGGGGGCTTTCCGTCCTAGAACCATGGCCCAGTTTGTCCTTAACCTCGCGGAGAAGGCCCCGGCGCTGGTCAGCGCTGCTGTGACTTACTCGAGGCCTCGATTGGCCACATTTTGGCACCATGCCAAGGTTGAGCTGGCTCCTCCAACCCCTGCTGAGATCCCTACAGCTATTCAGAGCTTGAAAAAAATTATCAATAGTGCTCAAACTGGTAGCTTCAAACAGCTCACAGTTAAGGAAACTCTACTGAATGGTTTGGTGGCCACTGAGGTGTGGATGTGGTTTTATGTTGGCGAGATCATAGGCAAGCGTGGCATCATTGGCTATAATGTTTGAAGACCAATCTTTCCTTTGTTATTTGGGTGTTCTTGGACCATGTGTGAGCAGACTGCTATTTGAATAAAATAAGACAATGTGTCAAAATCAGTGTTTCTCTGTCAAGCACTACATGGAAGGTCACAATTTCTCTTGATATTAAGTTGGGTTGTCCTTTGCTTTAATACATTAATACAGCTGTAAATGCATGTCTTTGCTTAGCCTGCAATTGGAAAGGATAGATATGAATATACCAACCTGGTGCATGTATATATGAGGATAGCATTTTACTTTGAAGGCTTGAAATAAATGATATTTAAGCTTAATTTTAGAAAAGTTGGGGAAAGGCTTTGAGAAAACAAGAACTTGTTCCAGTAGGAGAAAAATAATACCATGTGCCAAACGTGGTATATACTAGTTAAATCACCTAGTATAAAGAATACAATTTGGACTGTTTTTCTTTGCTAAAATCAGAGAAAGACCCCTTTGGCAACAGCTGTGTCTGTAAATGTAGGGGTACTTTTTGTCAACTTGAATATTGCTTCCCCAAAAGAGACCAGCCGGGTGATATTCTGTGTGTCTTTGTAACATCTTTAACACTAGGACAGAGAATGAAAGAAATGACCTATTAATCTGTCTTTTTTTTTTTTTAAGGACCTATCTTTACAAAAATAAAATATCCTATAGATACTTAACAGGATTATAGTTTAGTATCATCCATGGGTCAAAATAGTATATTATGTCCTGAAATAAATACAAGTGATTGGTATCAAAAAAAAAAAAAAAAAAGAAACTAGGGTGCACTGAGGCAGAGAGTGGAGGGCAGTCTCCTGCCCCTGACCCCACCCTGAGGGAAGGAAGCACAGTCACAAATGTTCCCATTTTAGAAATAAGAAAACTGAGGCAGGGACTTGTCCAAGGTCACACAGCTAAGAAGTGGCCAACTAATCTGAGTTCACACAACTGCTTGTTGGTAGAACTTCAATCATTTCCTTTTCTTGGGAAAAATGAGCTATTTCCTTTGGAACCTGGGTTCCCATTCCTCTGTCTGTCACTCACAGTAGTATATTTATTAAATGTGGTAATAACATCTTGCATTTGTGAGGTGCTTATGATTTTCAAAACACCTTGGTATCAATGATCACATTCAATCTCACAACCACTCCTCAGAGTAGAGGTGACAGAGGGATGGAAACCTCAGAAACTCCGCAACAGCAGCAGTGCCAGGAGTTACAGTGGAACCAGGGGCCCATAATAACACATGAAACTACACCTGTACACAGAATTTTCTGAAAGAAACTGCCTTGTCCCCAGCGCTGGAGGAAGAGTCAGACCTTGGGCAGCCACATTTCATACCATGTGACCTCCCTCCCTGACCCCTGATTTGTCTAAGGATGGACACTGGATCCCACAGGCAGGCCTGTAGCCTATTACAGCAGGTAAAGTGCTGCCTGAGAGGGGGCGCTGATGAGCTGGGCCATGAGATCCTGTGTCCTGGGGATTTGTAGTGAAACATGAAGATGACCAGCCAGTCCAGTGTTTCTCGAATTTCGGTCCTTTGTGATCCACCTTCATGATTTTGCTGTAACATCATACCTTGAATATTTATGCACTATTTTTCTTTAAATCGACTCATTTTTAAGATATGGTTCTCCCCATATAAATAAACATAGAGTTAGTTTTCAAAATAAAAATGTTCACTCATATGCCTTCTAGAAATTGTCTCGTATTCTACCAGAGACATGCTTTGCAAAACACTAAGAGAAATGGGATAAGGAAGAGAAGGAGAACGATGCAGAGAGAAGCTGACCCTCTGGAGAGAAGCTGGGTTTCATTAATGGCACCACAGTGAGGTCCCTGGAGAAGGCTTGCAACTAGAATGCCCTTCCAGTACCACGTTCTAGGAAGCTTGCCATTGATTGGGGGATTCTGGTTTCAGAATTCTAGAAGATTCCATCCCTTTTATAACCGCTTCATAATAAGGTCTCTGCCTCTACTCCTATATCACCCACCGTACTTGGTCTGGTCTGTGTGAGTCCCTGTTTCCTGGAACTGAAAGAGCACAATTTACACAGGTATCCAGTTGAGGTGTCAGCCATCAGGAAGGCCCTTCAGCACTCTTAGATTGGGTTCAGGCTGAGGCATGCTGTGATCCCTCCCAGGGAAGACACAAAGAGTGGTCTATCCAACATACTGCAACCACATGGAAAGACCGTGTTCCTCCTAGCAGTGGCAGGAGGCTTCTAAAAGGCACGCAGCAGCCCAGCCCTTGGTGGGTGCACGGGACATAGTATCCAGGGCCACGCACCTGCATTGAAGGAGGAGAAAGCCTCAGTGTCACTAAGGAAGTGGCTTCTAGAAAGGCAGGCACTGAAGCAGGAGGGTCTTGGAGTCTAGGAAGGGCACTCAGTGGGGCTTGGAGCCCTTGGAAAGCTATCTTACCCCTAAGTCCCTGGGGTCTTGCCCTTTTATTAAATGATTCTGACTCATGTAACCCCAAGGGACTGGCTTAGTACATTTAAGAGATGAGTTTCCTGGGTCTCTCCTCCCTTTTGTACTTCGAACAGGCAGGTTGGTTAAATATCAAGCATGCTTAGAATCAGAATCACGGAATAGCATGACTGAAGGGGCCTTAGTGATTATGATCCCAGTCTACAGGTGCAGAAGCCATGGGAAAGGCGACATGCCTAAGGTCACACCCAGAATTTTTATCAAAGAGATCCTGACTCCCAGGTGGTTTGTAACATGGTCCTAGCCTCCAGGGAGTGTGCGGTCACTCTGGGAAGACAAAACATGGACAAATATGGGATGACGTTCCTGAGGATTCGGGGGCTTTGAGCAGGGGGACCTCGGATGGCAAACTGCTCTTTCAGGGCAGCACAGGGGTAGCTGGCCTGCGGAGCTGGGGGCTGGGCGGAAGCACTCCCAGGGCTGGCAAGCATCTCCCTCCTTTCTGTGGGACTGCAGTGCCTCCTTCTGTCTGAAAAGGGCTCTCCTCAATGTCACCAATAGCCATCTCTGGAGGTGGTTAAGTGTGCAAGGGCTGCCTTAACAAAGTACCACAAACTGAGCGGCTAGGACAACAGAAATGTGTTGTCCCACCGTTCTGGAGGTTAGGAGTCTGAGATAAAGGTGTCGGCAGGGTTGGTTTCTTTTGAGGGCTGTGACGTAGCATCTTATTCCAGTCCTCTCCTTTAGCTTCCAGTGGTTTCCTGGCCATCCTTGGGACTCCTTCGCTTGCAGAAGTGTCACCTTGATCTCTGTCTTCATCTTTACCCGGTGTTCTCCCTATGTGTGTGACTCTGTGTCCACATTTCCCTTTTTATATGGATACCAATCAAATGGGAGTAGGCCCACCCTAATAACCTCATCTTAACTAATTATATCTGCACGACCCTATTTCCAGATCAGGTCACATTCTGAGGTCCTGGGGGTTAGGATTTCAACATAAGAATTGTGGGGGGGAGGGACATATTTCAGCCCAGGACAAGAATTGTCTGTGGGAGGGGGTTGGTGAGATGCTCTCAGGAGTGGCACCACCCTCACCTCTGCTTTGAGCCTTCTCCCGGCTGTCTAAGGTGAAGGGAACTGAGATTTGGAGGGACTTCTTGACTCCGGGCACTGGGCTTTGTACCGTGGTCTCAGTCATGTCACAAAAAACCACTGGTGGCGGGGGGCTTACTTGACCTCTTCAAGACGAAGAGGCCAGGTCACTTGGCTGAGGGCGGGCAGAGCCTCTTCTGTTTTCCCTCTAACCAACTGTGTCTCTCTTATCAATGCGAGGTGGTGGTGGTGGTGGGGGTCTCACCTCAGAGGAGCGCTAGGGGACCAACTAACTGTGCTCAGTGAGCAACCACACTTCCGTTATGGAGAAGGAAGAAAAATCTAGATCCATGTAGGTCTCTATGGAATAGGGATCACCAAGAATGTGTATACAGACCATTACAGGTTTGATAAAAGCCCCGTTACATGAACAGGAGGCTATTATAGTTAATGGTATTTTGAAACGTCCTGGAGTGTTCGCACTGACCCTGGTGGTGACCTAATCCGGCTCTCTGCCATAGACAGCGTGTAATCGTACTGCTGCCTGCCCCCCAGCGACACTCATGCAGCCAGAGAGGAGAATCTCCACTCTAATCCAGCCCCTTCGTCATATATAAAAGGAAGCCAAGTGACATTAAGCAAAGCTTCTAGAAGGACTCGGACACGGCTCTCCCAATACCCAAGTCAGTGTTCTTTCCACTAAAATCACTGCCATGATTTTCTATTTCCACAGACCTGAGCACAGCCCCTAAATGATTGCCTGCTTCATATATCTTGCTGTATCAAATCACTTCTTCAGTGTGACCCTTGGAGAGTGAAACTTGGGCCAAGAATTATAAATAGGAGGAACTCAGCGGCATAGAATGAAGAATTTTCGCAGAGTCGTCTAAGGATGGAATAGGCTCTGGGCAGGCTCCTGGGCGCATCCCTGAGATGATTAAGCAGAAGCTGCATGACGAGTTGCAGTGATGTTGACTTGTGGGGAGAGTTGGTCTAAATGACTCTAAGGTGCCTTTCAAGCTTGAGAGTTTTCTAAGGTCCTATTCCATTTAGAAATTGGTTTTGATCATGGGAAGAGTCAGGAGTACGGGTCTGCTATGAATCTCAAGAGAGAAGGGCATGATCACATGTGTCTGGGGTCATTTTGTGTAGGTGGGACAGCTCCTGTACCCCTGAACTTATTCCAGGGGCGGCTTGTGTCCATCTCATTTTTCTCGGGGGTTCACACACATCATTTGCTGAGAGTGGGACTTCACCTCATCTCCCTCTATTCCTACCTGGTGCTCCCTATCTTCCAGGCTCATAGATAAATGCATCATTTCCCAAACATACCAGGCTTCAGTGTCTTTGTATACACCACGCCTTCTGCTTAGCATGTCATTTTTCTCCTTCTACTCTCCCCCACCCTGGGAACTCTTTAAAGACCATCCATCCATGAATTTCCTCAGCCTGGAACACTGCGAGCATCTGTATAGGTTTGCTGAATGGTGGACTGAGAGAGTGAGTGTGTGATTAAGGGTTCCAGTTGGGTTTATAGCTCTTCTGGCACCCAGATTGTTTGAGGACGTTCTATTAGTGCAGTCTAGCAAACAGCCACAAGGTGGCAGGGTAGACCAAGTCATTAAGGCCGCAGGTGCCACTGGTTCCCGGAAAGTGGGAAGGTGCAAATGGGGTCAGGGCTATTTCTTCTAATCGACCTCTTATGCCTTTGTGCCTGTTTCCTTCCTATAGCTCTCCTTCACCTCAGCAAAACCATCCAGCAGAATTGGCTGGTGGTCTGTGGGATGTGATTTGAGGTCCTCTGGCCCCCAAGTCTCTCCTTCGGAGACCTACTTGAGTGTGTAAATTTCCACTCAGAAAGGAATTCCTTTGAGTTTCGTGTTTGCAGTTCTCCTTGGAAAGGAGGGGGTCATTTACCAATTCTCAGGCAAAAGAGACCGATCCCTAGTAGAACCCTGGCAGGAGGGGCTAAGGAGATGACAGGAATAAGAATAATTAAGTTTAGAAATCACCAGGAGCTTTCATTTCCAAGAGCTCTCTTAATCCTCTGTCATCTTGCCAATTAAGAAAGAAAGAATCCCATTTGGCAGATGAAGAATCTGAGGATAGAAAGAACATGTGATGAGGAAGCGGTGGCCTGGAAAGGGAACCTTTGCCTTCTGACTGCGTTTGGGGGCTCAGCTCACGCAGGCAATACCTTTGTGTGCCGGCGGATGAGTTAAAAATTAATTCTGCATCATTGTGCTATCTTCATGCACCCTAGTGCATAGCTTTTCCGACTGCACAACACAGGCTAAGAAGAGAGTTCAGGATCTCAGAACTGGAATTCTCTTTGGGTTAAAATCACAAACTTAATGTAAACAGAGAAGCCACTAGGCATGGAGCTCACGCCCTATGTCAGAGCGTTGCCCTGAACTCTGAGTGCCTGGTACCAGGTGTGGACTGACTGCTTTGTCGCTCACTTTCAATGCCAAGGGCCTGGTGGTGGGGGGACCTAAGCTGTGCTCCCCTGGTCATCCTCAGTGACCCTGGGAAGTTGTAGGTGGAGGACATCAGCCAATCCCTGCTGACCTGGGCTCCACGCAGTGAGATCCAGGGCAAACTGCTCTGGCTGACTCAAGGTCATTGGCCTTGGTCAGGAAGCTTCTCCCTGGCCCTCAATTTCTGGCTCTAAATGAAAAGACTGTCTTTTCAGTCAGTCTCCCAGGCCCCTTCTGGAAACCATGACTCTGGCTTTTCCAGCCTGTGTAGCTGGGAGACAGAGATGGGTGACTGCTCTCACTGGGGGTGTCCTGGGAAAAGAATTCAGGCATCCAGACCACGGAGTTCTAATTGCTGGAGGCCGGCCCTTTCTCATCTGTTGTTCCCAGTGTTTCCTGCAGCCAGTAGACCAACATTCACACACCCAAGCTCTGGGGCTTCCCTGCTCATGCCTCCTGATATTTTCACAGTTCAAGAGGGGCTTACAAACCTTTCAACTCTAACCTACTTAACAGTTCACAAGGGTCTCAGAGTTTCTATATATTTAACAATTTGTAACTTTGCTGAAGCACAATCTTCCTTTTAAAAATAACATTTATTGCTGTGTATTTAATTCTGAAATTAATACATGTTTTGAATGCAGAAAAACTTGAAAAACAGCTATGACAAAATAATAATACTAAATAACATTTATTGAATATTCACAATGTTCTAGGATCTTTTTAAAAGAAACTTTTTACTTTTAAGTAATTGTAGATTCACAGGAAGTCACAAAAGTAGTACATAGAAGTTCGTGTACCCTTCTCCCAGCTTCCCCCAGTGGTAACATATTATTTAACTATAGCACAATATCAAAGCCAGGAAGGTGATGCAGTTGGTATAACCCACAGATCTTACTCAGATTTCACCAGTTTTACATGTACTCGTGTGTGCGTGTGTGTGTGTATGTGTATGTGTGTACAGCCCTATGCAATTTTATCTCCTGTATAGATTTATGGCCACCACAACCAAGATACACAACTGTCCCATCACCACAAAAATCCCTCATGCTACCCCTTCATAGTTATCCTCTTCCTCCCTTCATCCCAGTCTCCATCTGTATAATTTTGTCATTTTGAGAATGTTCTATAAATGGAATAGACTAATAGCAATATAATATAGTGAAATAATAATAATAAATAACATTTATTGAGCATTCACTATGTGCCAAGAATTGCTTTTAGCTCTGTACAGTTATGAGCTCATTGATCCTCTCAATAACCAATTGGAGTGGTCTCTATTACTATCCCTACTTTACAAACATGAAGACAGATAATCACCCAATTTTACGCAGCCATTAACTGGCAGAGTTGGGATTAAAATCCAGATCTGGTGCTAGAGTCTGAGGTTTTAATTTTAATATTATACTGTCTCTCTAAATATATTTAATACAAATTTTTAAAAACTAAATACAGAAAAGTATAATAAAGAAAGGACAACAGTAGCCTCAGAAAATGTCAAAGATTTGGTATCATATAGACGTTCTCTCAAAACAATGCAATTAAGCTAAAAATCAATAAAAAAAAGAGAACTGGAAAAATTCCATTTGTCTGTAAACTAAAAAACAAACCAAAAAAAAAAACCCTTAAAACAATTCACCGGTCAAAGAAGAAGAAGCAGGAGTTTATTCTAACAAGAGAGCTACAGGTTCATGGATAGAATGTCATGGCAGTGAAGGTACGATTGTTTATGGCCACAAAGGCAACACTGTGCTGCCCCAGATGGAATCCAGAAGGGCAGGGACTGTGTTTTGTTCATCCCAGTAGCCTCAGAGCCTCACTCTGCACTAATAGGAGTCAATAACTGTTTACTAATGGATTAAAAAGTATACCTCACGGTGGATAATACCTAGATTCCCTTAAATCTGTAAGACAAAGCTGGAGGAAGCTATGGGTCTCCAGAAGCAAAAGCACACCAAAACAGGGACAAAGGTACATAGAAACAGTAAAGTTAGGGGATGGACATCTGTATTAGGCTTGGTGAGACCACTTTGCTTTTCACGGTGCCTCTAGACACCAAAATCTCAGCAGCGAACAGGGCTGGGGTGGTGAGGACTTTTGACATTTGGAAATAGAAAATCAATGCTCAGGAATGAAAGTGATTGATCCTAGGTTATTACAAATTTGAGATAACTATATGCAGGTCTCCGGCTCTCCACAGAGAGCTTTATGCTAAAAGTAGACCCTTCACACAGCCAGAGACTATTTTTACCTGAACTTCCAAGAATCCCCAAGTTGAAAACTCAGAAATGTTTACAAAAGCTTTCTGGCTCTTACTGGAATTACAGTCAGGGAGAACCGTGGGTTGCCAAAGCATGACCTCACATCACAAATTAACCAGTTTTTCACCTTTTAATAAAGTTTTCTCCTTCTTTTGATAGTCGTTTTTCACACAGAGGCAGTATTGTAATGACGTCACAAGGTACTGCACGTGCAAGGCACAAGGAGATGTTGCAGCCGAGGTGCTGATGCTGGCACCGGATGGGTCGAACACAGGCTCACGAACAAGGCCCCGTATCTCATGAATCATTATGTACCGAACTGGAAACATATCAGTGCTGTACGACACTTAAAAATGTTATGATTCTATTTTTAATCAAACACATTCTGTTATCAAAAATTCTAAATTTTTACCAATAATCACTGGACAGAAAAATGAAGGGCAGGGAGAGGTGAGGTGAAGAGAATGTTGAACTTTCATTTATTCTTTAATATATTGTTGTATTGCTTAACATTTTACAATGAGTTTATTACTTTTAAAACTGGGCCTAGGGAAAAGCTTACTGGATAAAATGCACATAGTTGGTGAGCCAGACTGTTTGGGTCCAAATCTTGGAACTGTCACTTATTAACTATGTGACTGCCAGTAAATTACTTAGCCTTCTGATGCCTCAGTTTCCTCATATGTGAAATGGGGATAATAAATATAGTATTGACCTCATAGGGTTCTTGTGTGCTTAAATAAATTAACATATGTAAAATACTAAGAAAAACTCATGATGTAAAGTAAGCACTCTGTCACTATTAACTTTTATTATAATTGAGGTTTATCAGGATTTTCCTCCCAACTAGATTTTAAGGTGAAGAAATAATCTATTGTTTCCTTGGCCAGTTCCTGATGTCTCAAGAACTGGTTTGTGGTTTCTGTTTCTTGCATCATATAAAGTCTCTCAGAAGAATGACCTGGATTCCCATGTGGAAACTGCAGCTACCCATGAGTTTGGTGTTGTACTCTGACTGGTTTCCATCAATAGGTCCCCTTGGACATTGAAACCATTCTGGACTGGACCTTAGAGTCCCCTCACCCTCTTGGACTTTGCTTAATTGTGCAGGGAGCAAAGCAAATTAAGTAATTGTAATGCCTTTTGCACCTGCAGCGTCTACTTTATTATCACAGAATTTACTCTCGAGCATAAGTTATTTTCAAACTCTCTCTGTCCCATGCTTACTGGCATAAATTCACATTAAGATTTTCCTGTCCTCCTATATCATCTTTTAAAAACTAGGTAGGAGATGCCTCTCGCCTTCTGAGATGGCCCACACTCTGTCTGTGGAGTGCGTTTCTCTCTAAATAAATCCACTTCTTACCTATCACTTTGTCTCTCACTGAATTCTTTCCGCCATGAGATATGAAGAACCTGAGCTTCATTAAGTTCTGAGACCACACGTCCTAACACTGTACACAAAAATAAACTCAAAATGGATTAAAGACCTAAATGTAAGCCTGGACACTATAAAACTCTTAGAGGAAAACATAGGCAGAACACTCTCTGGCATAAATCGCAGCAAGATCTTTTTCCATCCACCTCCTAGAGAAATGAAAATAAAAACAAAAATAAACAAATGGGACCAATTAAACTTAAAAGCTTTTGCACAGCAAAGGAAACCATAAACAAAATGAAAAGACAACTCTCAGAATGGGAGAAAATATTTGTAAACGAAGCAGCCGACAAGAGATTAATCTCTCAGATATACAAACAGCACATGCAGCTCAATTTCAAAAAATCAAACAACCCAATCAAAAAATGGGCAGAAGATCTAATTAGACATTTCTCCAAAGAAGACATACAGATGGTTAAAAAGCACATTAAAAGATGCTCAACATCACTAATTATTAGAGAAATGCAAATCAAAACTACAACAAGGTATCACCTCACACTGGTCAGAATGGCCATCATCAAAAAATCTACAAACAATAAATGCTGAAGAGGGTGTGGAGAAAAGGGAACCCTCC
This sequence comes from Balaenoptera physalus, assembly GCF_965194825.1. NCBI lineage: Eukaryota > Metazoa > Chordata > Mammalia > Artiodactyla > Balaenopteridae > Balaenoptera > Balaenoptera physalus. Next base: position 66,355,803 of record NC_138891.1, on the reverse strand, counting down.
TACACTGTTGGTGGGAATGTAAACTGGTACAGCCACTATGGAGAACAGTACTGAGGTTCATTAAAAAACTAAAAATAAAGCTACCATATGATCCAGCAATCCCACTCCTGGGCATATATCTGGAGAAAACCATAATTTGAAAAGATACATGCACCCCAATGTTCACTGCAACACTATTTACAATAGCCAGGACATGGAAGCAGCCTAGATGTCCATCGGCAGAGAAATGGATAAAGATGTGGTACATATATACAATGACATATTATTCAGCTGTAAAGAAGAATAAAATGATGCCATTTGCAGCAACATGGATGGACCTAGAGATTGTCATACTGAGTGAAATAAGTCAGACAGAGAAAGACAAATGTCATATGATATCGCTTATATGTGGAATCTAAAATATATCTACAAATGAACTTATCTACAAAACAGAAGTAGAGTTACAGATGTAGAAGATAAACTTAAGGTTACCAGGGGGTAAGGGCAGGGGGAGGGATAAATTGGAAGATTGGGATTGACACATACACACCACTATATACAAAATAGATAACTAATAAGGACCTATTGTATAGCACAGGGAACTCTACTCAGTACTCTGTAATGGCCTATATGGTAAAAGAATCTAAAAAAGAGTGGAGATATATATATATATATATATATATAACAGATTCACTTTGCTGTACACCTGAAATTAACACAACATTGTAAATCAACTGTACCCCCAATAAAATTAAAATATTAAAAATAAAATAAAATAAAAAACTATAAAAAATAAAATAAAAACAAAGATTGTCTCAAAAAAAAAAAAAAACTATGTAGGAGATATTAGGCAACTTGATGGATATGTATGTCTTCGGGGTGTCTGTGTTCATTTGACAAATACTGATGTACTAATGCAAACATAAGCATCAGTGTATCTATTTCTTATTCACATGGATCTCCATTGTTGGAAAACAATCCATAGAAGCTTTATTGACAATATAAACTGATTAAAACGTTTAATGTTCAAATTCTGAGTATTAATTGCTTTCCAGTATAAACATTGTAAACTATTTATTTCTCTATTTTCTCATGACACTGAATCCAGTAGGTCTCAACTGGCAGAGCAAAACTCTCTAGAGTTTTTTTGTATGACAGAGTGAAAGTTCTCCCCATCCCTCCTGCAGAGGGGTGTGGATTTGCAAGAAGTTAGACAGATCAGAGCCCAGGGCTACAGTGTCATGGGAGCAGCACTGCGGAGCACCAGCCGTTCCTGGGGAAAGGGGGAGAGAGCAATGCCCTTTACTGGCCCACTATTGACGTGCAAATCTGATCAGGTAGTTCAGGCTTAAAATGATTCCCGTGATTCCACGTTCCCTCTAAGACAAAGTCTTAATGCTTTGCATGACATTGAAAAATCCTTTGTAATCCAGGTCCCACATATCTCTCGGTGGAGTTTCAAGAACGATTCTAGATTATTTCATCCTCGAAGTCTTTGCCAATGGTTTCCTCTACTTTGAATACATTTATCCCCCTTCTTTGTTTAGCTGTCAGTTGCTCATTCTTCAAGGGTTTGCATCACCCCTTCTGGAAGTCTCTTCTAAATATGTGTGGTGCACATATTTATCCAAATATATTGTGTGCTCAGAGGAAAAACTTGTAGTGTTGCAAAGGAGGAAAGACAAATGTAAAGACTTTACTATTAGGAAAAGATGAGAAAGGATTTAATGAACTTGAGGCTGAGTCGGATACGTGTAAAAAACGGTGTTTTAAGAACCGTGTCTTGGATTTCCCTGATGGTGCAGTGGTTAAGGATCCGCCTGCCAATGCAGGGAACCCGAGTTCGATCCCTAGTCTGGGAAGATCCCACATGCCTCGGAGCAACTAAGCCCATGCGCCACAACTACTAAGCCTGCACTCTAGAGCCTGTGAGCCACAACAACTGAAGCCTGGGAGCCTAGAGCCCGTGCTCTGCAACAAGAGAAGCCACCGCAATGAGAAGCCGGCGCACCACAACGAAGAGTAGCCCCTGCTCACCGCAACTAGAGAAAGCCTGAGCGCAGCAACGAAGACCCAACACAGACAAAAATAAATAAATAAAATTTTAAAAATTGATTTGAAGTAAAGATCTTTAAAAAAAAGAACACCTGTCTTGCATTCTCTTTGGCCTATAACATTGAGGTCAATGGCAGTTTGCCCCAAGTTTAAAACCAAGAGTTCTGGGTGCTGCATCAGAAAGATTCTTAATAATAATACTAGAAATTTTATGTCCATTATATACATAGTGGCTGACGAGTCTGATATGTCTGAGTGAAATAAAAATTCTATTTAAAAATTAGATATCCTCTTTGAGGGTAGTTTTTGGTAGATTCAGGGCTTTCCCCCTTTCTGATAACTGGCATTGTGTTAAGCTTACAGTGCCTGGAAGAATAATCTTCCAGACCTGTGCATCGTAAACCTAATTCTAAGAAGCTACAGGTGTTAGAGCGCCCCTTCAATCCCACCATTTGAGGGCTGTTTCCTGCCCATGTGGGCAGATCACGTAATTATGTGTCCCCCATGGCACTTCGTTTCCATCCTAGCACGTCATGGATGTTAAAAGAATCTTTGTTGCTGTGAAGTGAATGGAATTCACAACACCTATTGTACTTCTATAATATGCAAATCCATATGCTATGGGATCTGTAGGGACATATTTTTATGGTTCCTGTGTTATTAAAATTTACATTCAATCTAAATTGTAAAGGTTATATACAGTAAAGTCTCACCACTATTCAGTCATTAAACAAATTTTACTGAGCACCTACTATGTAAGGTTTTGTTAGTCATTGGAGAAAACAAAGAATAATCGGACTTGTGGAGGAAATGCAGTGATAGTATGGCAGGTGCTGTGGAAGAAGAACATGGAATATTTACTAAGAGCTGACTATTTGCCAGGCACTGTCTCATTATTTCCTTATTTGAGTTTCCTTTGCTCATCTGCCCAAGCTTTTCTCAGAGTAGGGGGATGATGGTTTTTCTAGTCCTCTTTCAGTTTTAAAATCTATGACCATCTTAATGAAAATATTCAGAAGGGCCATTGTTAGATGCTGGTACTTTGGGGCCATCTGAGCAATGGGAAAGGGGATCTCTCCCAGACAGGGGGTGGTATCCACTTTGCTGTAAATTGTGAAATATATCCTATATACAGAAGAGTACGTAAGACATAACGCATAAAATTTAAAGAATAATTATACACTGAAAACTTACATAACAAACACCTAGGTCAGAAAGACTTTGCCAGCCCCCTGAAAACTCTTTCATTCACAGTATGTAATAATCCCCTAACACAAGCACCCCTCTCTCTTCCCACGGAGAAAACTTATAGTTACTTTAATAACTATATATACTTTTATTCATATATTTAAATATTTTAACATATATACATTTAATACATCAATTCATTAAATCACAGATTAATTACTTCTACTCACATCAACATGATAGAAGTGGAGAGAAAGAAGTAAGATGAAATTTTATCATGTTGATGTGAGTAGAAGTAACTAATTTTTATTGCTCTGTAGTGTTCCAGTGTGTGTGTGTCCATCCTTTGGTTGATGGACATTTGTAAAGGGAAATGGAAAAGAATAAAATGGACTGGGAAGGAATAGAATTGAACGTAGAGGAATGGAATAGGGTAGAGAGAAGTGGAATGAAATGCATTGGAATGTGATTTGGATCCTTCCAAACATGATGTATGAACATTATCATAGGTGTAATCTAGTGAAAATGTGAAAGAGTTTCTCTAGGATACGCACCCAGGAGTATAATGGCTAGATCATAGGGTTCTTGAATATTCAGCCTTGCAAGGCAATGACAAATTCCCCAAAAGGGTTATATAAATTTCCACCAACCGCACATTGCAGTTCATGTTACTTGTTAACATCACCAGCCCTTAGCTTGTTCACGCATTTTCATTTTTGCCTGTCAGGTGGGTGTCTAATAATATTCTGTTGAGATTGTCATTTGATTTTGTTTTTTAATTCAGTCAGACAATCTTTGCCTTATAACTGGACATTCAGTTTATGTATACTTAATGTATTTGCTAATCTATTTGCCATTATCTGATTTTTTTTGTTATCTATGCCTCACTGTATTTTGTTTAAAGATCCTTCTTCTTTTTCTTCTTCTACTGTTTTTTTTGGCCGTGCTGTGCGGCATGCAGGATGTTAGTTCCCGGACCAGGGATTGAACCTGTGTCCCCTGCAGTGGAAGCACGGAGTCCTAACCACTGGGACCACCAGGGAATTCATGTCTCACTGTATTTTGATTATCTCTCTCTTCTTTCTTGTTTTCTTTTGGATTCTATGTTTTCTAATAATTATATTATTTTCTCTCTATTAGCATGAAAGTTTAGATATATTCTGTTCCTATTCATTTAGTAATTATCCCCATATCATTATAAGTGTTTATCCAATTCTGAAGCTAAACAATACGTTTTCCTCCTAATGGTCAAGGCAATTATCCTTGCAGTCTTCTGGGAGTGGCTGGGGCTGATGCTTCCCATTCATTGCTGCACTGGAGGTGTTGCCCTTCCTGGTTCCAGCCCTTTGGGCAGAGGGTCTCTTATTATGCTCCCTGCCTTAGGTGGACCCTAGACTGTGTCTCCTGTTGCCCTGGGTCCTCTGAAGGGATAAATACAGCAGCTCTATTTCATCTGATTTGACAAGTGCCTTCAGAGTAAAAGCAGCTTTAGCGCTCTGCTCGTCTTTCTGGGTTCCTGCCTTCATGTAGATTTTGCCCTAATGGTGCAAAAGGATCTTTTTATATAATTAATGCTTTTATAAACAATATTTTAAGCAGCATTTTTTAGCTGTGGTCAGCAGAAAGGCTGGTCTTTATAATCCTGTCCTCCAAGAACTGGAACTAGACAGAGTAGCACCCTCACTGCCTACCTCAGGTATGATTGCCTCTGAACAGTCTTGGTGGTGGTTAGAATCTGTGGTGTTTAAGTGCATGCTTTTATTTTGTTAATTACCATTTTTACAAATATGTCTTTCTGTCCAACTATGCAAGGGAATTTAGTAAAGCCATTTTTCTAGGGCTTTGGGGCTGGATTCTCAAGGGTCTGGAGTACGGTTCAACAACTTATACTGACCGCAGTTCCCCATGGTCTGCTAAGTACGTATTCTCCTAGGGAAACATCGCAGTGGCCTTGAAATGCAGATCCTTCTGGAGAACTCAGGACATGTGGTCTCCATCCTCTACAGGTCTCCCTTTCACTGAGGTTACAGAGAAGGTCTAAGAGAAGTTAGAGATTAGAATTCAGGATTTCTGACTACACTGCACCATAAAATCTGTTTAGCTCCATTGTTCCAGGAGGGTGCCCATCATTCGGGTGGATGATGTGATGGATTCTATTGTTGTCCAAAGTGCTCGGTACCACTCCCTAAGGTGCCCCCCTCCCTCCTTTGGCAAAATATATTTCCCTGCCCAATTGCAGCCTTGGCTACATGACTTGATTTGGCCAATGTAATGTGAGGAGAAGTGAAAAATGTCATTTCAGAATGGGAGCTTTAAGAGCCAGCATAAGCTTTCCCAAGCTTCCTTTTTGCTCTGCCATGACTGTCCCAGAGAGGAGTCATGGTTCTTTGTGTGCGTTGAGCTCATCAGAAACTGACAGGTTCTCAGTATAGTTAGGGGACTCTGACGGAGGCCCTCTACTTATTGGACAGAAGTCAGCACTGGCTGCACCTGCTGAAAGTATCTCCAGATCTTCTGAATCCGACTGTCTCTTTTCAGCAGAGAGTTCTGTAGTCTTCCTTCCTGAACAATTAACTCACTTATTCAAACCCCATCCTCTTTTTTTTTCCTTGTGTAGAGTGCCCCCTGCTTCCACCTCCCTCTTTTTATTTATGTTCTTCCCATAGATAGTGTGACAATTCTTCACCGAATCTCTGCCTAACATAAAAAGGCCCTGAAAAAGGTATGGCCACCCTTAATACAGACTTTGGGCTGCCTAGGAAGCACGGCCCATAGAATTTGGACTTTTGAAAACCAGCAGGAATAGAATCTTGCCTGCCTGCTGTTGTCCTGTCTGCTGCCAACTGATAACAGAGCGGCATGAAATCTTCCCCAGAGGGTGTTTCACTACACACACTGTTTGAGAGCTGTGGACTGGTCTGACCATGTGAATGCCCTGACACTCAGAGGTCACCTCTCGCCCAGAGTGGAGCTTGGACCATGCTGTCTCTGAGCCCTGCGTCTTGGGGATGGAGAGGCCATCCTAACCGCTACTGAAAAGATTCCCCCTGGGACCTTTGCTTTGCCCTGTAGCATCTTCCTAGGTTCCTTGAATTGTGGAGAAAGAGGAGAAGACAGGATTCAGCTTGCATTTCCCCTGGATTTGTTTCTAAGTAAAGAAATATCCTGAACCACTATCTCAGTTTTACCCAACCTTCATTTTTTTTTTTTTTTTCTTTTTTTGCACCAAGATGCCTGTGGGACAACATATTCCCATCAGTAACAATGGCTGTCAATGGCAGGGGGTCTTCCCAGAACCAGAATGGGTGGAGGGGTTATATCCCCCTCAAGACCATGTATTGAAATCTCTGGGGTAAGGGTACATAGAGTTTTCAAAAGCCCCCAGGGATATCTGTTCACCTCCCTCACTCTTCATTACTTTTATTTTTAGGTTCCCCATTGACATTCTTTATTATTCTAAGAAGTAACATATAAATCATGAATATTTTACAAAAGTATTTATTAACCCACTTTCCAAATTGGAGAGGGGGAATTGTTCTTTCATCCCCCACCCCTTTGCCAATTTTGTTTGCAGAATACAGGCGCATAGTATTTAATTTTATAAAGGAATACAAATTCCTTTATTTTTGGAAGTATTATCTAGATTAAAAAGTATGGCAGCAATGCATAGTGAAACTGCCAGTGTGTGATGTGGCCACAGCTACATACATTTATACATTAGTGAGCTCTTACACTGGGATTCCTGGAGCAACCCATGTGCAGAAAAGTGAGGTTGTAATTGTGCTCACTGATTGTATAGCAAGCGTTTCTTCTTGAGAGAAAACAGGGCGGTGGTACAGAAAGATGCCATATTGGTCTCTGCTGAGATGGCTCCCACTCAAATTAAGTCTGATTCTAGACCTAAGGGGGTTGCATCATTTGAGTAAAAGCAAGCAGGTAAACCCTGACAATTCCACCCTCTATCTTTTTGTTTTTTTCTTCATTGTCATTTGTTCTGGGAACAATGACACAATGTCTCCCAGAGATTCCCTCCGGACTGGGCCATAAGCTCCTCAGTTGGTTCGGTTCCCGGGAGCTCATGCGAACCCCCATCTCTCCTGGCTGGTAGCTGACTGCTGAGAGGGAGTGAGCAAGGAGTGAGCAGCCCGGTCCTGAGGCCAGTAATTTCCTTGGCCAACTAATTTCCCATTTGTGGGCCTGAGCTGTCTTAATTCAGTGTCAAGAGGTTTCAGGTAAGAGATGAGGAGTACCATGAGGAAATCAGATTTTTAAAAATAAATAGCCTCCATTTACAATGCTTGGTGTCAGTTTATTTATCTCTTGTAAAAATAAAATACAGTGTGTGTGTGTGGGAAAAAAATAAATAAATAAATAAAGCAAAGCTGTGTCTGAGTGCTATAAATAAATAAATAAATAAATGGCCTTTCTAGTGCTCTCAGTCAAGGGCTCTAAGACAGAGTTTTGTCCTTTCTGAGGTCTTCTGCACACAGCTAGTGGAGGACACTTCCCCCTTCCAAGAAAGGTTCCAATGGTGTTTCTCCTGGCCCCTCCCTAGGCGAACACCACTCGGAGGCAAGTACCAAGTCTGGAGCTCAACACTGAAAGCTTTCCTTCTGCTTCCCAGCAGCCCGTTTTAATGCTGCATGCTCTTCACTCTGTGGTCCGATTTCCAGGTTGAAGAACCATAAGATGATTACAGCCAGGAGAGCCCTTAGATGTTACCTAACATGGCCTCCCCTGTGTGGGTGAGAAGACTGAGCGCCACTGTGGGAAATGATTGGATCCGAGGATGGCACAGACCTCGGGGCAGAGCTGGGAGCAGCTGCCAAATCACCTGGCCTTTTCCCTGCAGAGGCTGCCTCTCGCCAGGGACTGTGCCTTCAGCTGGATTATGCAAATTTGGGGCCAAGTTCCCTTTTAGTCCCTAAAGGATTTAAACTGGGCATCAGGGAGCTGTGGGCACCCTATCGCCCGCCTCTTTCAGCAGCACTGGAGGAGGCAGCGGCCGTCAGCACAGCACCAGCTTGCTTCCCCAGCAGCTGCCTGGGACCAGGAACCAAATAGGAGCTCTAACGGTTCTAGGACTTTATGAATCTACATCGTTATTACTGTCCTTCTCACAGCACATGAAGTTATAGTCTATCTCGCCAACTGGTCTGTGAGCTCCCCAAGCAAGGGAACCGCATGTTACTTCTCTCTCAATCCTTATGTGTCAGGAGCGCGATAGTACTGCAGTAAATGAACATATGAGTTTAGGTTTGGAAGGCCTGAATCTGAATCATGGATGAACCACTTAGAGGTGTGTAAACCTCAGCTTCCTGATCTGGATGAAGGAGAGAATGATCCCCGCCTTGGCCAGCTCACAGGTCAAGCAGCTAGTGCTTGGCACACAGTAAATGATGGTCCCAGCACATCAGGGGGCGTGGGAACTGTAGGCTCTGCATTTCCCCATCCCTTGTTTCTCCTTGGTCCCCTAGGGTGTCACAGTCACCACAGCACATGAAGTGGAGAATGCCTGGAAGAACAGTAGGGGTGAAGCAAATTGTCCTTGCCTCCTGGAGACTCCTGGAGGCCTGGGTCAGCGTGCCCTGCTTGCTGCGCTTATGTCACTGCCCAGCCCTGCTTCCCCCAGCCTAGCTCGGGGCCCTGGAACGCTCCTTTGGGACTTCCCTCCTCCCCAGCCCCGGCTCCAGCTGCCATGGTAACAGGTTCCAGGGTGACAAAGGAAGTTGCTCAGTCCTGTTTCCTTCTGGTCCTGTCAAGGAGGATTTTCAGACCTCACGGACTGCACTACTCTCCACCTACCTGGCCATCTTCTGTGTTCTCACTCAGGTTGAGCTCAAACTTCCAGCCCTGCCAGCAGGACCATGTGTACCAGCCTGACCACTTGCGAGTGGAAGAAAGTCTTCTATGAGAAGATGGAGGTGGCCAAGCCGGCCGACAGCTGGGAGTTCATCATAGACCCCAACCTCAAGCCCAGTGAGCTGGCCCCCGGCTGGAAGCAGTACCTGGAGCAGCACGCCTCGGGCAGGTAAGAGGAAGGCTGTGGCGGGCTGTGGAGAGCCCTGCGGCACAGCCCTGGGGGCTCCTTCCAAGGGGAGGCAGAGATACGTGGAGCCCCATCCTGGGGTCAACTCAGGCTAGAGGGCAGAGAAGGAGCTGCCAGGTGAGTCGAACTGGCCTTGGTTCTAATCCCAGCTGTACCACTGACTCCTGGATGCTCCTGGCAAATTGTATTCTGTCTTTGGGTCTGGGTTTTCCAGGGTAAATAAAGAGATGTAATTCTTCAATGCCTTTGCAATCTCTGACATTTTACATGTTTTCATATTTTCATAATTTGTTAAAGATTGGTAGGAACTGAGCGGAGGAGGCCATGAGGTCCACTGGGGAAAGCCTTAGCTCTGGTCCTAGGTCCGTTCAGTCAACTCAGTGCAATTAGATTTGAATACAAAAAACACTTATTGTCCACCTGCCATGTTCTAGAAACTGGCTCTGCAGCTAACTAACTGTGAACCTGGGCAAGTCCTTTTCCCTGCGTGGTCTCAGTTTTCACTTTTGCAAAACCAGAGAGTTGGCCTTGGGTGATCAATCAAGTCCCTTCCAGTTCTTTTACATATGGGTCTGTGACAAAAAGCTTTGGGCAGGAGTTTGGTAGGTCCTTAGGGCCCAGCATCACATACATTATAGGAGCTGCATGTCTCTCATAAAGCAAGGAGTCCTTGAGGTCAAGACGTCCATCTGAAGCCCACATGCCTCTCCCTCTTCTAGAGCATGGCTTGGGGTTGGGGCCTGAGAATTCCCTGCCCAAGATGCCTCAAGCTCATCTCCAGGATCTGTATGGGCCTCTTCCCTGGGTCCATTGAATCAAGGACAGACAGTAGCCCTAGGCCCCTGCGGAGGGCAACAGGGGGCTGTGTCCTGGGGGTGTGGACACACAGACTGGGCTGTTCACACATGCTTGCATGCTAAGCTCCTTGTGGTGCTGGGGGTGGGAACAGAAGGAGGCAGGCCGTGGGTGAGGAGCTTACACTTGTACTCTTGCCCCAAGAGCTGCAAATATTAGAGTGAACTTGCCTTTGGGACAAAAGTCAAGAGAGGCAGAGGTTGGTTGGTTCATTTCAATTCAAATCCATTCAAGAGACATCTTTTGGGCACCTGTTACAGGCTGGGTCTCGGCTCTGTCTCTGACTAGCTGTGTGTGCAGAGGGCTCTCTTTCTCTCAGTGAAATAAAAGTTTGACTAGATGATCCTAAGTTCCCCTCCTACTAGGTCTGATGCTTTGAGATTTAAGATCTGAGGTGTGGCTTGAGGGAGGGGAAACACCTCTGGATTGGCTTGATTTAAAAAGGTGCAGAAGGAGGGGACTGAAGACGTGAAGCTCCGGGCTGGCTGGTGGGAGGGGCGCAAAGGGCTGGAAACTCAGGTGCAGGGGTCCAGGGGTTTGGGGCTGAGCTCCATAGGCTTGTGGCCCCTCTTGCCTCAGAGACCAGCTGGTCCTATTCCTGGCTGGTGATCTGTGGCTCCCAGCTGGCCTCAGGCAGGGCTGGACTGGCATCACCCTTGTGCATATCTGTGCAGCGGCTCACCCTACCTGTAAGCATTGTAACCCTGGTGCCCTGCAGCTCTGGCCTAGCACAGGGAGGCAGGATGGAGGGGGACACTCCCCTTCTGGCTCAGGCCCAATCAGGATGCTCTGGCCTGCCAATCCTGCCTTGGGCTGCACTGGGTACTGTGCTGCGCTTACGTTGTCTGTGGGTCCCAGGGCTCAGGGCCAGGCTTGGCTTCATCTCCACCCCGCTGCGCTGCGTGGTGCTTGGCATACAGTAGGTGCTGGGTGGTGTCTGTTGGACTGAAGTGAGTTCCTCATCAGAGGTCCTTCAGGGCCATCAACAGGGATCCCATAGAGGGTCAGCAGTGAGGGCAGACTCAACCCAGTGGACCCTGGACTGCCTGTAAAGCCTTGGTAACAGGGGCCTGGAAGAGCTTTATCTCAGGGATGGAAGGAACTGCCACTGGACGTAATGAGTTCTCTGCCACTGAAGGGGTGCCAGCACTGGGTGGGCCTGAGATGAAGCCTAGGTCATATGCGTCCCAGGCCACTTCCCTCCGTGTTTCCTGAGGCTGGAACTCGAAGGGGCCCAGGTTAAACAAAGTGGCCTGTGTGTACGGAAATGTACGTGTGTGTATGTGTGTGGAGGGGGATGCAGACCAGGATACACCTTTCCAGTCTCTTCTGTGGGCCTGAAGTGGGGTCTAGGGATGATTTGTCAAGGGACAGGAGAGTGTTCTTTGCGAAGGTGCAGGGACCAAACTGTGTAGTCCTCCCCCTGCTGGTGCGCCACCCACCCCCCCGTGCATCCGGTGGATTCTTGGTGATCTGTGCTTGGGACCGCTAGAGGCATCTCTTTGCCCCAGAACAGACAGGATGCACGCGTGAGATGTGTGGTCATCCCCCTTATCAGACTGAGGTCTGACAGAAGGATGCTTATTGGACACGATTATCCTGCATTGCACAGACGAGAAATAAGGCCCAGATTGGGGGGAGTGACCCCGTGCAGCATCCAGACCCAAGCCCTGAGAGCATTAGGCTTGGGGGGACCAAGGCCACGGGAGGGCCTGCAGGAGGCAGGCTGGAGAGCACTGCTGGAAGCCAGATGGCTCCAGCGTCTGGCTCCTGAGGATGCTGCTGCGGGCCGAGGGGAGCTCACCAGGAGGAGGCGGAGACGCCGGCTCAGGCACTAATGTACCCAGGGGGCGGTAAACACTCCGCCTCAACTTCCACGTATAGGCACGCAGGGCTCCTCCTTTCCAGGCTCCTCCAGGCCGGCTGTGGCTGGGAGGGAGGCCCACCTTCTCCATCCCTGCCTCCTTTCCCCGCAGGTTCCACTGCTCCTGGTGCTGGCACACCTGGCAGTCGCCCCATGTGGTCATCCTCTTCCACATGCACCTGGACCGCGCCCAGCGGGCGGGCTCGGTGCGCATGCGCGTCTTCAAGCAGCTGTGCTACGAGTGCGGCGCAGCGCGGCCGGACGAGTGGAGCATGCTGGAGGAGAACATCGAGAGCCTGGTGGACAACCTCATCACCAGCCTGCGCGAGCAGTGCTACGGGGAGCGCGGCGGCCAGTACCGCATCCACGTGGCCAGCCGCCAAGACAACCGGCGGCACCGCGGCGAGTTCTGCGAGGCCTGCCAGGAGGGCATCGTGCACTGGAAGCCCAGCGAGAAGCTGCTGGAGGAGGACGCGACCTTCTCCGGTGCCTCCAAGCCACGGGCCCAGGAGGGATCGGGCTACAGCTTCTTCTTCCTTCGCTGGGGCCTCTTCTGGGCCTCACTCTGCCTGCTCATTGTCTACCTGCAGTTCTCCTTCCGAAGCTCCACCTTCCTTTAGTGGAGCTGGTTGAGGGTGGGAGGAGGGTGCGTGGGGGTGAGAGTGGGGATGCGGTTCTGGTCCTGATTCTGCTACAGATTCAATATATAACGCTGGACAGCCCAGTTACCTCTTTGGACCTCAGTTTATTACTCTGCAGAATGTGAGTTGCTCTAGGAGATATTTAATGATCCTTCCATTAAAATTTACAGTGATGGGGGCACAGGGAGAAGGGTCTAAGGTGGATTTAGAACTCTCCAGGTTTGGTGTTAGTAGTTATCTCACAGTGAGGTATCTCTTCCCTCCACCTCCTCCACCTCCATCTCTACACCTCCTTTTGCTTCATTTCCGTATCCCATACCCCGTTAGGACCCCGTTAGGACCCCATTAGGACCCCTGATTCTCAAGCTCATCTTCAGCTGCTTCTGAGCGTCCTACCATGGTTCCCCTTGGGGCGGGCAGTGGCCCCCCCAAAGCAGCTTCAATCAATACTCAGTGCGTCCTGACTCGTCCCTCTCCTTGAGAGCCAGTTCCCACCATTCTGAAAAGCTTCATTTTTTACCCTGGCATTAGAATCTGTTTGTCTGGAATTATTTAGAGCTGCACTGTCCAATATGTTAGCCATTAGCCATGTGTGGCTAAATTTAAATTAATTAAAATAAAATGAAAAATTCAGTTCCTCAGTGGTACCAGGCATATATCAAGTATCATATATCAAGCCATATATCTAGTAGTGGCTACTGGTAACCATATTGTACTGTGCAGATATAGAATATATTCACAGAAATTTCTATTGAATAGCACTGGTCTAGAACTTGAAATTCCCACTTCAATGTATTTTGTCTCATAAAATAAGAGGTGGGTACAGGTTTAAAGGCGCAGCCTGAAGCCTTCTGGGGGCAGGGACAGGTGGGGTGGGGTATAGATACACAAATAAATATGTAACCTCTGTGCTCTGTCAGTTGATTAGAATCTATGAGTCCCAGTGTTGCCTAAATTTATTTCCTGGGAAGGAAGAGCTGTAGAAATTCACCATAAGAGGATGGCTGTGTGTGTGTGTGTGTGTGTGTGTGTGTGTGCGCGTGTGTGTCTTGGTTTGGGGCCTGGAGAATATATTCCTGTGCTCTGCAGAAATGTGTGAGCTGTGGCACCACTACTTACACATGATGCAGTATCAGGTGTGATATTGCCCTCCTAGATGAAAATACCTTGTAGAAGATTCTATAGCTGTCCTAGATCCTGGAGATGCTGAGGGAAAGGGCAGATGAGGCAGATCTGGGATCCTCCAGGTGACAGTGGGGCTGTGTGTCCATTCAGAGGGTGTGATGACCAAGGGGAAGCATGCACAGTGGAGACAGCACCTGTCTCCCAGCCCCTCCCCCTTGCCCAGTCCGCGAGACTGCCCCATGAGGGGGAACGTATTTGCTGTGCCTATTCCCTCAGGCATAGCTGAGACTTGGGCAATTTGATTCATGGACTGACATCAGATGACCCTGTGCTTATTATTATCTGGAATAGGAAAAGAAACTGTCCCATTCACACCCCTAATTGTTCTCTGACATTCACACCTTTCTATAGCTCATCTTTAGAGTTTCTACCCCAAATGAGACCTGAAAACTGAAGATGAAGTTCAAGGTGGTGCGTTTGTCTGGTGGTGTGTTTGTCTGGATGTGTTTCCAGAGATGGACTGCTTTGGACACTGTGTCCCGCCTGTCCGCTTATGTGCAGGCTGGCTTTCCTCTTCTCTGGCTTTGGCAGGGAGCTTCTGGTGACTTGTCCGGATTCCTCTAGGGACCGAGAGCTAGGCAATCTGGAAGAATCTACCTTTCTTCGACTGGGTGCAGTAGAGGTACAGGAAGAGCATCAGGCTGGTGTGTTTGCGAACCGGTGGGCATGTGGGGTTGTGTTCACCTCTGCCAGCTACACAGGATACTCAGCTGGGCCTGTGTAGAGCATGTGCCTCACAGAGTGTTGTTCAACTGCAGACATATGGTGGCTTCTGGGAAGAGGAGTGTCAGCAGGCCAGGTATCATGAGGTTTCCAGAGGTCTCCAACTGCTCCCAGCTTGGTGAAGCAGCACCAGCAGCACCTCTTACTGAAATTGTGGGGTATAAGGTTAGGGGTAGACTGCTCAGATTGTGTCAGGGGGAGAGTCAGGCCTCAGGTGGGTCAGCAAAGGTGAGGCCTCTGCGGTGGGCCTGGGGGTTGACGGATGAAGAGCCACTGAAAATAGAGTGGGGGTGAGGGGGGTAGAGTAGGTGAAGCGAGATGAGATCTGAGAAAAATTCCGGAAGATGAACATCTTCTCCTTCCGCAGCCATTTCTTTTCAGTATATAAATAAATATACCTGTGTCCTCTTCATATTTAACTCCAATGACCCCCTCACTGTCTTCACTTCCCTTTTGACTATTGCCAGGTATTTTTTAATTCCTTCAAAGCCCAGTTTCTCAAAGAGTAGATTATATTTATCTCTACTTCTTATTTACTCCTTAATTCGTGGAAATCTCATTTCCATGTCCCTAAAACTGTCACCCCGCACCCCATTGCCAAATCATCTCTATCTCACCTGGTCTCGCTGCTGCCTTTTGCACTTCCTCCTTGAAGATTCCGGGTCAGGGAGGGAGCACTCGCTCCTCGGTCTCCCACGTCTGTTTCCTCTCTGCTGTGATGATATTCTTTCTCTCAGCATCCCTTACGTGCTGGTGTTCTCTGAGATTCTCTCACCTTGCTGGTTTGCTCTCTGTTACATACACCCGCCATGACTTAGGTTTCTACTGCCTATGAACTCCCAGTCCTGATAGCTCCTCTAAGTATTTCTACTGAACTCCAGACCCACAGACCAAGTGACCTGTCCGCTGGGAGATCCCTCAGCCTGACCAAAGCTTTTCTCATCATTTTGCCATCCAGTTTGCTCCTCTTACTTCAGAAATCTGGGAGGTATCTCCTGACCTCTCTCACCACCCTACCCCATCCCGCAAGAATCGGTCACCATGCCCTGTTGAATGCTCTCCCCAAATACCTCTGAGGTTGATCTTCTTTCTTTCCTTCCCATTTACTGCTGCCCAAACTCATCATTTGTGTCCCTTGCCTCTGCAGCCTCCTTCATTATTATCATGCCTGTAGCCTCCCCTGCTACAGCCCACCCTCCACACTACCACTATCCTGGGGTGATTTTCTAATAATCGGATATGATCGGCTTTCTCCCCTGCTTGTGCTCTTTCCTGCTAGTGGATAAAACTTAGTCTCATTAGCCGGGCACACCTCATTTCCAGATACTAACAATACATACCGTTTATTGAGAAGGACTCAAGAAACACTTTGCCAGAGGGCAGAGGCACCCACTAACATCTGGATGACAGCTGGACTTCAGGCCAGCATCTGAAGACAGGGAGGGAAACTGGACTTCTAGAAACCTGGAAACAGAAATGTCTGAAAGATGTGCAAAAATTGTCTGCCAGCATGGCTGACAAGGTGTTTAGGAGAGAACTTTTGCTGATACTTGGTGTGAGATTAACCCTGCGGGTGTGGACGTTTGTCACTGTGATGTGGAGTGAATATTTGTTCCTCGTCTCTCATGAGGCCTAGGTGACCTGTCAAGAGAGGCCCTTTCTTACTACTCTTATTCTTTTGTTTCTGTGCATATCCTGTAACTGCATCTGTGTTATAGGTATTACAAGAAGGCAGTGCCCTATAACCCTTGTGTGTGTCTTTGTGCTGATTTTATACCGCTGAGTAAGCGTATATGGCTTTTGCTGGTTGCTGGTTGGCAGCTGCTTGCAGAGTACCTGAAGAAGAGGACGGTGATGCAGGGAAAGGAGTTTGTGCTGAGACTCAGGATATCTGGGTACCAGTCCAACAATATAGTGGAGTGAGTCAATATAAACCCATTATCAATTCAGGAAAAACTGCATGGAGTATATCCTATGGTTATACAGCGGTTATCCTTCCATTTTCATCCAAATGTCAATATCTATCTACTCTGGTCTATTTTATTCCTGGTCTGTCCTAAGTTCTAGGATTACAAAGATAATTAGACATAGTCCCTGACTTGGAGGGCTCACAATGTATGCTGGTCAGTGCTAGGAAAGGGAACAACTTTGTCATAGCTGGAGATGAGGGGTCAGAGATGGTTTCTTAGACCAGTCATGCAGGGGTATGTTTTGTAGAAACGGTCAGGGGGTCAAGGATGGGGCTGATAGGGAGCCAAGGGCATCCCGGGCTGAGAGAAGAAAAAAGAAGACCCAGAGACAGAGCCTATTTCATGCTCAGGAAGAGTAAACAACCAAGTACCAGAAGAGAGCAGGACGGAGCCCAAGAGGAATCTGGCAGCACCGGCGAAAGAGGGCAGAAAAGCAAGGTGGGCTAGACTTAGGTAAAGACAGCTCTTTTGGCTCAACTAAGGAGTGAGGAGGGAGCATGAGAGACATTTTATTATCATTTTTAGAACTTGTCTTTAAAAGCAAAAAAAAAAGGTAGTGCTGAACAGCAATCCTACCCTTGTGTCTTCTACAAACATTTGAATGCCTACATATTTTATACTAGGCACTATGTATGTATTAAAGGAAGCATTCAGTTTCCCCCTCTTTCTGGTCTTTCTCCATCCATCTTTCTTTCACACTCAAGGGGCTAGAATAGTCTCAGTTCTCATCTTTAGGTATAGCAATGAATGAGCTCTTCAGGCGTGCTGTGGGTAAGGAGAATTTGGGCTGCAAGTCCCAAAACTAACAACTGTGGTCAAACACCACAGAAAGATTTGTTTATTCAATGCTGAAAATCCAGTCAATTAACTAATTGAATAATTAGTGAAAGTAGACAATTTGTTTCTGGTCTTAATTGTTCAAGTATGCTGAATTCGGTTGAGAACAATTAGAGTACTGCTGATTTTCCGTTTTGCTTTTTTATTCCTTTTTGTTTGTTTCTACAATAAAAGTGAATTACTTTCTTATGATTTAAATATGTGTATATCCACATTCATTATATACATATCGTAGTTCTTTAAACAAGAATAAATGTCCCTAATAAAATAAAATATATAAAACTTTTGATTATGTATGCTTATGTGTGTGTGTGTGTTCATATATCAAAGTGTTTATATAAAAGATGAGAAAGAGAAAAGCATCCTTGAGAGCCGGCCTGGCACTCCCAGCTAGGCTATGGTGCTCTCCTGTTGAACATAACTCCACTGAGCAGCAACCTCAGACCAGACCACTCTGGGATGATACTAGATCAAGGCAAGCATAAGACCACTCTGTAGTCACATCTGAATATAGATAAGAACACAAACATGGTCCAAACCACAAAAACGACTTACAACCCCCTATTCTGGCCACTATGAGGGGCTACTACCTTACCAGTCACAGCTTTAGCTTGCTTCCTCTCTGTCATCTCACCTTCTAGATAAGAATCATTAAGATTTCCAATCATAAAATAGTCTCCACTTTCTGACAGCCTCCAATCCAGAGCAAAGTCACTCACAACCTTCCCTCACCTGACACATGCCCCAGTGCTAGAGTGTGCCTGTTCTAAACCCTCTTACTGAGATTCTTCATGGTTCCCAAGGGCATCCTCCCTCTTTGCAATGAGTCAAAAAATCCAACTTTGTTCAGTGACACGTGTGTTTAAATTTAAAATGGGTGTTTCTAAATCTTAGGATAAAAATGAAATAAAATATATTTGCAGTTTATTTAGAAATTAGGGAGGAAAGCATCACATATAAAAATTATATCTGTTTTAATGCTTCTTAGTTCTTTAAAAACTTATTTCACAGTATTGTTAGACTTTTAAAAATTGTTTTCCCATAGAAAGTTATACAACAAATGTCTATTCTAATACTGGTTATCTTTGCATCTTTAGAAAATACATTTTCATTCACATTCTTATATCTATTTCAAGAACGTTTCACAAGTTATTTATTCTTTTGGTAGATGGGGAAGAATTTCACATACCCTCTTTCCTGTCAACTTGGATTTCCAGTTTTGTTAGAATAATCTAGTATTTTATAACTAAATTAATAAAATACTTGATAGCTCATACATTCTCTTTGAAGAATTATATTAGACAAATGAGTTATGCTTCATAATATTAGTTGAAGAATCAACTCTTAAATCATATAGGTTTACTTCTCCTCACCATCTTTATACCAACTGACTCCACTTTTGAGTTCTTTATTTTGATTTATTCTCTTCCTTTCTTACTTTTGTGAGTAATATTTTCAGAGAGAGAGAGAGAGTATGTGACTGGTCTGCCTATCTAAGAATGGCCTTTTTTTGCTCTTATCCCCCCTAAGTAGATTGGCCAAGTATTACTTTTTATCATAACAATCTTTTTTTTTCTCTCAAAACTTGGTAGACATTATTTCAATGTCTTCTGGAATTTATTGAGGTAGAAAAAAATCCGTTATCAGCCTAATGTTTCTTTCCTTTTACATTGCCTAATGTAATATATAAAAAAATTGATGCAATAACCTCACAAGTCTTGTAGAGAATATAAGCTGAAGAGTTTCTAAAGTTTTGCTTGTTTGTTGTTTTTTTTTGTTTGTTTCTTGTGGTAACTTTGTCCATAGGAGAGAGAGAGGCATTTACTCTGATTCTTTAGACTGTTTCCATGTATCTCCCCATCAGCCTGAAGTAAAACCCTATTCTCTCCCTACTTTGCATTTGATTATGCCAATGAGGAATTTGCAAAGTTTGGAAGGTTTGCAAAATAGGTCGGTGCACAGGCTGAGTTCACCATCTTGAACCTCAAATTACTAGTTGCTAATTTGTATTTTAAAAATCTACTCCTGTAAACTAATTTGAATATTCACTAGAACAAGATAGTTATAAGTAAATAACTGATATAGATTTAGATGCATATTAGGTGATCTTTAAATAATTATTTTTTAATAATAAGTATTCTTGTCTTTGGATTTGAGGCCCATGCAGATAATTCAGGATGATCTCATCTTGAAAGACTGAACTGATTATATCTGCAAAGACCTTTTTTTTTTTTTTTTTTCAGATAAGGTCACATTCCCAGGTTCTCAACACTGGCGATGACCTGGGGGCAAGGGAGCCCTCACATGTGAGACCTTCTTGGAAGCACCTTGCAAAGGGAGTGAGATTTCACTGCCATGTGGGTTCAAAAAGGTGATTAGGTCAGTGACTCTGAGACTAGCTATAAATGTGACACTGATTATGAGTACAGGTTCATAAGGTTGGAGGGTATTCAGGTTAAATATGAGGATGGTTTGTATTAGAAATGAGGTTTTCCAACTTTGCTTCCCCTTCAAGCTCTTTGTTTCTATGAAACTTTGTTGCAGAATCCTGTTCAAAAAAATAGTATTCCTGCCACACACCCCTCCCCCCTCACCCCCCACCTCACCTCTGCAGGCCCTGTGGCCTGTGTGCAGGGAGCCCAGGACCTAATTTGGGAAGCCTGGGAAGCCCTTATAACACAGGTTATAAAGTGTCTGAAGTTCCTGCTAGTGCTAATTGTTTGATACTATGGCTCAGATAGTAATCTGTATAATTTCCTAGATTGCGACTTCTTTTCAAAGCCAAGGATTGAGTTTTGGTCATTTCTGAATCCCCAACACAGTGTCTGGCACAACGTGCTCAATAATCAAATGTGTGAAGGAAAAGGTTTTTGTCTGAGTACTTCTTTACAGCCCTAGCACCAAGCACAGCTCTCTCTGCATAGTGGGTGCTTTAAAAAAGTTGGTGAAGGAAATACATGAAGGAATGAATACAATCCCGCCCTAAAATTTTAGATGAACTTGTCTTCTACCAGTTGAGCCAGCAGAGGGCAGGAGAGCTCAGTTTAACAACAGCTTCCTCTGGGTGAGCTGAGGCAGCCACGCTTAGCCGTGGCCTTGAAAAGCAGATCCAGTTGTTTCATGGGATTAGGAAATGCACAACCAGAAAAGGATGGAGACACAAAGCATGAAGGCTCAACACATTAATCCCCAAAGCTTTCTCTCTAGGATCATACTCTTGTCAGGGAATAACGTTTTGCTTCAGGCTGATGGGGAGACACATAGATAACAGGGCAGGAACTGCCAATCTTACAACATGATTTCAACCACTTGGGTGGAAGGGATTCAAGAAACTTCACAGAAATAACATAAAACTAAGAGAATCAGAGGATCTGACTCTAATACTAGTTATGTGGGTTTGAGAGAGACCCTTCCTTTCTCTTGAATTCAATTTTCCAACGTGTAAACACAGGGGAAGCACTAGATGCTTTTGAAGGTCCTGGTCTGTGGTTGGGTCCACTTCCGGCCGCAGTCCTGCCTCTGTCCTCAACAATTGGTACTGTATCAGGAAAGCCAATGAAGCAGGTGCTTTGGCCCTGACGGGGCCAAGCCAAGTCCATTGTGCTTGGGGGTCCCCAAGTCAAAGGTGGGAAAGAAGAGAACGGTAAAAGGGAGAAGGAACTGAGCAGAGTGAGATGAGAGAAGAACAGTTGTGGGCGGTGCTTTGTGACTCCATCATTTTCTACAAAGGTGGAGCCCATTCTAGTAGCAGACTATAATTCAGTTCTTAAAATATATAGACCTATATAAGTCAGAATCTTTGCAGTTGGGTCCCAGGCATCTATGTTTTTAAAATGTTTCCCAGGCAATCCTGGTGTGAAGCCAGAGTTAAGATCCACCAGTCTAGGTTACGATGATAGTTTGAGTGTGGGAAATTGGAGCTGTAAAAGGGATACTTCACTCCATGGGGCACTTCTGTGTTTATATAGCCCCTATCATGCCACTTCAAGGTGGGGGGGGGGCGGGTCTCAGGAGCACGCTGAAGAGGAATTTCGCCATCTGTTGTGTACTATTCCAGGAACAGGGCCTTAGGTCTCTGGCCTCATTCCTCAATCCCCGTTGGTCAAGACAGCTCTTCTCCTGCCAACTGCACCGGGAAGGCTCGTGCAAGACCTGAGACTTAACACCTTGTTTTTAGGAGGAAAATAGGTAAAGAGAACTGGGAGACGGTCTCTGGGTGGCACAGTCGGGCAGAGCACAGCTCGATTTCATTTCACTGGGGAGCTCTGAGCAGAAGCCATAGATCAGCAAGTGGGATGCTTCTGGAGAGTCCAATGGACCCACAAAGAGAAAGGAATCTGAGAGGATAATTAGGGGCAAAGTCTCCTTGCTTCTCTCTGGTGAGAGAGGAAATGTTGGAGTGGCAGACAGGGATCTGACATCAGCCCAGCTCTGCACTAACTTTGTAACCTGAAGCCTCCATTCCCTTGTTTGGTTGATATTAACACACGATCAAACATGAAACTATGCAGAGGTGAGTCAGCAGTGCTACTCTCTTCTATTGTGTGCCAGGGACATACGTGTTCCTCATTG
This sequence comes from Balaenoptera physalus, assembly GCF_965194825.1. NCBI lineage: Eukaryota > Metazoa > Chordata > Mammalia > Artiodactyla > Balaenopteridae > Balaenoptera > Balaenoptera physalus. The sequence goes on along the minus strand of NC_138891.1, from coordinate 66,333,885 downwards.
GTTGGTGGATGTGTCCTCCCTAGGCCTTCCAGTGAAGTCCCTTATCTTTCCAATGACTATATTAGCATATTCATATGATAGCTTCAGTTAGTTTTTAGCAGATAGGAACAATTACACAGAACAGTGTTTAGGGTTTTTTCCTTTGCTGAAGCTCAGAGATTACTAAGGGATCAATGGATATGTGCTCCTGAAAGTATCAGCTACCTAGGGTTGGGGGTCAAGTGATACAGTCCTCAGTTACCTGAGGTTCACCTGAGGTTCGTTCTACTTACAGAATCCACGGAGACCTCACGTATAAGAAGAAGAATGTGTCTTCCACTAAATCAACATTTTTCAGCAACGACTCTATGCTTCACATTTTTATGGCCTCTGAGGAAAATACAAATATGACAGAAACAAGATTTCTGCTCTCAGTGAAACTCTAGGCTCATAGATGAGACATACAGACTCTCAAGGAACAGGAATGCGAAGTGATCTAGAATGGTCTCTACTAGAGGCACAAAAGACACACCCTTGGACACAGGAGGGGGCCATAGTAATTCTAAATGAGAAGCTCTTGACGTAAAGTAAGCTGTATGATGTTAACAGGCAGAGATGGGTCCAAGGTATTCCAGGTGGAGGGAACAGCACGCACACAGAAGTGGATGCAGGAAACTGCATGGTGTGTACAGGGAAGAGCAGGTGGTGGTGGGGAATGGGAAGGTGGAGAGGTTAGGAGTGACACAGAGCGAGACTGTACAGGACAGTTAGGGTCTGAGGAAACGTGACCGCAGGGCTGATGTGTTTGCATTTGAAATAGCTGGCACTGGGGAGTCACTGAGAGCTTCTGAGCCGGAAAGTGATGGGATAGAGACCAGAGAGGAGACTACTGCAGGAGACCAGGCCTGAGCTCTCATCACTCACCCACCCATGGAAAAAGTTCAGCCCTGGGCTTCATTCAGTGACCCCTTCACCCTTCATTGTCTCAAGCGATCACTTTAGGCCAGGCTTTGTGGAAGTTGGTGAAAGCCAATTTGGCGGGAAAGTCTGGCTTCTCTACCATCAGCAACTCCAGGGGCATGAGCTGGCACTCTTCCAGCTGAAATCCAGCTCAGCAGAAGCCCTGAGAGAATTGCAAGCTCTCATTCTCATGCTCCGTGGTGGTAGGGTTGCTCTAGAAGGAAAGGTCCTTAGTGTATCCTCACCTAAGCACCCTTGCCCTTGGGCAAGAGGGGTCTGCGTGCTCCCTATAGCCTGCCCCCATCCCCAGGAACACATCCCAATAAATCTGCCTCTTCTCCAAGTGATCTCCCAACTTTACTTAGGTCAAAACTGTCCTTTAGGCAGCTATAAGCAAGAAGACAATTCAGCATATATATTCACACTAAAGTGTTAATAACTATCAAGTTTTAACGTGCTACGTCTCCAAGAAAATGTAGAGAAGAGACTATTTTCTAATAGTCTAATAGTCATAGACTAATTCTAAGGGTTGAATTTCAGCACCAGTCTGCTGCATTTCTGTGAGAGATCTTCCTGGATCTTCAGATAATACCCTACAGTGTCCTCAGAGGAAGGGCAGTCTGACTATTTGGGTCAGAGTATCATTGAGGACACTCCAGCTTCCAGAAGTTGGCTCATTGAATATCACCCCTTGGCGCTGGCTGGCGGCCTCCCTCTGGGCAGCAACAACAAAAACAGGACTTTATCTTTTTATCATGTTTTATGGATAAGCAAGCACTTTCACTTACACTGTCTGATCTGGTTCTTAAATCATAATTATAGCAAAAGCAAGGATTATCAGGCCCATTTTAAGCAAGAGAAAACTGAGGACTTAAGTCTAGGGCCTCAGACATCCAGGCCAGGGCTTTTTACACTATACCATGTTGCTTTTCCCCACTGCCTATAATTCTCACTTTATTCTGGCTTGGAAGCAAAATGGTTTTTCACTTACAAAAGGTCCAAGAGAAGTTTTTGTCAGAAATCCACTTCCTGCACTCTCAGAAATTTGTGGAACTTGAAAGCATTTTAGGGAATGTCTAGATCACTTGTTACCAATTGTTCTTCTCATTTCCTTAACTTGAGATCCAAACAAACCATTAGCATGTCTTGTCAACTGTACTTCAAAATAAACTTCAAACCTAACCAGTCCTCAGCTCCTTCATAGCTGTCACTCTTGCCCAAATACCACCTTTTCTTGCCTGAACTAGTCTGGGGAATAAGGTCCCCCAAACAAGCACAAACCACCTTCCCTTCCATGGAAACAGGCCTTGGGGGTTGGCTACAGTAGTCTCGGGTTGGAGGTATGAAATGCCTTTATGCCAAGCCAACCAGCTTGGGTATTTAAAGGAGACTGTGTCCCTTTCATCCTGGCTCCTCTTTTCTCTTAAATGGTTCTTAGACTCCTAAGTTATCTTCCTGACTCTGCTGCTCTCTTACAGTTCATTCTACACTTTAGCAGAAGGCATTGATTTAAAAAAATCAAATCAGGTCAATCCCTTGCTCAAAATCCTCCAGTGGTTTTCTTACCATGGTCTTCAAGGCTCTATGTGATCTGGCCCCTGTCTGCCTTGCTGGTCTCATCTCCCAGCCCTCTCTGATTCACCCACTCTGTTCGAGTTCCCTTGCCTTGTTTCTGATGTTTGAATGTACCAAGCATGCTTCTACCTCAGGGCCTTTGAACAGATTGTCTTTCCACCTGACAAGGAAATATCTTTATTCAGACATTTGCATGGCTAGCTCCCTCGCCTCATTCAGGTCTCTGCTCAAATGGTTCCTCCTCAGGAGGGTTTTCCCCTAGTCATCATGCTTTATACCTTGTGTTAATTCTTAGCAACTTGAACATAATTAATTAATTGATGTGTTTATTGTTTGTCTTTCTCACTAGGACTTTGTCTATCTAGTTCACTACTATATTATGAACCTCTCAAGCAGTGCAGATTCTCAGTACTTATTTGTAGAAAGAATTTGAGTGAATCAATTTTACAGATGGAGAGACTGAGGTCCAGGTGGGGAGGGCAGGTCAGCACCAGAAGCAAGATGCAAGAGCAAATTTTCCTTCTAATAGGCCTGTGAAATACCCGCTGCATCCGGCTTCCTCCCTCATATTACATAAAAGCCAGGTTCTTTTCCAATATAAAGTTCTCAATTTGAGAAACAGCATTTTAACATCACAGTGTGCTCTAGTTTGCCCCTTTATTTTCTCAAACTCAAGCTTGTTGATGATCAGGGCTGGAGAGAACCACAAAGGTTGCCTATCAAGCCTTCTATTTTGCAGTTGAAGAAACTAAGGCCCAGAGAGGAAGCCCCCAGCTGGACTGTGGCAGAACCAGAACTAGAGCCCAGGTCTCTGGACTCCAAATACAGTTACTTTCTGCTTCCCTGCACTGCTTAATATTGAACACCTGATTACTCATAGATTTTATTGTCTCTTACTAAAATGAGTTTTTCCTCCTCATATTGGCAGGTAGTCACACCCAAATGTACATTTCACAGGGAGGTGGGTAATCATATCCCAGTTGGAGAGTAGCACATGAAAGAGGCCTAGATGCCCCCTCGAAGCCCTTGCATCCTGGCTGCAGACTGCTCAGCCAGGAGGTGTCTCTGGCATCCCTGAGTCAGGGGAGGAGGAAAGTTGCTAAACTGATCAACAGCTCCCTCAACCTTGCCACTTCCTGCCTGCGTGCCCTTGTGCGGGGCAGAGGCAGCTGTGCTCTCCGGGACTCAATTTCCTCCTCTGTGAGATGGGGCTAGCATGCCCTGTCATAATGGGTGAGAAAATACTTTGTGAACCACAGAGGGCTGCACAAGGATGGGGTGTATCATTCTTAGTGACCAAGGTCTGGGAAATAAGGTCCCCAGTACAACCACAGACAGCACCCCCCTGCCCCCCTCCAGCCTTTGGGACTTGGGAGCAAGACCCTGGGGGTCGGCTGCAAAGGGCTCAGGTTGGGGAAGTGTTTCAAGTGTCTTTGTGCTAAATCAAACTTTATGCAAAACTTGGCCATGGGGAGGGGGCTTAAGGAAGAATTTGTGTCCCCTTTTGTTGTTCTTTCTTTCTTAAGTGGCTCCTAGACTCCTAACAATTTGAGGATTATAAAACTAAACAAAACAAAAAGCCTGGAAGTCATCTCATCCACAGCTTCAGCACTTCAGCAAAGGTATGAGGGAAGCCACCCAGACTTACTATTCCCAAGTAACTTAAACAGCTAAAGATCATGAGTATTTTTTTTTAATACCAAATCATTCCATTTACATAAAGTTCAAAAACAGTCACAACTAACTTATAATGAGAGACATCAGAAGAGTACTTGTCTCTTGGGGAGCAATGGACTGAAACGGGGCACACAGAAACTTTGAAGGTGATGAAATATTCTATATCTTCATTCCCACGTTGGTTTCATAGGATTATAGGGGTGTCAAAGCTCACTGAACTGTACACTTAAGACCTTTGCATTTTACTGGATATAAATTAGACTGAAATAGACTGACTGAACTGAAATGTTTTCCTTTTAAGTTCTGATATTGCATTGTATGTTGCATTTTCTTTGTTCCTGAAAAATACGGAACGCTTCAAGAATTTGCGTGTCATCCTTGCTCAGGGGCCATGCTAATCTTCTCTGTATTGTTCCAATTTTAGTATATGTGCTGCTGAAGCGAGCACCATGAGTGTTTTTTATGAGAAACAGCTGAGAAGGAAAGAGGAAGAAATGGAAGGAGGGGCTTAAGAGAGGAAGAGACTAGAGGCAGAGACTGGGATAGATATTGGGTAGGCAGAATGGGAAGGGAGGGAGACGTGCAGAGAAGGCAGAAGGAAGCCAGATAGAACCAGACCAAAGTCAGAAAATGACTGGGGAGAGGGAAGTACAACAGAGAGGAATGAGGATAGGGAGTGGGGAAAGAAAGTAAAAGGGGGATTGAATAAGGAAGATTTGGAGAGAGAAATTCAGAGAAAGGTTTGGGAAAGGAGAAAGAGGAAAAAGGAGGATAAAGATGTGGAAGGAGAGGGGCAGGAGTCTGGGGAGGGAAGTAGAAGAGAGCATAGAGCAAGATGGAGGGAATGTTATTTGTTCTTTGGCTGGCTCCTGTTTTAGGAAAATTCTTCTCTACTCAATGGGGCTGCCAAGGGCAAGTCTTGAGTGGAAGAGATGTGAGATCATCTGAGGGTGCCTTGGGACAGTTGGGTTGACATAACTAGACTCTGAACCCCCAGCTATAGGCCTAGGAGGGTTCCAGGATATATAGAGAAAATAACATGCATTGTGTTCTGCAGTCTGAGATCCATTGCTCTCCCGGACTGTTCCAACACATGTGAGTGACTTTTTAATGTCTTACTTGTGCTAAGCCTTGTCTGGGCTCAACAAACCCTGGAAGCTTTAGCACTCCTTGCTGTGCCTTCTCTTATTGCTTTAGCTTACAGACACAAAAAGAAAAGGTGACAATTATTCAAACCATTCAGGACACCTCCCAACCCCTCCTGCCTCTCAACACTGCGGTCTTGGTCTAAGTATTGAGAATACATATGTGATGCCTGGCTGGTGACAGGATTAGTCAAGTTCTCTGCTTCACTTGGTTTCTGGAGATACAGGATTTTTTTCAGCTCTTATGAACCTGAAGCTTATAAAATGTCAGCCCTGGAAGAGCCTGCAGGGATCATCTGGTCCATGCCAGGATATTAGCTGGCCGTTCCTTGATAAGGAATTATTCTGGGGGAAAAAAAGAAAAGAAAAACTACCAGAACTCTGATCAGGACAGCAAACATCTAACTAGACCACAACCAGAATTCCAGAACAGCATTTCTCAAACTTCATTTTTATTTGTGTGGGGAGCAGGGGAGCACCATTGATGCTTTTCTCGCTCAGAGACTTACAATAATGGTCACTTACATTCAGGGGGTTCCTGGACTTCTGTATGTCCAGACTGGGAGTCCCTGACCTAAAACTGCTACTACTAGCCAGAAATCCATTAGAAAACTCAGAGTTGAGTGAAAAGAATCCTAGCCTTGGAATGTGGAGGTCTGGTCCTTGCTCCAGCTGTGTACTATGTGAGCCAGAGAATTTCACTGCCTATTTCTAGGCTCAGTGACTCAAACTCTGAGGTTTAGTAGATGTTTTCTGAGATTTCTTTCTAGCTCCAAGTTTCTAGGACCAAAATGAAGTCAATCTCACTTTTTTTTCCTTCAGCATTTTTTGTCACAGTGGAATGGCAAGCAGACTAGAAGTGTCTCTGCTGCTGAGAAAGAGGGATGGAGGGTGAGTTTAAGGTACTCTTCCATTATAAGGAAAAGTGAAGTTCTTTTCGAGCCCCATTACATCTTAATCTACAAGACTCTTTACAGAGTTAATGGAGAAAGGTGACTTAGTCCTTCTAAAATCCACATTCCATTTTCAAATCTGTTCTTAGAGGAATGCTGATGACATTCACTGTCACAAAGAATGCTTGTAACCATCTCCACTTGTCACACTCATATACTTTTGCATTTGGTTCTCCTAAAATGTTTGAGCATGATGATGGATAGCATTGTCTGGGTACATTTATGTGTGTGCGGCTGAGTGTGATAGTGCATTTGCTTCTCCAGGGGCTGAGTGTTTGAGTGTGTGTAATTAAGTGTGCACATGTGTGAGTGAAATTATGGAGTGTGTATGTGCATAGCACTGAGTGAATATAAAAAGATTGTGTAGATGGTGTGACGTGTGGAATCGTGTGGGCCTGTGCCTGTGCAGGTTTTAATTTTTTTTAATAAGCCACTTTTGATTGTGTAGCCTCCTCTCACCTCTGTGATTGATTTCACGAGGGTAATGGTGCGTAAAAGCGCTGGTGAGATCTGGGGGCGCCTCCTAGTCTGACGTCAGAGAGAGAGTTTAAAAAGGGGGAGACGGAGGAGAGCATACAAGCCGCTTTAGGAGTCGCGAGGTTCAGAGCCGTTGCTGCTGCCTGCGATCAGCTCCTAGAGTTTGACCAACCGCACTCTAGCTCGGCTTCTCCGGCGCCGCCGAGATGCTGTCCTGCCGTCTCCAGTGCGCGCTGGCCGCGCTCTCCATCGTTCTGGCTCTGGGCGGTGTCACCGGCGCGCCCTCAGATCCCCGACTCCGTCAGTTTCTGCAGAAATCCCTGGCTGCTGCCGCTGGGAAGCAGGTAAGGAGACTCCCTCGACGTCTTCTTTCCCCTCTCCAGAACCTCCCAACCTTCCCTAGCCTTGCCTCTGATCCCTTGGGTGAATTTAAGAGGTGCTCCCAAAGAGTGCCGGTGCTTTTCTGGGTCCCTTAGCTACCAAAGCTCACAGGAAAACTTTCAAAGTCCAGAATCCCTTTTTACCTCTTTGTTTCCCCTGATCAGCGCAGTAGGTCACTGTTCAGGTGAGTTCTTTAGCATTCAAGAAAATTCCAAGACCTTGGTAACTGAGCTCGAAGGGATGATGGCATTTATCCCCGGTGCTGACCGCGGGAGGTGCTGACCCAGGTGCTGAAAGCACGGACCTCTGAAGCTGCTACTGTCCTAAGCACCACCTCCCTCCCATGCAGCGGGATTGGGGGCTAACTGGCGCTCTACAGCCAGAACACAACATGTTTACGATTGTGAAAGGTCTCGTTCTCCACAGCTGACTTAGTAAAAATGGTAAGAACTATTCTAGTTTGCCGCTCATGATATGGAAATTGAGTTAAAGAAACTGTTGGCTCATGTTGAAAAACTAACGATCTATTTGTTTCTATGTGTGTATTTTAAACCTACAGAAGCAGAAAACTTGCAGACATTTGAGTTTTTAAAGCTTCTTTGGGTACTTGGTGATTATAACAACAGCCCTTGTTTTTATATCCTTAACCAATTTTAAGTGTGACAGAAAGTGCACAGCTGTGAAAATTAGGGTTTGGGTGTGGTTAAATCTGTTTTTCAAGCAGGCTTTTCCATTTCTTCTTCTCCACCATCCTCATTCTTATCCTCTCTCTCTCTCTCTTTCACTCTTCCTTCCACCCCATACAGGAATTGGCCAAGTACTTCTTGGCAGAACTGCTCTCTGAACCCAACCAGACAGAGAACGATGCCCTGGAGCCTGAAGATTTGTCCCAGGCTGCTGAGCAGGATGAAATGAGGCTGGAGCTGCAGAGATCCGCGAACTCAAACCCGGCCATGGCACCCCGAGAACGCAAAGCTGGCTGCAAGAACTTCTTCTGGAAGACTTTCACATCCTGTTAACTTTATTAATTATTGTTGTCTGTATAAGACCTCTGATTCCTCTCCTCCAAACCCCATCTCTCCTCCCTAATCCCCCCAATCCTCAGTAAGACCCTTGCATTAGGAATTGAAGACTGTAAATACAAAATAAAATTATGGTGAAATTATGAAAAAAAGGATTTTGGTTTCTTATTGAGTTAAACCTTTCTGTTCAATACTATATGATTAACTTCATTTGTGATTTCAGTCAAGTTCTTTGAGATATGCACTCCAAATCTCACAGACATACTGTTTAAAATTCCCTGTGGTAATAAAAGTTATGTTTTAAATGGTAACCCAGATAGTTTGGGTTATTTTAAACATAAACAATCTCAATTAACTCTATGAATTCTAGTTTTAATCCAGCGGCAGTTATTGGAAGGGGCTGCCACAAACATCAATTACATTTTAAATACCCTTAAAATTATATGTTGAAATGAGTATTCGTATTAATGGGTAGGCAGGCTGAAATGTCCAACTAACCACCAGGCTGATATGTAAAATAAGTGATATATAAAAAATAGAAGGGAAAAATCACTTAGAAGTTGGAGGAAAGAAGCTGGCTTAAATAGCTAAAATAAAGTTCTGAGCTTTTAAAATGTGTTTATAGTTTGTGAACATTTATCTAGAGAAGAACATTGCTTTAATATCTTCTTTGACAATCCTCTCTGTAACTGAACAAGGTTAAATGACTGCTTCTGTTTTAAAAGTAAGCTCCTAAATTTTTTTCCTCAGGGGGAAATACCAATTTAATTATAAGATTCCAACATGAGAGTTATGGGTTGCAAGAAACATGTGTGTTGGGTCACCTCAGTGAGTGCAACACTATTGAAGGTATCGGAGTACAATATCATAATTGCAGAATAACGGAAGGAGATATCTCAAGCCTTCTTTTGATTTTATCAAAGTGAGAGTCAAATAAAAATGCAAACAATAATAAAAATAGTCAGTACCTGCTGGCTGTTATTATTAGTACTATAATAACATACTAAGTGGTATTGCTCAAGACAGAGATAAAAACATTGCTAATTTAATTCACAGAGACCTTAAAAAGGTGTCCCTTTGGGGATGTGTGTTTTAACTATCAACTGTATTTCTGAATAACTACTAGAATAAGAAACCAAATATAAACACAGAAACTCAGTGTAAATCCCCATTGTATGAACTTTCTGATGGGAGCATATAAACATCTAAGAGGAATTTTTATTTTACAGAAAATATTTATGTTAGATAATACACATTTTTAATATGAATGTGCTTAGTGGAAGTTAATTCCTGAACAGCTGATCAAACAAGAGAAAATCTAAGCCACTTTACTAAGCTCTGTGAAAACAGAACATCCTTTGAGGTACTGGTGCATCTTTTATTTACAAGGCATTTAGGAGGGAATTAATGTGTCCACTTAGGGGATCTGTCTCTGTTAAATGCCTTATGTACTTCTGGTTACCAACCAACTCAATGGAGTAATAGAATCACATTATTATGATTAAAGCACAGGAGAGAACACAACTTAATAGTTTTCCAAGCAGTGCATAGATTGTATGAATGCCAGGGGATTTTAAGTTTTTAGTATCATCTTTAGTTGTCAGTTCCCAACAGTAGTATGGAAATAATTGGCAAGAATTATATAGTCATGTGCCTATATACATATATATATATATATATATATTCTTCATTTAAAGATTAAGTTGAATGGAACATTTAATCACAGTTAGTTACATTTCAGCCTCATTTTTGCCACCTTCAAAAGTAGAAGGCTGGAGTTAGAGTCTGTCATACAGAGTGAAGTAAGTCAGAAAGAGAAAAACAAATACAGTATGCTAACACATATATATGGAATCTAAGGGGGAAAAAAAAAAGGTCATGAAGAACCTAGTGGCAAGACGGGAATAAAGACACAGACCTACTAGAGAATGGACTTGAGGATATGGGGAGGGGGAAGGGTAAACTGTGACAAAGTGAGAGAGTGGCATGGACATATATGCACTACCAAACGTAAAATGGATAGCTAGTGGGAAGCAGCCGCATAGCACAGGGAGATCAGCTCTGTGCTTTGTGACCACCTAGAGGGGTGGGATAGGGAGGGTGGGAGGGAGGGAGACGCAAGAGGGAAGATATATGGGAACATATGTATATGTATAACTGATTTACTTTGTTATAAAGCAGACACTAACACACCATTGTAAAGCAATTGTACTCCAATAAAGATGTTAAAAAAAATAAAATAAAACTAAAAGGTAAAAAAAAAAAAAAAGTAGAAGGCTGTACTGGCAAGGGTACCCATATCCCTTCCAGATGTGACTGCCGTTTTGTGCTTCAACATTGACAAAAGTGTTAAAGGAGTACTGATTTTGGTCATTTTAATTAAGATATGGAGCAGAGTTTTTTAAAAGATATATATAGAAGGTTTCACTTTTTACTTCCCATTTAGTTCATTTGTGTTCCTCTTTTTGTTTGTTTTTATTTGTTTATTTATTTATTTTTGAATTTTATTTTATTTTATTTTATTTTTTATACAGCAGGTTCTTATTAGTTATCTATTTCATACATAGTAGTGTATATATGTCAATTCCAATCTCCCAATTCATCCCACCCCCTTCCCCCCTTGGTATCCATACATTTGTTCTCTACATCTGTGTCTCTATTTCTGCTTTGCAAATAAGTTCATCTGTACCATTTTTCTAGATTCCGCATATAAGTGATATTATACACTATTTGTTTCGCTATTTGTTTTTCTTAAGTTTGATTCACTGCAAGAGTCTAGTATTCTAGCCTGTTTACCACCTAGCCACAACGAACTTTGCAGATTATATTTTCCTTCTTCTTTAATACAACCACAGGCTTCAGCAGTCCTGAACTACCTGTTCTTTCTTTTAATTGGATAGCTTGGGCAAGGTACTCTTCTTTCCTGGGCCTTGGTTTCCCCATCTGAAAATAGGCATACTAATAAAACCAATCCCTTAGAATTACAAGGATTCACCAAGATCATGTGTTTAGAGTTCTTAGTACATGGTAAACAGTTGGTAAGTTAGATGTTATAACTGGTGTTATTTTTTTTCTCACATGTGCTGTGCTTTCTAGACTCTCTTTCTTTGCTTTTGCTCTTTGTTGTCATTTCCACAGGTCCAAGTCTAAGCCAGCCTTCAAGATTTGTTTTATAAGCTTCTTGTTCCATAAAATTCTTGCTTTGAGCCCTCAACTGGGATATCTCCCTTCTCTATTAATCTGTATCTCTTCCAAGAGGTTTACTTATCATTTCCTGCCATTTATAATAGTTGTATGAGTGTATGTAAGAGGGTGAGTATTTGTGTATGAACTTCCAATGAATAAATATATGTCAGATTCACATATAAGGTGCAATCAGTACCTCAAGCAACGCACATAGCAGGTTCTCAGTGTTCACTGAAGAATGAATGAATGATCCACATGTTTGCAGTCTCAAGCGAAACAAATCTCTATTACTAGGCAACAACATTTTTTTTCTTAAGAATAGCACAGGAAAATGGCAATAGTGGCTATTCTATGTGAAGCTGGCGTGATGCAAGAAAGACATAGCACATGGTTATAATTTTAATAACCATTGAAGCGTGTGATTAGCAGACCCACTCATTTTGGAAGCTGCAATCAGTCCAGTTTTCTTTAACCATTTTACAAAGTTCCTCAGTGGGGTCTGCTTAACTGTCCACCAACTGTGAACTCACAGTTGTAGAGAATCAGATTCACTAACACTTTAACCACATTTGTTTATTTTAAGATCATACAGATTCACTCTTGGCCCTAATGCAAGACCAGTTTTTTGGCCTTGGCTCAAACTATTCTCAACATACAAACAATTCTGTTTTGTAGTGACACAAAATACACCTTTAATTCTGAATATTAGACATGAAAGAGGGCTCCGAGATCATCTCATCCTCACCACTCATTTTACTGGAAGCTGACATATGGAGAGGTTACCTGCACTACAAGATAGTCAGTAAGTTGATGTAGAGTCTGGACAAAGCCAAAGTTCCCCCTCTTCTACCTCAGCGTTATTTTGATGATCTTACTACACTGCCCCCTCATGGAATCTGACCTTCTGGATAATTGGTGTGTTTCATTAGTCTGAAGTGCATGCCAATTTTTTCCCTGGAACTTCTTCACCTTCCACCAAACAACTGGTCTGCATCTGAGGGAGAATAAGACAGTTGATACAAAATAGCTTCCTGTGGTAATAGAAAAGACATTAGGAAGAAATGGTAGAGATACTGATGAAGAGGAAAAGCAACTCAAGGGAGACAGTCTTTGACAGTCTTAGACCAAGAAGCAAGGAATTAGCCTGTCTTGGAGTGGAGACGGAGGGACTTCCCCAGCAAGTGGATGAACTCACACCAAGGAGACAGGATTGTGCCTGTGGGGCTGGTCTTCAGAGAAGTCATGGTACACATCCACAGGCCCCGGGAGGAAACACCTCAATGACCACCTCTGCTTCTTCAGTAAGTGAGAATGAGTGCCTTAATTTCAGGTGTTCACTTTCTTATTACCTAGAATGTGCCTCAGTGTTGAGGACTTGCTGGACACTGGAAACAAAATTTGTATGGTAGGGTCTTTGCTTTCAGGGAACCCAGTCTAGGAGGTAAGACATATTCCTTTAAAATGAGCAAATGCTACAATGGAGGTTTGTCTAGAGTGTTAGGGATAAAAAGAGGTGCCAGTAGCTCCCTTGCTTTTTTCTCTAAATTATTCTCCTTATTAGTTTTTAAATTATGGTTTGAAAGTCTAAGTGATTTTACCCTTGATGGGATGAATAAATTATAGGTATATAATGATATAATATACACTTTTACAACTTAATCTAGGTTAGCTTGAAAAGTGTTTATATTCCTCTTTTGTATATGAAGAGGCTGAGAATGAGAGAGATTAAATAACTCACCCAAGATGTCACCAGCTGGTGAGTGGTGGAGCTGGAAACAGGTTGTCTGATTTCCAATCCAGTGCTCTTCCCACTGTATTTTAGGGGAAAGAGGTGAATTAAAGGGAAACTTAACTTGCTGGGCAAATTAAGAGCAGATCAGCTTCGGATCATCTTAATTTTGCTCTTCTATACATAATACAAAAGGGTATTACTACTCTTGCTGTCAGAGGAGAAATGGATTTAGGCTCTGGGATTGGGGTTTCATTCTGTTACTACATTAGGAGCATTATTTCCAAGGAACTCTTTTTAATCTGTCTTTCCACACGTTTCATATCATAGTTTTAGTTTTGCTAAAGGAAGGAATAAACAAACAAACAAACAAATAAATAAAATTAACAACCTTTAAGCACATCTTTTCCCACTCAATCTCACACACACAGGTTTTAGTACAACCCGGGCTGTGGGCATTTTTCGCATGACGTAGTTACAAATCTATCAGTCCGGATTTAGTCTACAGGTCATGGCATCTGCCTCCCTTATGCCTGGGTAGTGGTCATATATTCCTCCCTCTGGCCTTGTAGGTATATATCCTGTGAAAAGCTGGCTTGAGGCTGGGATTTGAAGACCTGAGAATTTTCATTGAAACTTATAAATGAGATGAACTTTTACAAAGTAGGCTTTTATACCACTGAAGTTGATACACCCGTCAAGGTCTCAGATAAATATTTTAGGTCATGTAAGTGGCCACCTCATTCCTATTAGCTTCACATGTCTCTGGAATATGGTCCATTAAGATGGTGAAATTGTTATCTAGAGATTAAACAGCTCATTAAAATAAATAATATTTCAAAGAAATTCAGGCTTTTAAAGTAGGGTTCAAATAGTTAAGAAAGATAATGTGTTCCCAATTAATGGCTATTTAATTCTATCTTTCCTGTATAAAAAAATATATAAAAGTACATTTTCCATTCCAATGCTACATTAGGGTCAAATGGCACATCTTATGAAAGAAACATTAAGCTACCCTAGAATTGCTGTCCCTGGGTAATGATTTATTTGACTACCAAAGGCACATCATGAAAGTCAAGATTACAAATTTAACTAGGACATAGCTCTTTCTTCTTCATTTTCCCATCTATATTCTCCCACTCACTCCCCAAACACAAGGATGAAAGGCAATGATTTTACCAGACTTAATCTTCTTCGTCCTCCTTTTTATTTGTTATTATACATGGGTTAGCATGATATATTCATGACTAAGAGCCCTCAAGTTCTATGGCCTTCAAGAAGTCTGGAAACTCCTAGCTCTCACACTCTTTTTCCCACGTGATTTATGAAAACACTTATTCATTGATCACCTATTGTGGATCACTGCAGTGGACAGATTTCTGATGTTGTTGCTGCTGCCCTTCTCCTTCTTTCTCCTCTTCCTCTTCCCAGTTCTTCTCTAATATTCACTCCTCTCTTTGAGAGCAGCATCCTGAATTACCTTTTGTGATCCACCCCACTGTGCATGCTCAACCGTGTGGTTGGAATGGGAATGACTCCACCTGCAGTCCAGGATGGATACCAGAATGGATTAAGCCACTCAGAATATATCAACCCTGTTCATAAGGATTGGTTCATGGTTTGGGCACATGACCAATCACAGTGAAACTTAAGACTTTTATGGGCTCATCTGGGACATTTCTATCTCGCTGATTGTGGATGAGGAAGCATGAACATTTTTGTCGACTGTATTGAGACTGCCAGTGTAGTCTGAAGGCTTCTGCTGTAGAAGGCAGAGCAATGAGATGTAAGAAAACTGGGTCTTTGGTGGCCTCATTGAAATACAATATTAAGCTTATCACAAGCAACAACGCGATTTTTATCTCTGTACACTTCATATGTATTATCTAATTCTCTATATTTTATGAGTAGTTTGGTTTCCTTTATTTTAACCAGAAACTTTCTTATACACACACTTAGTGGTACCTTGTATTGTTAGTAGTGTATGTGTGTGTGTGTGTGTGTGTGTGTACATGTACATATGCATGTATGATACTATGGGTATGTCTTTGTTTATATATCTCTAGCTATTATATATTTATGCTTGTCATAACTTCCCAATTAAGATGAAAGTTTTGAGAGGAAAAAGATTAGACTGTACTAGATTTTATATCTTTTTGAAACCCCATTATTTGACAGGCCTATTCTAGCTTCTTTACAAACACTGTTGATAATAAAGAACAGGAGAATTGCTGACATTTATTTAATACTTTCCAATTTATTAATGTGCTCTACAACTGTTATCTCATGGAATTGTCACCCATTTTATAATTTATAAATTAGGCATCAGGACAGGAATTTATACCTCTATTTTTAACAAATGTAGAAACTGATGTTCAAGGCATGTAAGTAACTTGCCCAAAGTCACAAATAGTTTATGTGGCAGAGCTCAAAATTAAGACCAGCTCTTCTGAAGAATCAAGTCAAGCTGCCCATCCATTTCAGTTGTAGGGACACCGCGATCGATTAGACAATGCCAAAGGTCTCTGTAGTTCAGACCCTTTGGTTTCTGCTTTCCCTCTGCTGCTTGTTATGGTAAGCACAGCCTCCTCATTTCTGGTAATGAAGCCCCACCATTTGGCCTCTGACATCCCAGGATCCCATGGTACCCACTGAGTTCAGGGAGCCTGTTTTTATGGCAAAAATTCTCACTGTTAGTCACTCCTGGCCTACAGAGAAGACGCTGTATGAGCTTCACAGAGCTCTTTGCCAGGCTTCCCATCCACAAGCCTTGGTGAAAAGAGTGTCTCTGGATCATTTCACTGAGCATTGGTAGGAGGTGAACAAGTAGGTATTATGTGATCATGTAAAAGTGTAAAATGTAAAAAGAAAAGGTGTCCTTGTTTTTGTCTAGTGTCTTGACTTTGGGCTTCCCTATGTACTCTTCCTCAAGCCCCTGACTTGAGAGTTACATCCTGCTGGAGATGAGACACTATTGTCATACACTGAGGCCTTCCCTGAGGAAAGTCTGTCTTCTTGGATAACATTTTATTTGCTTTTCTAAAAGTGTCAAATTATTATCATTAATGCATCATTTATTTTGCTTGCTGTTGAGTGGCTCTCATACTGCTGAATATGTGTGTGTCTATGTGTGTGTGTGCATGCACAGATTTTTTTTCTTTCAATTCATAAATATTTATTGATAGTTTATCTGCTAGGTGGAAGCTACAAAGATTAATAAGTTAAAGTCTCTATGCTTAAGCAGTTCAAAATCTGAACGAATGTTCACTAGTAGGTAACTGTATTATAATACACTTGTTCTCAAATTGTGGCCCTGGACTAATAACATTAGAATCACCTGGTAACTTGTTGGAAAAGCAACTTCTTGGGCCCAACCTCAGATCTACTGAATCAGAAATTTGGGGAGTGGGTCCAGAAATCTGTGTTTTAACAAGTCCTCCAAGAGATTCTGATGCACACTACATTTTGAGAATCACTATTTTAAGACAATAAGGAAAAATATGAGGCTTGGGTGTAAATAGGAAAGTCACCATGGTGAATATGATATTTAATTTTTTAATTTTTTATATTTCATTCCAAAATTTTTATCAAATAAATTCACAAATAAAGTGGAAGTCTCTTTTTATCTCATCCCCAGGTATGTTCTTATTCCTCTCTCTACTTTTAGAGGCAAGCACTCTTATGAATTCAGTGTGTATTCTTCCTGCCCATGGTTTTATAATTTTACTATATACATACATGATCACAAACAATATTTTATATTGCTTTGTGCTTTAATAGTCTTTGTACATCATAGCTTAGTTATAACTTTTGAAATCTCTCCTTTTATATGTTTCAGTCATTTTAATTTCTGCATTATATTTCATTGTACAAATATATCAGAATTATTTATGCTTTCCTCTATTGATAAACATTTGGTTTTTTCAAATGTGTTCAGGAGAGAAGCTGTTGGTTTCTTTAGATATTTCTCAGCACTAGGAGACTGGATGATCTGCCTTTACCAAAGAAAAAAGTTGAAATCGAAATAATTCTGCTGGTCTCATAGTCCCTTTCATTCAGCCACAAGAATTCATTCCATGCTTCCAGGCAACTTTTGCATAATAACTTGCTACACTTGAAAATCTATTACATATGTATAATTAAGTCCATCTACTTCTTGCCTCTCTGTTCTTATTCATCCCATCAAGACTTGGCCTCACTGAAATTGCTTCTTTGGAAATTGTCTATAAAGAGAATACTCTGAATCTCAGCAGGTACTTCTAAACACCCTTTATTCCAGTTAGTGTAAATTCCCATCATGTGATTCCAAGGAAGACAAAGAGCTGAACCAATCAGACACTAGTTTAAAAAACTGAAATGTGCTATTTCAATCTCCATCTGGAAGGAGCTGAATCAAGACTAAACTGGGGGTTAAGTAGCAAAGGCTTTGTCTGCCTGGGTGGATCAAACCACAAAAAAAATCAATTGTTCACTGGGACAGAGCCACAGACCATTACGGCCCGAAGCTGTTTAACCTGCTATAGGCCTCTTTAGGAATCTGGTAAATTTATATCTGGTGAATTTCATTATTGTAACAGTCCTGTCCTTCCCCCAGGGGTTCACCAATACCCTTCTGATCCAGGCCTGAGCAACATGTGGATGGACCTAAGAGACAGAATCAAAGCATTTCTTGGCTATATGCTAACCTATTACTCAGAACTTGAGCCTGTCCTTGAGGCTGTGTGCTAATCCATCATTCAATACCTGGACTTGCTCTACCATATCCTTATCCAGGTGTCATCCAGACTCTGTTTAAACTCCTCTAGTGATGGAGGAGTCATTCCCTCCTGAGGTACTTTGGGGCTAGACAAAGTTTAATCATTCCTTTAGAGAAAGCCCTCCAAATATTTGCAGAGAGCGCCCACGCTTTGGCCCCTGGCTGCACCCACATGCTCTCTTCCCCCTCTTAGCCATCCCCAATTCTTTCTATTATTTTGCGTATGACGTGTATTCCAATTCTTTCACCTATCTCTACACACACTTGAGTATGTAGTCTATCTTTTGTTTTTGTTTTCTGAGAGTAAAAAAAAACAAAACCACTCTAAAGGTCTAAGAAAGAAGGATTTTAACTCTAGGGTTAAATCCATCAATTTCTCTTTTTGGGTGGACTCTGTCTCATGGTACCTTGGCTACATTGATTACATATTAGTTGAAATGAAAGCTAATTTGTGCTGGCTTTTTGGTTTCATTACTGTCACCAAACCATGGGAAGACATTTTCTCAAATACTGAGAACTCATTTTTTTATAGATGACAAGAGTGAGGTTTAGGGAGGAAAAGTATCATATTCAGTGTTACATTCAGGGTTAAAACTTAGTTCTCCTGATTTTCTTGCTAGTGCTCCCTACACCATCTTCCCAAAGACACTTGTAGGTATCAGTCAGACATAAGTTAATTGTAGAATTTAAGACAATATGGTGCTTTGGGGAGGTAGGGTTAGGAAGGTTGTGTTGTCAACTTCTGCTAAACTAAGATACGATGAGTAGAGCTGGGTAGCTGGGTTTCCTAATTCTAGCTGGGCTTAGTTTTTTTGTTTGTTTTCTTTTTTTTGTCTGCATTGGGTCTTTGTTGCTGCGTGTGGGCTTTCTCTAGTTGTGGCAAGCGGCGGCTACTCTTTGTTGTGGAGCATGGGCTCATAGGCATGTGGGCTTCAGTAGTTGTGGCTCGTGGGCTCTAGAGTGCAGGCTCAGTAGTTGTGGCGCAGGGGCTTAGTTGCTCCGTGGCATGTGGGATCTTCCTGGCCCAGGGCTTGAACCCGTGTCCCCTGCATTGGCAGGTGGATTCTTAACCACTGCGTCACCAGGGAAGTCCCTGGGCTTAGTTTTAAACCTAGTGCAGTGTCATATAGTCTTCAAGAAGGACTGGTGAATAACATTTTCTTTGTATCTATTTAATGACAAGGAATACTGTTGAGTGCTGAGGCACCAACAAGGTGCTATGGATATTCAGAGACTCAGACCTTGACCTTGAGGAGCCCAATGTAGAGGGGAAGGTTGACATGCTCGTGGCTGAATGTAGGAAGTTCTACAGGTGAGGTGTGAAGCAGTTGCTACAGGAGTGCAGCCAAGAGAAAAGGCATTCCCATTCAGGGAAACTGGAGGAGCTGAGCATTTACAGTTGGTGGAGAGCTGATACATGTGACTGTTACTCCAAGTTGAGGGAATAGAGGCAAAAATACAGAGGTGGGAAAATGCAGGGAGTGTTTCAAGAATGATGAATCAGCTTTAAGGTATATTACTCTGATCTAGACTTTTCCTTGGACCTCAAAGAACAATTTCAGCTGTTGCTTGTTCATGGTTGATGCAGGGAGAAAAGTCTTTCCCTGAGATGGATTGGGGGTTAATGAATTCTCTTTTAAGATGGTGTATGAGCATTTTTCATTGTTTTTCAGAAACTGAAAAGCATTTTCGGGGGTCAAAACAAAGAAGTGTTGCTATACCCTGCAGCTCCAGAACAAAAACAAAATGTTAAAGTAGACTGTCAAGATGATTATTTTGACAATTCAACCTTAAAGTGACTTTAAGTAAAAGACAGAGAGCCATTTGAAAGGCTGATCCATTAGCATATAGCCTTTTATTTCTCTAAATTGCTAGCTATTTCAGTATCTGTTTTTCCTCTTGTGTTTGTCTTAATTTTTATGGAAAGTTTATAACTTGATAGTATCCACAATACATTTACATTCAGGACAAACCACTAATCAGAAATTAGGAGGGAGGGGATCATCTAGAGAATAAGACCTTTATTTTATACATGAAGAATATAGCTTCTTTAAAAAATTCCATCTAATAGTGTGTAGCCCTTAATAGTTTTCAGAGCACTTTTACAAGTATCAATTCACTCACTCAAGATAAATGTACTGAGTGTCTCCTATGTATGACGCTCTCCTCTAGTGCTGGAGCTATAAATATGAATATGGCATCATTCCTGCTGTCAAGGAGCTCATGGTCTTATGGGAAAATCTGTCTTGTAAACAAAGTTATGACTAAGTATGATAACAAATATAGTTGCAGCTCATAGGCAGGAGTAAATAAATGTGTCTGTGGGAGTGGGAGTATTGAAAACTGCAAAGGAGGCCATGCTTGGTCTTGAGGATGACTAGAAATTCGTAAGATTCAAGGAGTTGGAAGATAGATTCAGAGGAAAAGCAGATGCTAAACACGTTGATGAGTGACTTAGACCCATTTAGAGGCAAGTATAAGAAACCAATTTCATACTTGCTTAAACAAGAATAGAAATGTATGATTGGGAACTGTGGGCATCCCATAGATCCCAAGGGCAAGGTATTGCCAAGCCACATGATGGGTCTGAACAAGAACAGAAAAGAGATCCCCAGAACCATGGGTGTCTAATTTATAGCTCTCAGTCTAAATACTTAAATTTCTGGTACTTGGCCCAGCTTGGGTCCAGAATCTGCTCGAGCCCCACCAACATGACAAGAGTGGGAAGCTCATGTGGTACACACATGGTTTCCAAAGCTCTCCACTATGGATGACAGCTTCAAAGAAGGGAGCTGGAAGCCTGAAAAGATAATCCAAAAGTTATCTGCTATAAGCAGATCTGAGACCTTTAATAAGAATTAAAATTTGTGGTAGTGTCAAAGGGTGGAGTGGTGGTAGTGGTGGTGTGTGTGCACCCTAATGGAAATAAGGAGCTAGATGAGATTGGAGGATTCACATGAAGGACACTGTGAAAGAGTTTTACTCTTGTTTTTTAGATGATGAGGGACTTTTAAACATGCTGAGAGTAAAATGATCAAAATTGTGTTTTGGGTAGATAACTATGAGGTGGTGTGGAAAATAAATTGGAAAGGGATGAACTGAAAAAAGAGAAGATAAGTTAGGGGTAGTTGCAATAGTCTAGGTAAGAGACAGATAGAGCCTTAACTAGACAATGAAGATGGATAAAATGGGATGAAATGGAAAAAAAGATTCAGGAGAAAGACATGACTGAATATTGTGGCCTATTCAATATGACAGGGGATTTAGGAGGAAACTACCATGGTTCCCACTTTTTTAAAAAAATTTAAGTATAACTGATTTACAATGTTTCAGGTGTACAGCAAAGTGATTCAGATATATGTATATATATTATTTTTCAGATTCTTTTCCATTTAGGTTATTGCAAGATATCAAATATAGTTCCTTGTGCTATAAGTAGATCCTTGTTATTTAGTTTCCAATTTTTACATGTAAGCAACAGAGTAGCATGGGGTGCCATTCACCAAGACAACAGAGGAAGAGAAGGCCTAGGGGAAGCATAACAGGCATGTGGTCGGTATGTTGAGTCAAGGTACTGAGGACCCCCCAAGGGAAACGGTGAAGAGAGACTCTCCCCTCAGGAGTGAGGTCTGGGCTGGAGATGAGATTTGGGAATCATAATTCATGGATGGTAACTGAAGCTGAGGGGTGAAATTTTCCAGGAGTAGTGTACAGAGCCAGTGGAGAAACGGAGGGAGGATGGAGCCCTGAGGGGAGCCCGCAGTAGGAGGTGGTGGAAGAGAATGACCTCAGAGAGTAGGTTGAAAGGAATAGACCAGAAAAGAAGGGTGTCCTGGAAGCCAAAGATGCAGAATTTCAAGGGATGGGAAAGTTGTTAATCACTGCCCTGTGCTGTAGCTCAGGTAGATATTATTTCCATTTCATGGGGAGACAACGGAAGTTTGGAGACTTAAATCTCTCATTCAATTATGTAGGGCTGATTAGTTTCAAAGGTGACTAGAACTGGGGTGTTTTGACTTTCAGCCCTGGGTTCTTTCA
Organism: Balaenoptera physalus; assembly: GCF_965194825.1. Taxonomy (NCBI): domain Eukaryota; kingdom Metazoa; phylum Chordata; class Mammalia; order Artiodactyla; family Balaenopteridae; genus Balaenoptera; species Balaenoptera physalus. The sequence goes on along the minus strand of NC_138891.1, from coordinate 66,312,007 downwards.
ACTCCAGAACACGATCACAGAGAAATGCTGGAGCACCACCCAGCTCTCCTGGGGAGAAGGGACGGGAGTGGGAGAAGTGATGGAGCTGAAGAACAGGTCCCGTATATGTTGCTGCATTGCATCCTTCAGAGGCCAGCTCAGACCCAGCGGGTGGCCCGGTGGAAGCACCAGCCTGGAGGCCAGCTCAGCCTTTAACTGGGCCTGTGACCTTAGCCAGGCTGGGCCTCAGTTTCCTCCCCCATAAAATTGGAGAGACATTAAAATGTACAATCTCCCACCTTGAATTTTATCCTTTTTTTTTTTAAACATCTTTATTGGAGTATAATTGCTTTACAATGGTGTGTTAGTTTCTGCTTTATAACAAAGTGAATCAGCTATACATATACATATATCCCCATATCTCCTCCCTCTTGCATCTCCCTCCCACCCTCCCTATCCCACTCCTCTAGGTGGTCACAAAGCACCGAGCTGATCTCCCTGTGCCATGCAGCTGCTTCCCACTAGCTATCTTTTTTACATCTGGTAGTGTATATATGTCCATGCCACTCTCTCATGTTGTCCCAGCTTACCCTTCCCCCTGCTCGTGTCCTAAGACACAGATGTATTATTCTTTTTTATGATACGGCTTATTGGGTTTTTCCTCACTACAGAGGGAACATATCCTTATAAACTTTCAATTCTGTTTCCAAGCATGAGGGTGAGAGGGTGATGGGAGGCACTGAGGAAGAACCACAGAGCTTTATCTTTATAGACACACATAATTCAGAAATTTACCAGCTTCTATAACACCCTGTGTGAATATGATGGGGGAGACAGAAGAGTTAGGTGAGGAGGCAGGGACTGGTGGAGTGTGAAGATTGAAAACAAATCAACTACAGTGATAACAGTAAAAAAAAAAATAAAATAAATGAAGCCACACTAATTAAAAATAGCTGAAGTCCCAGAGATGCGTTTAAAGGCAATCACACTAGATTGTTCAAATTAAGAACACCAAAGAAATGGCTATGCTGATTCACTCCATATTCGGAATGCCTTTAAAAAATAATAATAAACTGATACTAGCAAAAAGCTTTTCCTCTCGTAAATTTTCCCCTTGTTGCAGAAAGAGAAAAACAGAAAATTTTACATCATTTTCCTTTAGTCTTTGCATACTGGAAGGAAAGGAGAATGAAATTAAATTTGCTTTAAATGTTTTCCTTCCAGGCTGTAAAGCTGCTGGCATCATTTATCCTAGCCCTGGCACTTATATAATCAGGGTGCCATGGGAGCCCTTGGAAGTCATTAAATAAAAAGAAGACATCAAATAATAGAAAAGGAGAGCAATTAAAATGCTGGACCCAATAAGATAGTCAGACGACTTGATTTAAATGCAAGTCCAGGACCCAGAATATTGGAAAGTCAGGAGTGAGGGGATTCAACTGGGGAGGATAAAGGGAGTTAAAAGAATGCTTTTAGGAGTAGAAAGGGGACCATGGCTCACTGGTGACCAGGTCTTCTTTGTTTGTATAGAGGAAGAATGGACATAGGCAACCAGTGGACTCTGGTAGTTCTAAGACTTCCTGATCCTTAGAAGGGAACTGGGTATTAGGCAGGGTGCATGCAGAGGGTATAGATCTCAAATGTGGGGATACACTGGGATGGGACCTGTTACGTGAGAGGAAGATATCTTAGCCTGGGAGATAAGACTTAGAGGTTTGCCTCCTTTTATTTCTGTTTTGTCTGACTCTGGGAGTGGGCCCTGGGGTCTTGTGACTAAGGCTTTATATTGGAAGGTGCACTAGTTCAGACAAACGGTTCTGTGTGTGCTGTAGGCTCCAGGATCCCAGATTCAGGCCCTTCCAGTACAGACAGGGTCTGAAGTCACCCTAGAAAGCACAGGATCACCAAACATGTTTTCCAGAAGGTCATCTTCAGGGCTCCAGCACTGAGACAGTGCCTACCTGTTTCAGGATCTCATGGGGTCTCTGGAATCCCCCTGTCACTCTGGTATCTGCCCTTGGTTGTTCCTGGGACAATGGCTCAAAACTGGGCACAGTAGTAGAGGGTCCAGCATGTGATACACAAAGCTTGCTCTTTCCCACTCTCTCCAGGGTAGGTGTAGAAGCAGGAAAGAACAGAAACTGTCAATACGTTTAGGAAGGGGCTTAAAAGCCAAGCCTGGGTCTTCCAGGAAGGTCATAAACCCTTAGAAAATGAGTGTGAGAGGCCCTAGTGCACAGACCTTCAGGGTACCACCACTCGCTGAGGCCATGGCCCGAGGAATGTGTCTGTCTGCCAACGGGCCATTCGGGGTCTCCATTCAAATCTCACTCCTGCTGGAATAACCTTTGGAGATGCTGTGATAGAGGGTGTCTGCTGACTTCCTGACCTTGAGTCACACTGCTGAGCCCTCAGGTTAATTTTACTTTGGAAGGTGTCAGATTCATCACTTTTTCTTGCTTCCTGGGATCCTCCACCCACTTCCACATCTGACGAAGTCAAGGGCACTTGTGATAGGTTGAATGATGTCTCCCAAAGAGACCCACATCCTCATCTTGGAATCTATGAGAGTTACCTTGTATGGCAAAGGGGACTTTGCAGATGTGATTAAGTTAAGGATCTTGAGATGGAAAAATTATCCTGAATGGTCTGGGTGTACCCTAAATGTAAGCACAAGAATCCTTATAAGAGGGCGGCAGAGGAAGATGTGAGACAGAAGAAGAAGGTAAGGTACTAAGCAAGACACTGGCTGCTGGCTTTGAAGATGGAGGAAGGAGACATAGCCAAGGAATGCAGCTCTAGAAGCTGGAAAAGGCCAGGAAAATGATTCTCTCCTAGAGCCTCTGGAGAGAGTACTACCTTTCTGAGATCTTGACCCTGACCCAGTGAAACTGATTTTGGACTTCTTAGCTCCAGAACTGTAAGAGAATAAATGTGTGTTGTTTTAAAACTCCAAGTTTGTGGTAATTTGGTACAGCAGGCCCAGGAAACTAATACAGGGCACTCCTGCCACACTTGGCATTTTTTTAGGACAAAGGATGGACAGAAAAAAAAAAAAAAATCTTTTCAGCCCTGGGAGTTAGGCATGGGTTCGATCCTCTTGGTTTTTGTTTCTATCATAACCTATACCAAGCACATGGTTTCTCCTTGCTTAAATACAGGTCACCATATTCCCTGACATCCATACCAGTTTGATTTGGGATGAACTTCGCTGTAATAATATCCTGATGCTTTTCATTAGCCTCGAAGAAAACGTTAAAAAGAAAAGCCTGAGGGACAGGCTACCCTTTTCATTCTTTCTGGATGAGTATGAGGGAAAAGCAGGAAAAAAACCTGAAAAAGTGGCACCTTGCAGGGACGTTAGGGACTGTACTGAGCTCTACTTTTGTGGGACATAAATATCCTGATTTGATCACAAGGTCTCTTAAATCCTTAGGCTTCACTGGAAGAGGACTAGGTGTGGGGACAGATGGCCATAAGTGCACAAACCTACCCTTCTTCCTGCCCATTGCTTGCATTCTCCAAGCACATGGACTCACATGGGCTATCAGCTGTCTTCTGTTAGGAGGACCTCAGTTCTGGAGGTCAGGAAGGTTCCAGGTCTGAACACTAAGGGCTAGATTCTAGCTTAGACTTTAAAGGATGGGTTTCAAGGATTCTTATGTCATCAGGCACATCTTGTCATCAAGGAAAGAAGGTAGATACTGAAGGGAAGAACACGATCCAGACAGGAAGCAAGCCTTCAACCTGAGTGTTCCCTGTGACTTGGTGGGAAATGGTCCTGGCAAAACTAGGCTAAAACTCTCTGGCTACTTCAGGCTGTTTCTGGGAGCAGAGACCTTGGCCTCCCTTAGGTGTTTCTGAGTCAGGAGAGTACAAGTCTCCTTTTTCCAGCCTCTAGGAATCCTGGGAAGCATTGGCTTACAGCCTTTTAATTCAAGTAGGCAGACTGGCCCAAAGTTGGAGCAAGCTAGGGAACCTGCCTGGAGCTTGATGTCTTGGCATTTGGAAAGCATCCTAGAGTTTGTAGTTTTCCAGAGCTAGTCCCTTTCATGAGGCAACCCCTGAGTGCGTGCCTTCTGAATTCTATGAGGTTGCTGGTCCTGGGAGACAGAGGTCATGGTTGATAGTCTTGACTTAGAGCAGCTCTAAGATGACGAGGACGATTGTTTACACATAAGTCAGTTACTATTTTTACTATTCTTACCTAATTAAATAAGCTTTATCCTTCAATTCGATTTTGTACAGTTTTCAACTCTAAGCCAAACTCTCTCTTTCTCCCTTCCCTTTTTCCCTCTCCCTCCCTTGTTCCTTTCCTTTTTCTCTCTCATAGTTCTTTGCAGCATTGGAAACCTGAAGAGGATGAAATAGAGGAAAGCATTGGATGGAGGGCCTTGTCTCCTATCCTTTACATACAGATCTTGAAACTGAGGTCAAAACTCAGTTAGTGACAGAGTCAACTACTCAGATTTTAGTATAAGATGATCTTTCTTGTGCACTCTGTGGTGGCCCAGGGCAGAGATTATCACTGAAGTGACTTGTGGACATTACTGGCTGCCCTGCTTTGTTCTCATTCAGCTCACAGGGTAACTACCCACCCTTGGATCCTATTTACTCTAGCACCGTATGGGTGGCAGAATAGGACATCTTCTCGTTGACTCTGGGGTAATCAGTAAGGAATTAATATTTCCTGAGTCTGAGAGGTCCTTTGCCTCAGTTGCTTGGGTAAATTTCACAATTCTGAGAGGTTTTGCTGTCGTTTGTTTGTTTCTCTATTTGAGAATACACATGACATAGTTAAGAGAGCACTGAACTTTAAATGATGACCACGCTCCCACTCTCTCATTTAACCCTTCCAGCCCAGTGAAATAAGTGTTACTGTTGTCCCTACTTTGCAGGAAGGCTTAGGGAGGCGGTGGCAGAGCTGGCCTAGAACCTAGCTGCGGTTCTCCACATTAGATAAGAGTCATAACCCCCAGGCATCTCCTCCTGTTAGACTTGGGTGGGTTTAGGAGTGAGATCCTGTACAGGCCAACTTTTGGGAGGTCTTGGAATAGGATCTGTAGGAGATCAATCTAGTCAGCATAATTATTAAGTAAATAGTGGAAAAGAAAGAACAGATTGTAAGCTAGTTGGATACATTGGACTTGGTATGGAAATCAGTGTCAACTCTTCAAGGGTCATGGATAGAGGAGTGAGTGCCTAGGTCTGGGGCCAGGCAAAGGTCAGTAGACAGAGAGGCCAATTCCAAAGCCCACCCCGGCATTCACTGTTTGAATTCAAGGTGACCTGGTGTCAGGGAGACCCAATATGATTGCTGGATTGTGTGAGAGTTGGAGGCCTGACCCAGTAAGGGAATAAATCCAGAGACATTTTGGAAGAAAAAAACATGACAGAATTTGATGACCAATTAGACATAAGACCTTATAGAGAGTAATGAGTTGAGTGACTCTTCGATTTCTCACTGAAAAAAGTGAATGCGCACAGACTTCTTTTCTATCTCAAAATCGTACTAAGACAAGGAGTCCACAGGAACCAAGTAGGGCATAGCTCAAGGATTTGAAGAGGATGTCAGAAAATACTGTTCTCGGGAATGGAATTTAACAGAAATGTATGACATTCATCAAGTGTGGAATGTTTCCAGGAAATAACTCACTTGGAGATGACTTCTGAATGTTGTTAGTGAAACTATAGCTCTTTTTTCTAAATCCCTCCAAGGTATGTCAATGATATCAACTTCAGATGTAATTAATACAAGATGTGTGGTAGTTCTGATGCTCTTAATTGCTCCTATCAAGAAAATGTGCTTAGGTGTGGCCCTGACTGATACAAGAGGAAAGGTGTTTTTGTGACTGATTGGGCAAATAATAAAAGAAAACCAGAGAGGGAAAATTGCCTAATGATTATAGCCCTTTCTAGCGTGAGAGAATCTATACTTCAGATGAGCAGCAGGAACATCCAATAACAGGCCAGGGATAATTTATTAGGTTTTAGCGTACTAGGAAAAATACCTGAAAAGATAGTATAAGTTCCTCTGCTCTGATTTTTCTACTACTAAGCAAACATCTGATAATCAGTTCCATCCTCTGGTAACCTGATCCTTGAAATGGGGTGCCCTGGATGAAATAATGTTAATAATTAATAAAATTAGTGTCAGTTTGGGTTCTTGGACTCTTGTGAATTTGGGTAGCTTGAGTCAGTCCCCATCCCTAGGTGAACTCATCCAATTCAATTCAGGCATACATTTATTTTATTATTACTATCGATAGTGTCTTAGCTTCCTATTGCTTCTGTAACAAATTAGCACAACACATTGGCTAAAAGTATTATCTTGGCTAAAATTTATTATCTTACAGTTCTGGAGGTCAGAAGCCTGAAATCAGTCTCATGGTGTCAACAGGGCTATGTTCCTTTTAGAAGCTCTAGGGGAGAATCGACTTCCTTGACTTTTTTCAGCTTTTAGAGACTTGTCACATTCCTTGGTTCATGGCCCTATGTCACTTCAACTTTCACGTCCATTGTCACATCTCCTTGTGCTTCTCTGACTCTGACCTTCCTGCCTCCTTCTTATAAGGACCTTTGTCTTTGAGTCCATCTGGATAATCCAGGATAATCTCCTCACTACAAGATCCTTAACACAGTCACATCTGCAAAGCCCCTTTTGCCACATAAGGTAACACATTCATAGGTTCAGGAATTAGGACATACATTTATTTGGGGAGAGCTGCTATTCTGCCAACCACAACTACTATTTTACATTTTACCAAAAGACTAAGGGCCAGTCCTCAGTTGTATAATGTTTCTAACCATGTTGTAGGTGTACTTTCCGAGGTCTGGCTCTCTGACACGGGACTTGACCTAGCAGGTTGATGACAACCTTAAGATGGGTCATAGAAAATTCATTGTTCATGGCTAAATAGGAACTATGAATAAAAATAAGACTGCACCCAAAGGAGGGTAAGCAGAATGGTGACATGTTTTGGATATTTGTCACATGATGTGCACTTGAAAGATGTTGGCTCCCAGCCTTTGGAACTGCTCAAGCCGAGGCCAGATTTTACTTGGTTAAAAGGAGGTTAAAAGGAGGTTCAAATGATGGCAGGACTCAATGACCTTTGTGATTCTTCTAATCTTGAACATCTATTGGTTTATTAAATTAATTGGATGGGGAAGTTTCATTTTGTTCAGGAACCACTGTTCCTTAGTAGTCATTACCCAATGTATATTTGTAATGATGAGTCAAATTAAGCTCCTAAAGTCACCAAACAAGAAACAAAAGTCCGGGAGAACAAAATGGACTTCATGCCCACAGCTTCCATTAAAGTTAATGAGTAGTTAATCATGTCTATAGAAGTGACATAGTAGAATCTTGAGAAATTTGGGAAACAGAAGGCCTCGAAATGGTATTGGCTGAACACTAATTCAGATAACTCAACTCCACAAGAAGTGGGGAGGATAAAGGACAGTGAGAGATTGTGTTAATGCTTTGCAAAACACTTCATCTCTAGCTGTAGCAACATTGCCTCTTAGCTTGAAGTGTTTGTCCCAATGAACCACTTCATTAAAAAGGAGTGGTTTGAGCTATGTAATAACTTCACTATCAAGTCATGAAGGCCCTGAAAAGGTGGCCTTGCCATTAAATTGTTCCCATCCTGTCTGCAGAAATGCCTGGCCTCCGACCTCAATCTCCTCCTCTGCTTTTTATACTTTTAACCCTTTACTAATATTTTCACTTTGGGATTATTTCTTGTCATTTTGTTATTTGAATCCTATCTGCTTGTGTATAAATGAAGGAGTAGAAGGGGTTAGAAAGGTGTGTGAATAGGCAGTTGGCAGGGTGGGTGGTTCAGAGAGGGAGATATCCCAGCTCTTGGCAAAGTCTTAGACTCCCAGAATGCCAAAACTGGAAGGGTTTTGGGGGATTATCTACCCCCAATCTCTTATTTTATAGTTGAGGCAAATAGGTCGAGAGAAGGACAGGGAATTGTGAAATGTCTCACCAGGACTAGTGAAAGAAGAGCGGGGAGGAGATCTCATTCCCTTTTGCTGTCAGGTTGGTGTGTTCTTTCTACTGATGACATATTCTATCTTCTGGTGGTGGCCCATGGCTTCCCTACCCTTTCTGGTCTTGGAGAGTGCTTCCTGGCACCACCCGTCATTGTGAACTTAAGAAGGCCCATTCAAATTTTGTCATTCACCCACTCTCATCCCCCCACATTCACTTCTGTCTCCCTGCTTGATGTTAAAAATTAATTGACTAGCACTTTGCATTACTTCTCTTGGTGGAAGTCCTCTACACTTTCCTTCTTCTAGGCACTGGTTCACACCCTTCCCTCCACACAGAATGTGTTCCCAATCTGGAAAACATCCCTCATTTTCCCCACTGGAAAGTGTTCTCATTCCCTCTGAAACTTTACAGCTTTTCTTATGTTTCTCTCTAAGACTCTTACTATTTTATAAATTATATTAGTTATTTGTGCAAATGTCTTAATGCACATGGTTGATGAATTTCCTGAGAACAAGGCCCAAATCTGAGTCACCCCTATATTCCCCATAGAGAGGCCTGGCACACGGAGAAAACAAGCAAATGCAGAAAACTGTTTAAACCATTTTACATTTATTCAATCATTTAACCTCACAACAACTACATGAGGTCATTTTTTTAATCTCTACTTTACAGATGAGGAAACTGAAGCATAGAAGGCTCGGCTATATTGTTCAAGGTTTCCCAGTAGTAAGTAATCTACTTACTAATTAATCCCAGAATGTGAACCAGGAAATCTAGCTCCAGAGGCCAACCCTTAGTCACTACACAGAATAGTCTACATATGTTTGTTGAAATATCTATACACCTATATCTACAACTGTGTCTATATCTGTGTCTGTCTATCTATCTCCCTATCTATCTACAGCTATGCCTACAAATACATCTATAACTCTAAAGGTGCTAACGAATGGCATTCACTCAGATAACCACTCATCTTAATCGTTTAAAGCTTGCACTTTTATTATGAACCAAAGCAGTGAGTATTGTGGGTTGTTGAAGCCTCAGAGCAGGCTGAGAGAGAATAGTCCAGGAGCAAAAGAACAGTCTTTCTCTCCAAATCATCTCAACTAAGATATATCCTGGATTTTCTAGGGAGTGAAAATGAAAACAGTACTTCGTTTTTAATTACCTTTAAATGCTCCTGGACTTTCTATTTACCTTGGGAGAATCGAGAACAAATACTAAAAGGTACAGGTACATGCAAGCTATAACCGAGCTGTGTTTTCACATGCATAAATATTAACATTATCTGGTTTTCCTGTTACCCCATCAAGATAGATTCTAGGAGCTTTAATAATTAATCAAATTAGGACCTAAAAATCATTCCCCTTTTAGGAAGTTTCTTTCTGTTAGCTATCAATTAACACTGATGACTTCAGCTCCTCTCTCAGCGTGTTTCCAAAAATGGGAAATGGAAAAGCGCCACAGTATGTTAATGGAGCCGTAATACACATTGCCTAATGAAGCATGAAGGCCTTGTTTACTCTGAACGCAGTAATTATTTAAGAGCTTTTAGAGCCCAGTGTCAAACCTTGACTCTCGCCTATCTCTTTCTCATAACTGGAGTGAGGCACTTAATGTTTTATCTCAACTCAGTGGAGGTGAACTGAAAATAAACAGCTAATTATGCGTTTCCATTTGCCAAATTCTTTCATTACCATGAAAAGCTTTTGCCAGTCTGGGCTCTGCAATTGAGAGATGCTTCACAGCAACATTCAGAGCTATGATTTACTGAGGGTCTACTATGTGCAGGGCCCTGCAAGGGATGTCCCGCATCATTTACCCCGTGAATCTTCACCACCACCCCATGAATCACCAATGAGGTGTGTGGGACCCAGCTGTGGACACACAAGAATCAGCAAATGGACCTACTGCCTTCTGAGCCAGCAGAGCAGGGTGTCTACATGCACGGGTCTGAGTCAGACTCTGTGGATTTAAATCCTGGCTCCACTACTTTCTGACTGTGTGACCTCAGGCAAGTTACTGAACGGCTCTGTGACACGTTTTTTTCATGTATAAAATGGGGGTGGTCATAAAAATGGACCTCACTTCACATGCTTGCTGCTTGGACTAAATGATATGCCTGTGAAACATTCAGAATAGTGCCTGGCCCATGTACAGGCTCAGCAAATGTTAGCTATTGGTATTACTTAACTCTCTGCACTGCATTTTGCGGCTTCTGAGAAATGTCAATACTCACTGTGTGCATGGAAGAGGTTGGGGCCAAGTGGTGGAGAAGAAAGATCAGGGGGCCAGGAATGGGAATTTCTGTCATCTGCCTTGTCTCTGCACTTACCTCGCTGGCTGGTACCTGTGAGCAAATGTGTTCTACCTATGGGCTTTAGAGCCCTCATCTGTACAACGGGGTGGGCTGGCCCTTGCTCTGGCTGGGAAGATTACAAGGCATGTCAGCGAGAGCAAGGGATTTGAAATCTACTGGTGCCTGGTACCCTGGTGTGAGGGAGTGTGAGTGCAGGATGCGCTCCTGTGTGCTCTAGGAGGTAAAGGCCAGGTAAGACTTGTCCCTGTCCTCTGAGGGCTTGCCACCTAGTGGAGTGTCCAGGCTGACTTAGAACACCTTGTCAACAGGCACAAGGAACCATGGAAGCAGGAGAGGCTGAGTCCTTTGAGGTCAGCAAGAGCAGTTTCCTGAAAGAAGTCACACTGGGGTTAGACCTCAAAGGATGAGAGATCCAGACAGGTAGAGAGTAAGGAGAGGGATGCCAGGGGAAGGTGCCAGGCATCAAGTAGGTGAAAAACACGCTGTGCACATTTGAGGGATGGTGTGTTGCACAGTATGGTTCAAACCCAGGGACTACCTAGAAAAAAAAGTCAGTGCAAAAGATTTGGCTTTGGTTTGAATCTCAGCTTTACCTTAATGACCATAAGATTCATAGACAAGCCTCTTGCCTTTCTCAAACTCATTTTCCACATCTGTAAAGTAGGAATCATAGTCATACCCAACTCACGTTTACAAGGATCTCTGACTTGTAAGGAGGAACTTGTAGCGTTCCTTCTGTCCTCCTCAGGAAAGACAGTGGCAGACCACGTCCTAGTGGGTTTAAAAAGTCTGGCGTAGCCTGTGCCTGCTGCCCAAGGGAAGGGCTGAGGTCTCAGGAAGCGTGGCACTGTGAATGTTCCCTGGAGACACATCCCTTCTGCCGCCCTGTCATCTTCCAGCCCCAGATGGTGTTCCCGGAGTGCTCTGAGGGTCCTGACAATCTCAGGCTCACACGCTGTCAAGCACCTGGCCAGGGATATAGGCAGTGAGTACTGATGGTTGTATTGACTTTCAGCTCCTTGAAGCCTGTTGGAACAATGAAGTTCCACCAGGTGATGTTTCTGTCTTGTAAACAAGTGCTCAAGCATATATCCCTGAGGTGAGGTTTACACAGCACCTTCCTGACAGGACCTCCAGAGCTCTCCAGACTGTGAGCAAAAATACACAGGGCTTTGTTCAACTGTGGGGAGAGGAATGTGATGACTTTTTGGAAAATATTATATTGAACCTTGAATTGTATAACTCTGGTCATTTTTTTCAGCTGAAACTAAGAGATGACTGCTAGAATTTGGGGCTGCACGTCAGTGTCCGGATGAATTCTGAGATTCATTTGTAGAGATCTGACGTTGCTGCCTGTCCTTCCTGCACCATCTGGGTCATAGCTCATCCCCTCAAGCACAACCTGTGATTCTTCATTGTTTCCAAGGTGGGGTCCCAATGTCAAGGCCTGCACATGCTGAGCTCGATCTTTCTCCTGCTGCATCTCGCATCCGTGTCCTCAGTAAGCCTTAAGCTTCACATACTGTCAGTCTCATTTTTACCTCTTTGCCTTTCTCTCATGCTTCTCTGCCTGGAAAGCCCCTTGGCAACACTGGCTACCTATGATAATCTCCCTCACCGAAGGCTGCATCCTCCTTGAACCTTCTCAGATCACTTCCCCAATTAAAATGATGCTCTCAGTGCTCTCAAAGCCAGTAATTTGCACTCAGGTTATTGGCTTCTTTTTATTCATTTATTTAATCAGCCATTCTATTTTCCCCAAAGCCACTATATTTATAGCCCTGTGTTGGCCCTTGTGCAGGGGTATGGTGATGAGTATTAAAGAGAGAGGCAGACAAAATGTCAAGAGAGAAGACTATAATGATACAATAGCTAATTGCACAAGTGTCATACCTTCCCTCAGCAGACTGTATATTTGTGGGAGACAGAGTGTTAGAGAGAAAAAGTGTTTGGTCATTGTAGCCAAAAAAGCCTGGGTACCATTCACATTAACTGGCTGTGGAACTGAACTTCAGGTTCCTCTTCTGTTAATGGGGATAATAATATCTCCTGGGAAGTATGTTGTGAGATTGAATTGAACAATAAATAAAATGTGCTTAGCTCACGACAGGAGCTAAACTAAAAAACCTTCGTGCCTAACTTTCCTAAACAGTAAATGTTCTAGTAATCAGCATTTAGTCTACAGAAAAAAAATCAGATGTTGTCTGTGAACCTGAAATTAAGATGATAAAAATCCACCCACAATGAGAACAAAGGCAAGAAAAGCATCATGTAGAAGATGAATTTTCAGGGGATATTCTTGATCATTACTATTTACTACAATCTAAAAGATGTCAATCCACCATTATTTACTAACCTATCATGTGCCTAAGCTGGATACAAATTAAAAAAAAAAATACATAAAATTGAAATAGTCTGGAAAGAAGAAATATTGACCCAGAAAAGCAGGTTCTGGGATAGAAGGGAAGTCGATTTCTAAGGTGAAAAAAACAAAGTGCGTATGGATTGGAAGGAAATGATTAAAGAAAAGAGTAAACAAGCCTTTAAGATGAAAAATATAACAAAACTTAAGCCAAACAGAGAAAGACAAATACTGCTTGGTATCACTTATATGTGGAACCTGAAAAAAAAAAAAAGTCAAACTCAGAGAAACAGAGAGTAGAAAAGTGGTTGCCGGGGGCTGTAGGGCAGGGGAAACAGGAAGAGGTTGGTAAAAGGGTACAAACTTTCAGTTATAATATGAATAAGGTCTGAGGATCTAATGTAAAACATGGTGACTATAGTTGATAGCATTGTATTGTATAATTGAAATTTGCTAAGAAAATAGAGCTTAAATGCTCTCACCAAAATGTATGTGTTAAATAACTAGATGGTGGGAATTCTTTCACAATGTATAAGCATATCAAATCATCACGATATACACTTTAAATATCTTACAATTTTATTTGTCAGTTATACCTCAATAAAGCTAAAAAAAGGATAACAAGGCTCTTCACCTTAGTTCCTTTGATTGTCAACATTTCCAGGATGGTACTTAAGGGCGCTTAAGGGCAAGAAGCCCAACACAAAGCAGCAACCACTTTCTTTACCCCATAAGTTGCGGAGGTGACATCCAATCTTACTTCTAATTTAGAGCCTATTACCTTCAAATGTAAATTACTGTTTCCTCTCTCCTGTTGGACGGTGAGATCCTTGGGTGTAGAGGACAGGATTTCATTTCTGTCTGCTCTCGCAGGGCTTGCCCTGGGCCAGCAACTATAAATAACCAGAGAAGAAAGGGAGAGGAGGTAGAGAGGAGTGAGGAGGTGATTAAATTAGGGAAAGTGGGGAGAAACAGGAGGATTTCCTCTCTGTTCTTCTTTATAGAACTTCACCTGAAGTTAAGTTGTTAAATTTGAACAGAATTTGCAGGCCCTTGCAGAACAATGACCTCAGCGGTTCTCAAATGTGGATGAGTAGAGAAGTCCCTTTGAGCCCAGGAATCTGCATTTAAGCAAGCTCCCCACATGATCCGAGCTTGGAGCAGGGAGTCCCAGAACCGTACTTTAAGAAATGCTGCATTACCCCACGGTCCTGGTCTGCCATTCATGCAGTCAAGGAACATTTATTGAGGCCTATTATGCGCCTGGTGCCGTGTTAGAGTCTTTTGTGGAGCTTATAACTGACGGCGGAACCCGTGAGAAGTTCTGAGATAAATAGGACGGGCAAAAGCCCTTCTTACTCATGAGGAAACAGAGACCCACAGAAGCACTCTTATCACTCCACGTCAGAGCCGTCCTGATAAAAAAATAAAACAAAACATGTAAATATATGTAAACATAAAATATACTTCAAGAACCTGCTTTCTTTTTTCTCATTCCAGCCATTTCCCTTTGAGGAAAGGAGAGGAACCCGCCAGAGGGTTTTTCACTGTGGCTCACAAAAAGTGCTGTGACTGTGTTTTTTATCATGCCGCCTGCCCCCTGGGTGGATGGCCTCAAAGTATGAGGCTCTTAGCAATCTTCCCCGCACTGATGATTCTGGCCCTGACACCCTGGCTCTAGCACTTACTAGCTGTGTGATCTTGAACAGGTCACATAATCTCCAAGACAAGGTCTTCTCATCTGCAAAAGGGCAATAAAAATGGTACCTGCCTAATAAGGTTAGATCAGTGAATTCATGCAGAATGTTAAACACAGATTCTGATATAATGTGTTCAACAAATCTTAGTGTTGGTTTTTGCTGCTGCTGTTATTATGTCAGTCTCAACGTCCTTTCAAATACTAAGAGTTCCCTGTGGAAGTCTCCCCATGTGTGTGATGCCTCTCCCAGGGGCCCATTCTCTAGAGGAACATTCTCATCTTCCATTCAACACACCTGCACTGACACAGGCTTGGTACCCAGAAAGGTGTCAGGTGCTGTGGAGGACACTGTTTTTAGGAAACTCACAATCTGATGATGGAGGTAGGCACCTACACAACAGACCATTGCCCACAGCAGAATAAAGTCAGTGCTAAGAAAAGGCATCAGCACAGTGTTGTGCAGGGATAGGAAGGCTTGGGTGGGGCAGGGAAGTCCTCACAGCAGAGGTGGCACGTGCACTGGGGCAGGATGGCAGAACTGGAGAACAAAGACAAAAGCAGGCAAAGGACATTCCATGCTTAGGATTTAGGACTTGGTTCTGCAGGACAGAGACCATGGGAAGTTTTTAAGAAGGGCCCTAGAAGATTAAAACTGTGCTTTCAGACAATAATGTCAGTAACATCGAGGGATGGGGTGAAATGGGTTCCTGTTCTCTGTACTATCCTATCCTTATTGATTGTAAGTGTCACAAAGGCAGGGAGAGGTGAAAGAACACAGCGTCTTTGGGAAATGACTAACAGTCTACTACACTGTCGGGACTTCCCTGGTGGTGCAATGGTTAAGAGTCCACCTGCCAATGCAGGGGACCTGGGTTCGAGCCCTGGTCTGGGAAGATCCCAGATGCCTTGGAACAACTGAGCCCGTGAGCCACAACTACTGAGCCCACGTGCCACAACAACTGAAGCCCGCGCGCCTAGAGCCTGTGCTCAGCAACGAGAAGCCACCGCAATGAGAAGCCTGTGCAACGCAACGAAGAGTAGCCCCTGCTCGTTGCAACTAGAGAAAGCCCGCGCACAGCAACAAAGACCCAATGCAGCCAAAAAATCAATCAATCAATCAATTAAAAAAAGAAGAAAGAAAGAAACAAACAAAAACAGTCTACCGCACTGTCAATGTTGTGCTGTGTGAAAAGAGGTGATAGGAGGTAAGGCTAGAGGGCCAGGCTGGGACCCATAGAAGGTCCGTCTAGGAAATCCACTTCCTTTCTAAAGCAGGGAGGAGCTGATGGCCGTGTGTAAGGGGGGATCCCACGACTACCCTGGATGGTACGTTCAACATACACATAGACATTTGGACAAATATAGTAGACTGAGATTTTTAGAAAATCTATTTCAGAGCTCTGAGGTTGAAGCCAGAACACAGAAGATTTCAAATCCATGTTGAAAAGTTTGTACCTTATTCTGCAGAATGAAAGAAAAGCTTCACAAGAAGGAACATAACAAGTACTACAGTGTCTGCTTTGGTGCCCCACCCAGATGCCTTTGCAACCCATGCATGCATCCCCAGTGCTGTGTGTTGGTCATAATATTCACAGCTGCGTCATGTTGCAGAAGAAGGAGAACCTTTTCAGGGACAGACCTTAGCCCTGACTAGTTGACACAGAGTGCAGAGGGCTAGTTCCCTTGCCTCGGGATTGGATTCGGGGGGACTAACTCTGGGTGATTTGTGCTACTGTGGGATTGGATAATCTGAGTTTTTCCCCTGCCTTATCCTGCTTTTCTCACTCCCTTTACCCAGAGAGCACTTCCCCCAGTAAATCACTGGAACAAGAATCCCAGCCTCAGGCTCAGCTTCTAGAGAAGATGACCTCAGTAAGACATATGCTATCCTGCCTTAGGAGATGTTAACTATCTCAGCAGTGTGTAGGGAAAATTGGAGATGGAGATTGAAAGCCACATTTTCTTCAAATTCTAGTAGGAGTTTATAACAATGACTTATCCATCAGCATTTGCTATCCTGAACTGCCCATTTTTGTCTCTTCTACTAGTCTTGTCATTTATTTTATTATAAGCAGCACTTTTCACAATGTCTGCAAAGAGCTAAGAAACAAAAATTTCCTGGCTATCTCTGGGCAATACTTCTAAGGCTTTGAACATTTCTCTGAGAAGTAAGCCATCTTGTACTCACTGAAAATCTGAATCTCATTATGTATACACATGCACACCCACAAACACCCAACCTTCGTCAGCCTAACGTTCTAGTACAGCGCTGATAAATATTTGTGTTTAATGGCACTTAGGGGAAGCATTTTGATTTCTAAACATTGGCTGGTGAGTAATGATTTTGCCAAGAGCACAGCAAGAATTTTGCAATCTTGACTATTCCTAGGCTTATGATGACATACAATTACTCCAAACTGCGGGAAGAAATGGAGAGAAAATTCTTTAAATAGCTTGTCACCAGGGAATCATTTCATCAGGAGTAAGGGTGGGAGAACCAAATGAATTCCAGGGAAGTACAATTTTGCATTTTAACAACCATTCTTTTTGCTTTTACCTAAACATTTGAACCTTCTGAAGGGCTCATTTTCTGCACTGGGGCAAAAGGAGCAATGGTGGGTTTTGCCCCTGTTCATCTCTGCCAGGTTTTAGGAGAGCACCTACTTTGTAGTCAGATAGACCAGGAGATGAATTCCTAGTTGTTGTGTGAACTTGAACAAGTTGCCAGCCTGCAAAAGGGAGCAGATGTGTGAACTGGGAAGAGTGTAGGAGGCTATAGAGGTTGGGACACCAGGCTCTGTTGGCTGTGTCACTTTGGGTGAAAGAGTTCCCATCCCAGAGTCTCAATTTTCATAGATCTAAAATGAGAATTATAACACCTCCGTGGCAGGGTTGCAGTGAGGATAACTGAGATGGCCCGTGTAAACTAGCACAGCGCCCGTCACAGAAAGAGCACTTGACTAATGTGGGCTCTTCTCCAAGAGCCAGCTTCTGAGTCAAGCTCTCCAACTCCAAGTCTCTTGGAGTCACAGAGGCTCTAGGAAAGCCTGCAGTGTAGTTGAGGGGTCCTGGCCGGGGACATTGTGAGGCTGTGGTCCCCTCTCTCTGCCATTCATGTGCTCTGGATATTTGAGAGATACAGCGCCTTCTGTGAAAATTTCTTCATATCTTCCTTCCCCCTCTGTGTGTTCAGCCTTCAACACCTCTGCCTTCTGAGCCCTTATTTGCCCTTGAGCATTGGCTGCATTGTTTCAGTTATACTTTCATATGCGCATGTCTTAAGTCCATAATCAGGGTAGGTATAAACTTCTTGAGGTTAGGGACTCACCATATTCATCTCTGTAGCCACATCCTAACCTCCAGTTCACAAAATGAGCCCAGCGTCCACTGAATGCCAACTAAATATTGATGGGTTCAGTTTCTGTGAATTAGACTCTTGATTTAGAATGAGGTACTCATCAATCATATTTGCATTAGACAATTATTTCCTGTGTACCTGTTGTGTGCTAGGCCCAGTTCTAGGCCCTAGGAAAATAGTGGTAAAGATAGTAGACAAGGTCTCTGTTCTTATGAGCTTGTATTTTAGTGAGGAAGAGACAATTAACAAATAAACAACTCTGGAAGAAACAAGATAGTAAGTATTTGATGAAAATATGCAAGGTGACTTGCTGGTGTGATAGGAGGGAGTTGGTTGGGTGGTCAGGGAAGGCCTCCCTCTGAGGAGGTAGAATCTAAGCTGAGCTATGGGTGACCAGAGCAAGCCAGCCAGCAGACAGAACAGCTAGGGCTAAGGTCCCGGGAAAAGCGCTCATGCAACCGTCTTAGCTTGTCAAGATAGAGCACCAGAAAGAGGGCAAATGTGGGGGAAAGCAGAGGGGGACAGTGCCTGGGGTTTCTAAGTACTTAAGTAAAGGGGGTGACCTATTTTTAATACACTGCCGTTCTAGCTTAGTGGCTTAGCGCTTGTTCTTTTCCATACTGGGCAGGCCGTACTATTTTGACATCCTTTCATTCTACACTGAGAAGGAATAGTCCCAAGGTTTTTATTATTCTTTCCTCCCCTTGAAAAAGGAATCTACGGGCCATACTCACCACTAGATTTGCCTCCCTCCCTTTCACTTAGATTCTTTGGAATTTGTAAGAAGAACAGCAGACATCAGTGGAAACAGTGTGAAATTGGTAGTTATCTACTTATTTATGCATTTATTTATTTCTTATATTCCACCAAAGGATTTGTGGTTGCCTGTGTTAAAAAGCACAGATGTGATTTAAACAAGTCAGACAATTTAAATGAAAATTAAGATGAGCCACGTGGTACCAGGACTGCGTTGGTGGGATGCTGAGAAGCTGTGCACTGTGTCAGAGGAGGGAACTGAGGGGCTCAGCTGAGCCGCCAGGCAGCCAGGGCACAAAGGGCATCCGAAGAGATTCGTGGTCCACAGTGACGTGCAGTCTTGAGTCTCATGGCAGGGCCTGGCTGCAAGGCTCAGGTAGCTGGCCTCCCCTTTGGCTTCATCTGAAAAACGACTGAGTTATTAAGTGAGACAAATTCTCTGGGCTCGTCCCATGTTAACATTCTACGATTCCAGGTGGGGCTTGTCTCACAGGCAAACCAGGGTGGAGTTGCCAGGTGAGAGCGGGCACCTGGAGTGAGTCAACCCTGCTGCAAGAGATGATGGGTCTTCCCAAAGGGACCTTTTCACTGTTTAGGTGGCACAGTGTGGTGGTCAAGAGCCTGTGCTCTGCCAGGTGGACTCCCTAAGTCTGTATCCTCAGTGGAGTTACTGAATCTCTCATTGCCTCAGTCTTCTCACCTGTAAAAGGGGAATGATGGCACGATCAACAGCATTACTGCATCTGAAATGGGGATAATGGTAGCTCTTTGTGAGAGGGCTGTTGACAGAATCAATGGCATCCATCCGTTGAGAACGCTTAGAACGATTCTGGGCAAAAATAAATATTCAGGAAATGGGAGTGACTGCTATTATTGTCACTGCTATCGTTCAGCAGCTGGAAACTCTCAGAGGAGGGGACGGCATGGCTCCCCTGCATCTTCATGCCCAGAGAGTTACTCTGATGAAGGTGTCAGGACAACGTTAGGCCAGATAACTCAGCCTGAACACGCGCTTCCTGGATGTGACACAGGAGTGAACAGGGTAATCAATAATAACTGCTCATGTGAACTGAGCATTTACTGTGTGCCATCACATCCACTGTGATGGCTACCGTACTTGTCTTTTTACATAATTCTGTCCACAACCTGTGGGGCAGGTAAGCACCCTGAGGTTCAGAGCAATCGATCGCTGCTGGAATCTGACCCCAAAGTCCACGTTCTTGAGGCAAGTCAAATACTTGTGGAATTAAAAAGTCTTACCTCTGAACACCTCGCTGGAGACAGCCAGTCTGGGGCCTGCCAGAGTGCTTGCTCCCTGATGTATGAGAGCACTAGCTGGGGACTTTGGAGCTAGGTGAAGAGTGCAAGGGAAAGACAGTTTGGAAGGTGTGGGGTTAGTGGGGGGAAAAGAGTCAACATCTCTTTCTCCCCACACATCGACCTGCATGCATGCACACACACACACACACACACACACACACACACACACACACACACACACACACCGTATCAGTGGCACAAAGCATTTCATTTAGAGTCATTAAGCCTGGATTCAAGTATTTGCTCTTTCACTTACCGGGGTGCGACCTTGGGCCAGTCATGTGCCTCTTAGTTCTGTCTTCTCTAAAACGGAGAGCCAGGTGTTTTTCAACTTCCTCATAGGTCGTGTGAGGCTTACATCCTACAGATAATGTATGTGAGTGTTCTTTGTAAGCAGTAGAGCAGCACAAATGGTACTTCATTTTTAAAAATTGTTTTATAACCAAAACTACCAAGATTTTGGATTGCCTCCCTCCCATCAGACTTCCCTCCCTTCTCGGGAAGTCATAATCATCCTCTTACCAACGATTCTGTCTCTTGAGATGGGGTGGAGCAGGGTAAGGACAAATTGCCTTAACTCAGCTCCAAAAATATTTGAGCAGATCAATTTCCAGAGTGTTGTCAAGTGTCGAGTGTGTGGACAATGAATTTTAGTGAGGAGTAATGGCTCACTTCTGTCAAGAGGCAACAAGGCAGGAGGCAGGGATGGGAAAGCGCCAGCCCAAGTGATCGTCTCTGCAGCTAACCAGGCAAGGAGGCTTCCATTAAAGAGAGAAGACCTGGTGGGAATACTTACTTCTCATGTTTTTCTTTTCTGGAGCAGAGCAATTACTGTGTTGACCTTATTCTGGCCAGCCGTTCAGGTTGTTGACTTGGCAATTATTTCATCCCTCCCTTTGTTTGCTCTCAGCTTAATGGGGTGATTAGGTCTGCAGGCAGTCATCAAATGCCATGGGTACCTGGGAACTTGGCCTCCCTGGAGGGCAGGTGAAGTGACATGCCAAGAGGAACCTAATGCAGGGGTGAGGGCACAGTGCTGAACATTAAGGCTCTTAGCACAGCTTCCTGAATGGGAAGGTTCACTCATTACTGTGTCTGTTTCTGAAACGTGTCTCTGGAGAGCACAGAGCGAGGCAGCGTGAGGAGAGCCGGGTCTGCCCCCTCAGCCACTTGGCCTGGCCAGTTGACCTCTCTGAGCCTCCTGTCACCTCGTCTGCAAAATATCGATGATAACGTCGTCTGTTCCCCAAGGCTGTTGGGAGAATCAAACACACTCATTTATTCCTAGAGTCTTTCAACATGTGTTAACTAAGCAACTAGTCTGTTTCAGACACTGTGTTAGGGCTTGGGAATACAGCAGTGAAAATAACAAAGATCCCCTCCCCAAGGGAGCTTACATTCTGTACATAAAATGTATAGTAAGTCAGTTGGTGAGGAGGGTCATGGAGGAAAAGTATATCATGGGAGTGCCAGGTGGAGTGAGGGCACCTATGTCACTAAGAAAGGTGACATTTGAACAAAAGCCTGATGGAGGTAAGGAGCAAGTCAAGTAAACAGCTGAGGGAAGAGTGTTCCCAATAGAGGAAAGAGAAAATGCAAAGTGAGATAATGTGTGAAAATACTTTATAAATAGTAAACGATTGTCTCGATCTATGTCGCTATAACTCTTAAATCCAGTTAGTCTGAAAGCAGAGATGGAACTCTTCCCCAAGTGTACTCCTGCCTCAGTGCTACACAAACCTCTCTGTAGGTTCATAGCAAGTCTTAGCACCTCAGCAATTCATGGAACTGCTTGGAGAAAGGCACAAGGGGTCTCCCTATAGTTTTTATCTGTATATCATTTTTCCTGTTATTAACCATTTCTGAGACCATGTCTAAAAAAGCTACGAGCAACTAACAAGACAATAAAAATTTTTTTTAAAAGTCAGATCAATTTTGCATTTTGCAAAGAAAAAAAGAAAAAACTAGTTACGGACTGTTTTTATTTTTCACATTTAGTTGTGGTGGAATGGCAAAGTCTGCCTCCGTGGTATAAAGTGTATGTTTTCTACTGACATTTAGAAATGGATCTGAGAGCTTCAGACAAAAGGTTCTCTAGATGTGCAAGAGGTTTCAATTATTCTGCTTGGGAAAATCGTTTTTTAGAGATGATTTTTAGTGTCAGGAGGCCTCAGCTGAGGCAGGTGGGAGAGTTAATGAGTGGAATTGATAATGACAGGTAGGAAAATTGGTCGTCAGTCAAGAAATGGCAGGAGTGTCAGCAGGGAGATTGTATGGGGAGAGGGAGGGTGGGGTTAGAAACGAGAAACAGAGATGGGCCGTGGCAGGGACAAATACTTCAGCTACTGACATAAGAGAGTGCCTACCTGAGACTGGGGGACAGAGCTCAGACACATCATCATTTAGGAATTAAGAGACCACAAGGATTTTCTGATGTTATTATTTCTATGTTAGTTCTTATTTTACAATCTCAAATGAATTTAGGGCTGGTAAAGAATGTCAGCCAATATTGTTAAGCCTGGCATTCTCTGCTGAGCCCCAGGCTGAGCTGATTATTCCCAGCTCTTTTTCTTCCAGCTTTTCTGTGGCTGGTAGCAAAGATAAACTTGTCCTAAAGCCTTTTGCTACTGAGCCTGAAAGAACCTCTGGCCCAACAGTTACATTATACAAGGGAGGATGGTCGCTGCCATGAGAGGGAAGGTGACTTTGCCTACAACCCTCAGGGACTTGGTGGAAAAGTCAGGACTGCGGCTCATGTTAGGGACTTTTTCTATCATCTATGCTGCTCAAGAAGCCTACCCCATGTTCAGTACTTGTGATTCACTGAATGGCCAGTTCATCAATGTTACCCAGGAAGCCTGTAGAGAGATCTTGACCCTCTGACTAATATTCAAATGATAGCTATACCTACACCTAGGACAATTGGATTCTGAAATCCAGAAGAAGCAGGTCAATCGAAGTTGGTGGGATGGGTGAAAGAGGTACACGAGAAAGTAGGAGTTGGAGGACACAGGTTCACATGCTGACTGACCACATCCTGGCTGTGGGGCTTGGGGTAAGGTGTAGAATCATGGATGCCTGGGGCCAGGAAAAAGCTTAATGGATATCCAAGCCAATTCTTCTTCCTTTCATAGACCCCTGTACCATAGCTCTGAGAGATCCTCTGGTTCTGTGATGGGGGAGGGAGTTGGAAAGGTCATTCTTATGCCAACCCAAACTCATAAATTCCTCTTGAATAAATTCTTCCAATATTAGTTCTCTGGACCTCAGTTTTTCCTTATTATATAATTGGGGATTGTAATACCAGCCTGCTCTGCCTCTCTGATGGGGTAGCAGTAAGGTTACATAACAAGATACAATTAAACAATTAAAAAAAGCAGTAGTGATGTAGTCAAAAGTGCACTGGAAATCACTGCTATTTACTGTGAGACTGAAAAGTCCCTTTGAGCTTCAATTTCCTGCTCTACCTTTTTCCTGGTCAGGATTTTTGTTAGGATCCAACAAAGAAGGTAAGAAAAAGAAGCAACATGGTATAGCCATAGGAACATTACGTTTGGAACCAGAAAACTTCAGGTTGCTATCATTTAATCACTGTGTGTTTATATACAGAAATCCTTCAAGCTCTCTGACCCTTAATTTCCCAACTTGTAAGGTAGAGTTGGTAATACTTGTTTTTTTGTTCATTTGTTTTTGTTTTTTTGTGTTCTTTCGTAAGGTTGTGAAAATCAGTTGAAATAACTGATCTGTGATTTGCACTATCACTCTTCGGGCATGTGTGAGGTTCTGGCTATGCTGTGTGTGTCAGAGAGCACATGCCTTCCCACCACATCTCCTAACCTGCCCTGCTCCTCCAGGGACTCAGTCCTTATGTTGGAGCTCCCTGTGATCAAGAGAGGGAGATTTTTGCTGGTGTCTGATTGCCAAGATGAGCATCTCAGGCAAGCCCTGTGGGTGCTTAGGGCTGAATAATTACTTGTCTTTCACAGAACAAAAGGCAGTACTCCATTCTGGCCACACTCATGACGAATTAAAAATAAAGTATAGTCAAGTCACTTTTCCCTCTGGGCCTCAGTCACCATCTTGCCTAATCACAATAATGGCCTTTTATTCAGCAATAGGCCAAGATTCAGACTCCAGCTCTTATGCACTCTTTGGATTAAAAATGTCAGAGCTGGAAGCAACCTTTGATCATCTGGTCTACCTCTTTGATTGTATAGATGGAGAATCTAAGGCCTAAGGGAATTCCTGCCTTAGACTAAGTAATAGTTAATGTCATAGCCAGGCCTGGAACTCAAGATTTCTAACTCCAAATACAGTGCTCTTTGATTCACACCATACTGTTTTACCTCAACAGATACTGAGGACAAATTACCTGTTAGACACTGGCTCAGACTTTATCAGGTTCCAACAATAAACAAGACCTATCTCTGCCCACTAAAGCTTAGAGAATAACTGAGGTGATCAACATGTAAATGAATAACTCTAGTCCAGGAAAAGCTCTATCCCATAACCCTTTGTGTTACTATCTCCTCAAAAGCCTTCTGTGTACAATTTGGGCCAAATTTTCAACTCTTCAGGCTCATTTCTAAAATGGGGACATTCATATATACATTCATGCACTCCTCATTAAATATATTAACACTTACCCTTACTACATTATTTTAACAAGTTCTGCACATCATCAATGGCACTTTAACAAAACACAGAAACTGAGGCTCCACCCCTGACAGACACGCTGATTTAATCAGTCTAAAGTAAGGCTGGAGCATCTGCATTGGGAACAAACTCACCCAGGTGACTGTGACAAGTGGCCAGGTTGAGAACTCACAGCTTACTGTGTATGAGATACTACACAAGACACAAGAAGGCAGAGATACATAAAGCCTACCCTTGCTCTCAAGGAACTCCCAGCTTAGTTGGAGATGGGAGCTTGGACAGACAAGCTAACTGGCTAGTATTCCGCAGTCTGAGGAATGCTATCCTAGAAGCAAGCATTATAGCACGGGGACACCTAAGTCGTCTTGAGGCAGCTGGCTGAGGCTTCTTGGAGGGGGAGATGCTACAGCTGAATCTTAAAGGATGTATATGAGTTAGCTACTGGGATGGTCAGGGTGGTGTGGGCAGTTTAGGGACAGGGAAGAACAGGAAGAAGAAGTAGCTTCATGTACTCAGGGAATTGCCAGAATGAGTGGGACAGGAGGAGGACTGGTGAGAGGTGAGGCTGATGAGGAGGAAGGGGATCAGCCCTTGGAGGGCTTTATCCTCTGGATGATGTGAAGGAGCCAGGGATTTATTTTAAGCAGAATGACAGACTCAACTTGATGTTCAGAAGGTAACTTTGGCCGCTTTGTGGAGAATGGATTAAGATTCAGGGAATCCATTCAGGGAAATCCATTCAGACCCAGGGAAAGACAAAGGGAGACAGGAGGCAGAGGCGGTGGTAAACTCTGCCTGTCGTCCTAATCAGGGCTGTTGGAGATCATGTGAGAGGATGGGAGATCGCTTGGTAAGCAATGTCTTTCTTCAGAAAGAAGACAGGCGCCATTACTTTCATTACCTGCCATGACTTTCAGAGCAGAGTCGTGGGGGAAGAAGGGAACGACTGAAAATGTGGTTGGTGGGAGAGTTAGAAGAGAGGGAGGGAGGGAGGTGGGAAGAGAATGGAGAAGTACTTGATGTCAAACAGTGTTTAAAATATCCTCTTTGCATCACACTAGCTCTTAATTGGCACCAACCACTGAGGGGCTGATTGATCCCAGCAAGGGTCCAGCAAAACAGATAATTTTTTACAAGCTTCTGAAATTCATGAACCCTAAGGGGTCCCACACACCAGCGCTTTGTTGTTGCTGAGGTCTAGGGCTTCCTTGAAGGGATAAGTATCCAGGGGTGGCAGGTTTTGGTTTTGTTTTTTTTTTTTTTTCCTTTCAAAATGCAGAATACATTCTTGTAGTTAATGCCTGTGGTCTTGCTGAGCAGATGAAAAGAGGGTAGAGCAGAGAGCTGGGCTACTAAGCTACTTGTTATAAATTAACTCTTAATGTAATGGGCTCATTAAAGAGACGTTGGGTCTGAAGGATGTGTGCAGGAAATCTAATTTTGGATTAAGGGCTTGATTCATATATGATCTGTCCACTCTACACTCAGGGTTTGGGTCAGAGCAAGTTATTCTCTACAGTAGCTTCTCATTTAGGGCCAGAGCTACATGGGATTTTCTGGGCTTCACACAGGGAGAAATGAGCCTACACATATCGAGAACCTACTATTTGCTAGGTGCTTCGTTTTTGAAGTTTTTCCCCCAGAATATTATTCCTCTTTCTCAGATGTGAAAACTCAAAAAAAAAAAAAAAAGCTCATGCAATATGTCCAAGGACTCACAGCTGGTAAGAGCTTTGGAGAGTCAGTCAGACCCCAGGGGTACAGAGCTTCTGGTTTAAAGCATGCTTTCCACCACTCATGGAATCATTTTTCCTGACATTGGCGTGGTACAGTCAAAGCATTTTATTTACTGGAAGTGTGTGGACATTGCTCCCAGCAGTATGCGCTTTACGAGGGTCCGCAGGAGAGAATGTTTCAATACTGAGATATGCTGTGCTGTTTCTGAAAGCCGGTGTGCTTTTATCTCCTAGACATGCATTCTGTACCTGTGGCTTATGTTCCTCTGGCTTTCTTCTCTGCACCTTGGCACGTCAGAAAGCTGTGGGACTAAAGCACAGGACCATGGCATCCTCGTCAGACTATATAGGACACGAGGGGATGCTTTGTGGGTGCTAATCCTACTGTGGATTTCTCCTTATTGTGGTACTCACCTTTTTTCCTTCCTTCTGTTTTCCTGATTGATTTAACAACAAAAACAAAAAACCTCTCCTGGTTCTTACTGTGTCGATCTCTCTGCCTCATTTTTCCCTTGGTTTGTTTAACTTTCAATATGCTCAGACACACACGTCCACACACACCTCTTTCTGTGCTGCTTTTTTACATTATACCCTGGGGCAGGCTGTGTGCCTGTGCGTGTTGTGTGCACTGTTTCCTCATTGTTTTCAGGTAGATCCACGGTGAAGGTTGACAAATCCCTCCCAGGTTAGTTAGTGACTATATGACAAATATTTGTATGCTGTTCAGAAAGTGAAATGATGCAATAAAATATTTGTATGTTTGTTCTCTGTGATGTGAAACTGAGTAACTGATTTTTTTCTCTTTGTACATCATTTGGTGCCATGTAGACCTATGCCTTTTAAAGAGACTCACAGGAATGCCCTGTTAATTTGGCATGGAAACTGATAAGCCCTGGTCTCACAGTGCAGTAGGGAGACAGGCATGTATCAGATAAATTATGATACTGAAGGATACCAGAATACGCCACCTCAAAATATGCCTCTTTGGCATATGAATTATTTTGAGCTGAAGGCAATTGAGAGTCAGCAGATGCAGAAAAAAACTCTTCACCTCCCCCTTCCCCCCACCACCGCCCCGCCTAAAAATAAGAGTATAAATTTCTCCTTTTGTAAATGAAATTTACATTTATAAAGGAAATTTCCATTTGTAAAGATGTCTCCCTAGCTACACTGAGAGACAAGTCTTATCAGCTGAAAGACTCTTATCTGTATAATAAGACAACCTTTATTTACTACAGTTTCTCCTCTCACCTTCCCATAGCTTGTTCCCTCCCTCCAGAAGTCCCCAAACCCTCTTGCTTTGTTGAAACTAAGATGGTATATAAGCATCAATCTTCTAGCCAGCCACCTCCTGGAGCCACATTTTTCTTTGTGTTCTCTGGTGCATACGTAATCAAAACGGTTTTTTTCTCTTGCTAATATTTATCACTTTGATTCAAGGGCCGCAGTCTTAGAGCCTAGGAGGGTAGAGGGAAGAATATTTTTCCTCTCCTACAAAACAAAGAGATGCAATCAAGATATAATTTCAGTGACAAGAGAGCAGAGCACTTCTAGTTCATGTCACTTTTTCTTATTTTTTTTATTTTATTTGATCCTCACAATAACACAATAGGATAAGGATGCTGGGAATGAGACTCCCATTTCACAGCTGGGGAAATTGAGGCACAGAGGCTGGTTAGGTTACATGCCCTAACTAGCCTGCATCGTGGCTGAGAATTGAACCAGCACATTTTCTCTCTTACATAGTATTCACTGGTTCCTGGGTTGGAAGAAAGAGATTCTTTTACCTTTGATTCTAGGGAAACAAGCAAGAGGCTAAAAACTTGGTACAAGAACAGCCAACAAAACAATTTGGCTTAATAATAGATTTATTTCTGGTGTCAGGTGTTCTGCTGTTTTCACAGGGCAGATCAATTTCTAAGAGAATCTTAGCAAAAAGACCATCCATCCTGGCTTCTGTGAAATAGATTTGATTTTTTGCAACTTGCTTCTCTCTAGACCTTCCTCACAGAGTGGGCACCATTTACGATTGTTCCTGATAAATGGAATATTTATAAATGGAATATTTCCTGCCATATCAATAAACAAAGGATGTCACAGTCATCAAGGATTGCAGCCCTCCAACGTGAGCCGGTGAGCCCAGAGGAAACTCAGGGCTGAAAAGAATACCTGTCATCTAGCAGCCATCAGACTGCAGCCACTTCCTGCAGTGAGCCCTGAGGAAACTCAGGATGTGAAAACACAAGACACTGGCCCCAGAGAGCTGAGGTGCATATCAAAGGAATGATTTCAGTGAGCCCAGACTCTTGCATCTTCCCATATATAGAAAAGTGCTAAATTCCTTAATTTGAGATGTCTCTGTGTTCTTTAATTAACAATAATCTTTTGACGCCCCGACTACCTGTCCTTTGTTGCAAAACTCCTCTATATCCTGGCTCCTCCCCTCGCCTCCTCGGAGCAGTTTCTCAGAGTTATCTGAAACGCTGTCTCCCGGGCTGCAGTTCTCATCCTGCCCCAAATAAAACTTAACTCGCAACTCTCATGTTGTGCATTTTTTTAAGTCAACATTCCTCATTACTTTAATGGATGACTCATTCAGTCTTAGTGATACTGTTATTAGAAATAGCAAAAGAGCAATTAATACTCTCAACTTTTATGAGTTAGAACCCTCTCAGGAACATCCATTTCGGGAACTTTCGTTTCAAAGGAAATGCCTTCAATAGAAAATAATTATTTAATTTACAAGCAGGCGAAGAGATTTCCTATGCAAGTATGAGTAAATTATTATATTGATCATTCTGTAATAAAAAAATTGAGGCAGGAAACTGCCAAAGGATAAAAAAAAAAAAATTCAAAAAACCCCAATCTAAAATACTTCTTATTGGAAAAAAGGACACTTCAAACAGATCTTAACAAATGAGCCTTTGAGTTTTGGGGCTCCCTGTGTGACAAGAATAAATATTTGCTAAGAAGCCCTGTGACGTCATGCAGCCACCTCCACATCTTGTCTTGAAATAGAAAGAAGAGGAGTGAACCTGGAGGGGCAGGAATTTTGTAATGTTTAGAGCAAGATTCTGAGGCAGATTCTGGTTGCCAGTAAATAAGCCTGTGAAAATGAAGATAATGTTACTAATCTCATCAGACCGGGGCAAAACATGCCTCTCCCTAGACAACTTATGTTGTTTGTATCAGAGTTCTGTCTGCCAAAGAACACTACTGGTTTTGCGTCCAGCTCCTGTGAGAACATAGGTTGCAAAGCTTACTAAAGCAGCTAGCTACCTTAGGAGGTGTTATTCCCTCCAGCAAGCACAAGAAAAATTCAATTTTGAAGTTGTTGGCATGGGCCAATACGGATATTTGGTTGAACTCCATTATTGGTGAATTTAGAATTTGGGTAATATTTTTACTGACTTCCAGGGAGTTTCAATTGAGGCAGCTTTGGTCTGTATCATCAGACTTCCTCCCCAAACTCTGTGCTGTGATCCTAGGTAAAATAACCCTGGCTTGATTGGCAGTTTTGTCTTCTAGGTATTTCCTGAAGGAGTTGCTGCTTATCACTCACAGCCATATTGCCGGGAGGACATAAATCTGTGGTAATGCATGGGGACCATTTCACATAATTGATTGGAGCAGGTGCTCATGCACCTTCCAGCCCAGTTCCCTTAGAAGACAACCAAACACTGAAGGAATAGCCATTTGAAGTGTAGAACTCCCCACTATGGGATATTCATGAAGCTTTGGATGAACAAAACTTTTCTCTTGCAATAATTTCTGAATTTCAGATATCTGAAGTGGTTTGTTTTCAGAGGACTTCAATCTGATGTTGAATGAACACCTAGGGATGCTGGCTGGAAACCCAACTGTAAGTGTCCCTCCGTAAGGTCTTATTAAAACATTATCCTGTGATTTCTTGGTCTAACTCTGCTCTTAATCGAGGTAATCTGAATAAATAAATTGGAAGGTCCTCTCCAACTTGAGATTGTGTGGTTGTTCTATTCTTTTAGATTCGTGGAAAGTATTGCCCAGCTGGTAAGTTCCTTGCAGACATGTCACACTCACCTTGGCACAATTGATAATCTCTTCCTCAATAGAAGCTCAGCATCTTCTTCATGAGAAGAACTATTAATATGATACCTTTTCTAAGAACTCCAAGATAAGAGAAATAAAAGATTCTTTTCATGTGCTTTCACTTCTTAAGCCTTATAGGATTTCAATGATCAATATAAACCTAGTCCAGATAATGTGGAATATAGAGAAAATAAACAAAATTCAGCTCAATTTCATCACCATGACTTAGCCATGAGGGCTTATCTATCTTGTTCATATAATACCCATAGGACCTAGAACAGTGCTTAGCACAGAGTAGAGCCTTAATGCTGTTTGGTAAGGGAGTGAATAAATTATAATTTTGATATATTTTCTTCCACCTTTTCCCCTGCCATGCATATTTTTCATGGGTATGTTCATGATGCCTATGTAGGCTTTTGTACCTTGCTTTCCTTTTGTTTATTTGCCCTTATATACAACATGTTCCTTTGGGCCACAGAATCCTCCTCGTCATTGTTCATAATGACTGACTAATATAGGAGGCACGTTCTAGCACAGCAGCCTAAAAGTTGAATCTGTTGCTTAAAGAACTAGTGTTTTCACT
Source organism: Balaenoptera physalus (assembly GCF_965194825.1). NCBI lineage: Eukaryota > Metazoa > Chordata > Mammalia > Artiodactyla > Balaenopteridae > Balaenoptera > Balaenoptera physalus. The sequence goes on along the minus strand of NC_138891.1, from coordinate 66,281,162 downwards.
ACCAAATATAAAATAGATAGCTAGTGGGAAGCAGCCCCACAGCACAGGGAGATCAGCTCGGTGTTTTGTGACCACTTAGAGGGGTGGGATAGGGAGGGTGGGAGGGAGACGCAGGAGGGAGGGGATATGGGGATATATGTATACATACAGCTGATTCACTTTGTTATACAGCAGAAACTAACACAACAATGTACAGCAATTATACTCCAATAAAGATGTTAAAAAAAAAAAAGAACTAACGTTTTCTTATCTCTGCAGGTGCTCACACCTAGGTTGGATGTTCAGCTATCAGATATGAGTTGAACTAGATGCATTGCTCTAAGACCACTTCCCAGTCTATAACTTATGAACTACAGAGACTAGTCATTTGCAAAGCTAATGGGTTTTCATAAAACATGATTATCATGAATCAAAACTTTTCCCAGAACCATTCATACATGGTTTTCCTTGATACCCATTACTATCTAAGTTTGTAATGTAAACTTGAAAAACAATGAAGATTTGCTTCCTTGGAAATAGCCACTAGTTCAGAATTTCCATTCAGTTAACAAGTAATAAGCAAGTTCCTACGTGCCGGGCACATTTTGCGATGACTAAATCTTAATCTGATCCCACGGAATTCAGTTCACAATTACTAACACTGTATGAGGCATTGGGGATAAAAGGGGGAAAAAACACCTTCTCTGTTCTAATGGAACTCAGGAATGGTGATGGGAGTGGGGAGTGGGGGACTGACCTAAGCAAATAACCACGAGGAAATGAGGTAAATGCTCCAGGAGAAGCATGTAGAAGGGGCTGCCTTGGTACCCAAGAGAGCAAAGTTAATTCTGTATGTTGGAGTGGTGTCTGAGGTCAGGAATAGACCGACAACTTTTAACAAAGCAGAAGAACTAAGTGTCTCAAAAGAGGGCAGAAAACGTGGGAGTTCATTCACATGGAAGAGAGAGGTTTTTCCTGCTGGGAGGAGGTCAGAGAGGACTCCTGTGGGACTGGGAATCCCACCATGCCTTGACAAGTGGTTACAAGAATGGAGAAAGGATTCTATTGTGTTAGAATAAATCCAGCAACTAGTGTCTGTGTTCAAATCCCTGGGACGTGATGGTTGCTTTTTGTTTAGTGGTTTAACTTTTTAATTTGTTTTTGACCTTTTAATAATCTGAGGAAGGATCCGCAGCATAGCCGGCATACCTGGCAGTTCTGGTGATGGGCTGGGAATGTGTGAGCCACACTGACCCTCCTTCAACTAAGCTCTCTTCCCCCTGGAAATTGGGCCAGCTGATCTGGCATTAACATTAAGACTGTGGCCAGGGTCTCCTCACTACTGCTGCGTGCCTATCTGCCCCTCATTCACTTTGTCCAAGTACCTCTCTGATAGAGAGCATGCAATGGCATTTCTGTCCATTGTACAGGCGGCATTACCTGTTTCACATCCAGGTGGAGAGCAGAGGGCTATTTAGAAGAATTCAGGAGGGCTGAAGTCCTTGGGAACAAAAGACTTTCTCTCTTTTCTGGAAAGGAAGAGGTGAATCCTGGAGGAAAAAGAGAAGCTTCCCAGGAAAGGAAGAATATTTATCTTCATGAAAATGGCCATAGATGTCTATGGCAGGAAGTGTTCTTGGAGAAGGTCCACTTCAAACACCTGTGACACAGGTGAGGCCATGGAGGGCTCCAGTAGAAAGTGGTTCATGGTAGGCCAGAGGCCTGAAGGTACTGAAAGGAACCCTGGATTCAGAAGCAGAAAATCTAGGTTCTAGTCTTCTGATTCCAGATTAAATAAGATACGAATGAGCAAAAGTAATGACAGCAAATGTGTATAGCATCTCCTAAATGCCAGGCTCTGTGGGAGTACCTTTACATACATTAATTATTTTATTCCATTTAGTATTTGTAGCAGCTTTATGAGGTAGGGACTATTATAATCCCTATTTTAGAGCTGATCTGTAAAAGTGATACCTGTAGACGATAAAAGCATTTTTATCTAAAGCAGAAGGTAATAGTCCCAATGAACTTCCCACAGCTTTTGGAGGTTCCAATGAGATCAAATTTGTGAAGCCATTTTGGAAACTGTAAAGTACCATACACCCATGAGGGACTCACTTTACACTATAGTTTACCCACATTTTCCTTCTCCACCTGTACTGAGCACCTGTAAAGTGAATGGCATGAAGCCATCACTGCAAGAAAAATAGATGGATGAGACCCAGCCCCTCCCTCAAAGACTGACCATTCACTAGGGGAGGTAAGACACCAGGGTGAATGACTTCAAAGTAAGGAGAAGTATCAGGATGCTGACTCAAATAAGATACATAAGATCATGTCATCTGCAAACAGAGATTAATTTTACTTCTTTCTAATTTGGATGCATTTTATTTCTTTTTCTTACCTAATTGCTCTGGCTAGGACTTCCAGTATTATGTTGAATAGAAGTGACAAGGATGGATCTCCTTGCCATGTTCCAGACCTTAGAGGAAAAGCTTTCAATTTTTTACCATTGAATATAATATTAGTTGTGGGCTTTTTATATACAGCCTTTATTTTGTTGTGATAAATTCTTTCTATACATAATTCTTTTGAGAAATTTTATTGTGAAAGTGTTGAATTTTGTCAAATGCTTTTTTGGTTTTTTTTTTTGCATGTATTGAGAAGATCTTGTAGTTTTTTCCGTCATTCTGTTAATGTGGTTCATCCCTGTATCCCAGGGATAAATCCCACTTGGTCATGGTGCATGATTTTTTTAATATGCTATTGAATTTGGTTTGTTAGTATTTTACTGAGGATTTTTGCATCAATTTTCAATGGAGATATTGATTTTCTTGTCTTGCGGTGTCTTGTTTACATTTGTTATCAGGTTGATGCAGACCTCATAAAATGAGTTTGGAAGTGTTCCCTATTTTTCTAGCTTTTGGAAGAGTTTAAGAAGGACTGGTATTAAATCTTTAAATGTTTGGTAGGATTTACCTGTGAGCAGTCTGGCCCTGGGCTTTTCTTTCTTGGTAGTATTTTAACTACTGATTCAGTTTCCTTATTTTTTACTGATGTGTTCAGGCTTTCCATTTCTTCTGGATTCAGTCTTGGTAGATTGTATGTTTCTAGGAATTTATCTATTTCTTCTAAGTTATCCAATTTGTTGGTATACAGTTGTTCATAATAGTCCCTTACTTTATTTCTGTGGCACTGGTTATAATATCTCCTCTTCCATTTCTGAATTTAATTACTTGAGTCTTCTCTTTTTTCTTAGTCTAGCTAAGGTTTGTCAATTTTGTTATTCCTTTCAAAAAACCAACTCTTAGTTTTGTTGATTAAAAATTTTTTTTACTTCATTTATTTCTTCTTTAACCTTTATTACTTCCTTTTTCTGCCAACTTTGGGCTTAGTTTTTTCTTCTCTTTCTAGTTCCTTGAGGCAACACTTATGGAATGTAGTATGGAGGTTTCTCAAAATATTAAAGATAGAACTACCATATGATCCAGCAATTTCACTTCTGGGTGTACATGCAAAGGAATTAAGATCAGAATCTTGAAGAGATATCTTCACTCTCATGTTCATTGCAGCATTATTCACAATAGCTAAGATAGGGAAGCAACCTAAATTTCCACTGATAAATGAATGGATAAAGAAAATGTAGTACATACACATAATGGAATACTATTCAGCCATAAAAAAGAAGGAAATCCTGCCATTTGTGACAACATGGATGAACTAGAGGATATCATGCTAAGTGAAGTAAGCCAGATACAGAAGGACAAATGCTACATGTTACAACTTATATGAGGAATCTAAAATTGTCAAACTCATAGAGGCAGAGAATAGAGGGTGGTTTATAGGGGCTGGGGGATTGGGAAAAGGAGAGGTATTAGTCAAAGGGTACAAAGTTTCAGTTATACAGATGAATATGACCTAGAGAACTGTAGTTTACAACACTGTATGGTATACTTAAAATTTGCTAAGTGTAGATCTTATGTTAAGTGTTTTTATTACAAAAAATAAACATAAAACAAATAGAGTAATAGGAAACTTTTAGAGGTGATGGATATGTTTATGGCATAGGTTGTGATGATGGTTTCATGGGTGTAAAATTACCCAAATTCATCAAGTTGTATGCATTACACATGTACAGCTTTTTGTATGTTAATCATACCTCAATAAAAAAAATTTTTTTTTAAGACATGAATTTAGAGATTGTTTCCTGATCGCAGGCTGGGAAGGACATTTCAGCAAAGGCCCTCTGGAGAGATTGTTTAAAAACTTAACTCTAAAAGGTCAGTAACTCAGGTTGTTTTGTCTCCTTCTCAGTTCTGACTTCCTACTGGATGTACCATGACTTCTTCATATTATTTTAAAAAAGAAATTATTTTTGTATTTTACACTAACCTAGGGATGTGTTTGAAGTCCAAAATGAAAACAGCTCTGCCAGTCCTGTTTGGTCATCACAAATAGACCACACAGGATTTCAGGGGTTCCATTATCTGTTTATGAACAACAGGCCATCAGGCCAATGAACCATGTTATTGTCATTCCATTTGTGTCTCTCAAGTCAGTTTTCATCTCAACTAATCAGAAGATAAATTTGATCCTTCTCCACCTTCTGCCTCTGTCCTCATTTCAGTTCCCTGTGGTTTCATGCAGGGCTGGGCTATTTGAAATCTGGTATAAAACACCCAGGAAGAGGTATAATTTTCAAATTTGCCCATAGGGAAATGGGTCTAGTAAATGTAAAGTACTAGCAATTTGGCTCTTTAAGATTTAATGATTTTTACATCAATGTGCAGGATCTGGGGCAGGCACAATTTCCAAGGAGTAACAAGTATCACTGGTGGCCAGATCCAAGGTTGTGCATGGAGGTTACCCAGACAAGCTAGGGAAGAAGTGAGGCAAGAAAGCCAAGAGCTTTCTTGTGTGGAACTCAACCTCTCCTCAGGGCTTACCCTGTGGCTGTTTTAACACAAGGCTGGGGAAAGGGGTCTCCAGGGGAACCACTGGCTGGGTACCTTCCAAGAGTTCTGAAACGATGTGTTCCTTCCCTTAGAGAATTGGTCATAGTCTGGCCCTCAGTCCTGCAGGCTCAGACCTAATTTTATGAGCACTAGAGTGTATATTCTCCTCCCAGGGAAGACCTAAGCCAAGCTCATGAAGTTGATGTAAAAAATTATAGATTTCCAATGAAGGACCATGGCGGCCACAGGGACCAGAATTCATAAATTATATGACAGAACTGCCTTGTCCCAGAGGAAGGTCTCCCTAGGAAGCCGAACCTTAATCAGAAGCTTGCTTGTTGAGAATGGAGTCATAGTCAGAGGAATCACACACATCAAATGGTAAGAGCAGCAGACTGTCCATCCCACAAGAGTTCCAGATCTAGACTCTAAAGGTTTTCCATCCCGGGGATACTGCTTGGATGGGCACCACAGTTCTCCTTTCTGTGATGTTTTTTCACTGATGCATCTCTGACTAGCCATCCCTCTGCCCTCATCCTTAATGTAACCTTCTTATTGCAGTGGTTGGCCACGCTGGCTGAACACTAAGTTCTGAAAACAACCTCAATCTCTGGTGGTTTGACCTACTCGATGTTGACATATTTTAGGAGAGCCTTGTCCCTCAGCTTTCTGTTTGCCCTGTCTATAAGGGATTGTCAGTGGGTTTGTTGGGGATTGTTGAGCACTGGGAAGGAGTCTGAGGGTCCCAACTCTGCCCCTAAATTTCCTGGTTGTCTTGGCTACAGATTGTGTGCCTTTTAGGAAGTTAGTGGCTCTGAAACTGACTGAATTTTTGCCTTAGCAACTAGGAAGTTTAGAACCAAATTTGTGGTTTCTTCTGCCAATACTGTGAGATCATGTAGTATCCATTAACTGTGCTGATCTGAGGTTCTCTGGCTTTTTGTTTTGCTTTTTTGTTCTTTTCCTAGAGTCTGTTCAACAATTGTTTTATACCTTTGTATTTTTGTAAGTTGTCTCATTCTATAAAGAGACTCCAGAGCTCAGAAATTTCAGTGTGTCTGCTGATAATAAATTTCTATATATGAAAGAGAAAAAGCTGTAAATTTCTTGGAACACTTGAGAAAGAAAGTACAGTTTTGTGCAGTTCTTTGAACTCCTCATATAGAAAATGAGGTTTTTATAGTCCTGTGTGAATGGAATGGCCTTATCTGCTAGATTTGGCTGGACTCCTGTATAAGTGTGTGGGAGACAGATGTTGGAGATAGGATGGGAGTGGGGAGGACCTCATGAGCACATAGAGGACTCTGTGCATGTGGGGAGGTGTCTCCTCGGTATAGTGCACATTCTTCATGCACATTCATGGATGTCTCCTGGCAAAGGGTGGGAGTGTGGGGAGGGACGAGGGAGTTACAAGAGTTTCAGAGAGTCTCTACTTGAATGTGAAATACCCCAGGGAGGGGCTTCACAGAAACCTCATTTCTAATCACTGGGAATGTGGGGGGTTCTTGCTTTGTGAGATTTATAGCCTAGTTAACCTTCTGCATTAGGACCATGGGGATCTCTAACCTAACCTTCCATTGTACAGATGAAGAAACTGAGGCCCAGGATGTGACTTGTTCAAGATCACCATCTTTTAGGATCTAGAGATTACCATACTAAGTGAAGTAAGTCAGAAATCAAAAGACAAATACCATATGATATCACTTATATGTGGAACCTATAATATGACACAGATGAACTTATCTATGAAACAGAAACAGACTCACAGACATAGAGAACAGACTTGTGGTTGCCAAGAGGGAGAGGGGGTGGGGTAGGGATGGACTGGGAGTTTGGGATTAGCAGATGCAACCTGGTATATATATACAGAATGGATAAACAACAAGGTCCTACTGCATAGCACAGGGAACTATATTCAATATCCTGTGATAAACCATAATGGAAAATAATATGAAAAAGAATGTGTATATATATATATATATATATACACATAAAGAATGTATATATGTGTGTGTGTGTGTGTAACTGAATCACTTTGCTGTACAACAGAAATTAACACAACATTGTAAATCAACTATACTTCAATAAAATAAAATTTAAAAAAAGATCACCATCATTTAGTGGCCAAGCCAAGGTAGAGTCCTGATGGCTGATTTCCCAACACAGCTTTTTCCCTCAGTCGCAGACCTGACACTTTTAGCTGTGTCCAGTTTACTCCCTGTTTACTTCTGAACTGTAAGCATATTTCTGTCCTCCCCTCTCCTTACTACCAGATTCTCAGAGACCTTGATGGCTATAAATTTTGGAAATAGTAAAATGTCTTCAAGAAATATTTTACCACTGGCCTATTTCATGTGTTTCAGTTAGGAAATGAATTCAACTGCTAGTAAGAGAAAAACAAATTAAAGTGGCATAAATAATATAGAGATCTATTTTTCTATCAAGCGTTAAAAAATCTGGAGTCCATCACTGGCACATCACCCATAAATGTCAATGGTGACTCTAGGTCCTCTTATGCTGCTCAGAAATCCTGCTTGTGTGTGTGTGTGTGTGTGTGTGTGTGTGTGTGTGTGTGTGTGTGTGAGACTCTTCTTGTACTCAGGATGGCTGCAGTCTTGTTCTAATTAGGAAGCATGGAGAAGGGCAAGGGGCACAACTTGTGCCATGCACACAGGGATTAAGGACCAACCCCCTCCAAGTGACTACGTCACATAACCACCCTAGTTGTTGAGAGTATTAAATGAGATGGTGTATGTTAAATCCCTTAAATAAATCTTGGCACATTGTGAGTGCCTCAATGAATGGTCATTCCTTTTCTTCATAGAAATGTTAGATAAAGCTGGGAGACCAGGAAGGGGATGGTGGTGGGCACAGGATTCCTAAAGCAGTTATATCAATTTGTGTGGCTCAGTCATTTTCGTGATGAGCTTTTTGAGTTTGAAAATGGAAAGCGAATAGTCAGAGAGCTTTTGAATTGACAGGAGACAAGCTAGTTGAAAATCCATCATCTTAAATTGTTTCCCCTTGATCACACTGTGCTATTTTTTTCGATGATTTCACCAATAATGACTTCTATTAACTTTCTATGTGACTTTTAAAATAAGAGATGATTTACAGATAAAAACATCCTCCCAGACTCTGTGACCTTGAAAATTACGTGAGATCTGATTTACAGTTCTAATACTTTGCACTTCTTCAATGCATGTTCAAAACATATTAAAAAGTGAAGCTCAAGTTAGTTACTCCTGGTGCGGTGAGGTGGAATGGGAATTTGAAACTGTATGATTCAATCTCTTTATTTTTTAGATGAGGGAACTGAGGAACAGAGAAGCAGGGAGACTTTCCTGAAGTTACCTGACAAGGCAGAACTTGGACTAGAACCTGGGTGTTCCACCTCCTAGTCTTCATAACTTCTGTTACTTTACGCTCCAGTCTGATCAGTGTTTTAAGCATGTCACTTCTGCTTCCTGGGGTTTCGTCCTCATATGGAAGAGGGACTGGACCAGCAGTCTGCTCGGGCATTTCTTCACAGAGCCACAGTCAGACCGCTTCCATGGGTCTGCCTTGCTCCTCCTCCCTCCTCTCCCTTTCAGACCATTATTCTAGTGTCCGAGACCTATGGCCATGGGTAGCACAAGGAGGCAAATCACCGATCCAGTTTATGGTGAGCAAACTGAGACTGAGTGGTAACCTACAGTTTCGTGCAGATACAGTGACCCTAGGAAGGGGTCACAGTGATGAGCAACGTCACACAAAGTTTAGAGGAAAAACATGTTGAGGCTTGCTATTGTGTAGTGGAAAGTGTACTCTTTAGACTGTGGCCAATTGGAATCCTGCTCTATCTTACTAGCTGATCACCCCAGGCAAGTTAAGGCAAGCTACTTAGTCTCAATTGCTTCATTGATAATAATAATAAAAATACCTAGGTTGGAAGGTTGTTCCATGAATACATGGTAAGTATTCAATACAGCAGTAGTAGTAGTAACACAGTAGCATATTAACAAAAGTATTTGCAATGAAAAAGTTGGTGTGGATTGGTGATTCTTAACCTGTTCTAGATCTGGAAGTGGCTGCCCTTCCCAAAAACACATACACATACAAATATGCAAACAATTTGGGGGGTTTATAATATTCCTGAAACCCATACATGGACCTTATGGCGGTCCATGGATTCCTAATTAAGAACCTATGGAGAATATCTCTATCAGATTCCTTCCTGCTTTATCACTGATTCAGTAAAATTTCCTAAGCTTCTCTGACAACTGAAGAAGCACATCTAGATGTTGCATAAACCAACTGCATTACAACAAGACTTTTACTACTGAAGCCCGCGCACCTAGAGCCTGTGCTCTGCAACAAAAGAAGCCACTGCAATGAGAAGCCTCCGCACAAAGACTACAGAAAGACTCTTTGGCAAGGGGCCTGAAATAGAGTAAGACTAGGAACTTTGATGGGAGAAATTAAAAGTCTCAAATTCTACATTAACTAAGAATCCAGTTAGCAGTTATCCAAAATTAAGGAATTAAGTGCTCATTATGATTCTACAAAATGAGAAAATGCCAAATGTGAGATGCTCACAGTTTTGAGAGTCTGAAACCTAGAGAAGAAGGAGTGTCTCTTGGTCTTCTGGCCAGGCTGACCATGACCAGGGGGGACTCCATTTGCACAGGGATAGGGCTGCCAGGAGCCCCTTTGCAAATAAAGCGCTGGGTTCTGTTATTCCCCAAGGCGCCCTTTGTGGAGTTAGGGAGAGTGCGGTTATCTAGTTGGTTCATTTGTTTGTTTTCAAGGGCCTTTAACAAACTCTGCTCTGAAGCTTCAAGGCTCTAGTCTGAGTGAGGACGATGCTCTTGGACACCCCCCATTCATTCTCCAGACATTTACTGAGACCCTCTACGTGCAGTGCTCTGTGGTGAACTGTGCTATGAGGTATGAAAAGGCAAATGATTCTGTGCTTGTTTTAATGTGGACTGATTTTCCTAGCTTATACTCTTTCTGGCTATTCTTCTGGCATGCTCTCTCTGGTTATACTTTCACTCCAATTATTTTATTTGCAACTTCCAGAAAATTGCAAGGGCTGTCTGACAGGGATTTTTGTTCCTATTTTATAGAAGAGCCTAAGCACAGAGAGGACGTAGCTTGCTCCGGGTCATAGTGGAAAGAAAGTTTATGTCCCCTGATTTTGAATTCAGTCACTTTCCACTGTATAGGATTGCCCATGAGTTGCTTGCTTTAACATGACAGAGACCTTATATACACACTGACTGTGACGCAAGGCAATGAAAGGAAACTGTGGGGTCAGAGATAAAGGGGATCCCTTTCAACGGGCCAATGGGAGCAAGAGAGTCTTTGGGGAGTAGAGCTTGTTGGCTTTTTTCTCCTTGATGTCCCCCAGATAGATGGGGAAAAAAAGGGACTCAGCAATCTCTTTACTTCTTCCAACCTTGGGAAGATTTGTAGCTGATCCATACCCACACAGCATGTACACTGCTAGTTTTCTGATAAACTACTTTATTCATTCCTGGAACAAATATTTACTGAACACTCCTCTCAGCTGCCCGTCTCATGATGAAGTAGGAGGTTTTATGTTGACAGTATTGATTCCAACATATATACACATATACGTGCAACACATGCACATATACTTTCCTTTTCTTGCTGAGCCAAAAATTTCTGTTTAGGTACCCACTACTGAGTCTGTACTAGTTTCTTGGGGCTGCCATAACAAAGTACCACAAACTTATTCTCTCACAGTTCTGGAAGCCAGAAGTCTGAAATCAAGGTATTGGCAGGGTTGGTTCCTACTGGAGTCCCAGAGGAAGAGTCAGTTTCTTGAATCTCTTCTAGCTTCTGGTGGTTGCTGGCAATCCTTGACATTCCTTGGTTTGGAGTTACATCACTCCAGTTTCTGTATCCGTCTTCACATTGCCTTTTCCTCTGTGTCTGTGTATCTCAAATCTTCTTCTCATTTCTCTTATAAGGATACCAACCACCAATTTGATTTATGGTTCACTCTAAATCCAGGATGATCTCATCCTGAGATCCTCAACTCAGTTGTATCTACAAAGACCCTATTTCCAAATAAGGTCACATTCACAGGTATAGTGGTAAGGACACACATGTATCTTTTTGGGTGACATTATTCAACCCATTATAGTATCCAAATGGGACTTTGCTTCTCATCCTTGTTTTGAGGAGATTTATGCTTTCCAATGAACGTTTATATTACTTGTAGCAGTGACACATTTTAAAGAGTGTGGCATTCCATATAAATGAAGGGAAAATGTGTTAGTTGAATGAACAAGGAGGGTAGATGACAAATACACCACAAGTGCTACACGTGCAGCAGCAATTGAAAGGATGGATTCATTCCTTGGCTACAAAGCACTCTGAACCCCTAGAAGAGTAGTGTGATTACAAGTGTCTAGGTATTACCTATTATGCAAAGACTTGGGGTTACTCTCATATCAAGTACCCGGACTTATTTTACTTATGAAGTCTTAGATAAAATATTTTTTTTGTTACACTGTACGAATCAATGAGTATTTCAGACAGTGCATTCTTTCAAGCCTCAATTTTCTGAATAGAACAGGGGGACTTGACTATTATTGGGTAATAGAGATCTCATGCAAGTGGGTTGTATGTAATAAGGAAGACAGGTGACTAGAATATGAACTTGTTTGGGCATTGTGAAAGAGTAGAGATTCAGACGATGCAGTTTTGATTGGTAGCATGTTAATGTGCAGTTGCTATAGATGTTTTCCTTGACTCAGAATATAAAAGGAGAAATTAAGTTCAGCTAAATCGTCTTCAGTGCTTCCCATTACATTTAGGTTTATGGATCATTATTTATTACTTGCTCAGGATGAAATAGGAACTGAAACCCAACAACAATTTAGATTGGGATTATGGTTTCAATGTTTCAAATGATGCAGACATTTCTTGGTTAAAAACTGATTACTTATAATAAATCAAAACCGTGCTCTTCTTTTTTGATCTGTCCAGGAAGACAGGTTTAGTGAATAAGTTAGCCTCTTAGTTTTTAACTTCTTAAATCACCTAACTCAGAAAGTACACATGGCAAGTCTAATGCTTCCTGAAGTCTGCTTTTTTAAGTGCAAACCACTTTTAGAAAACAGTTTATTTCCTTCACCTGAGGACAATGGGTTAAAGAGTAGGTAGCAGCCGTGCCACTCCAACAAACATCTTCCGTCCTTTCTTTAAGGGATGTTGAATGTGTCTAATGGAATCTGGCGTGTTTTCACTACCTGTGACATATCAAAATGGCAAATCCTAACATTTGCTGTATCTAAGGGCACTTTCATACCTTATGCTTTACATTGTCAGCTTGAATTGATATCAAGCTGGGACAGGTCATGAATGTTCCCCCTGACTTCCTATCATAGTTCAAAACGCTCACATCAGCTCTTTAAATGTGTGGTGCAATGTGTGAGGCCATGGGTGTGATGGAGGATACACTGAGTTGCAGTCAAAAACCTGGGATTTAGTCCCAACTTTACCATTCATCAGCTATGAAAGCCTTGGCAAACAGTAGAACTCAATAGATATTTACTGAGCACCTACTATGTGCCAGGCCTTATGGAACAAGAGGACAGAGAGCAAAAATAGACATGGATCCCACAGAATGACCAGATGTTGAGGCACATGCATAAATAACTCCAGTGTGAGGTACATAGAGACTTGAGCTGAAAGACAGGAGTAGATAAAAAGCCATAACAAGCAGAGGAGGGAGCAATTGCTTAAGTTTGGGTTGGGTGGGGAGGAATAAAGGAAGGTTTAATGGAGGAGGTTGATCCATGAGCTGACTTAAATATAGGGTAGGATTTGGGCATGATGGATGGGGAAGGAGGTATAGGTGGAGTGAGCTGTCCATGGAGGTGGTAAAGCACATGGTTCTGTGAAGCCTGATGAAGGGTCTATTAACCTGGCACATGCAGGGGTGTAAGTGGTAGTGCAGTGAGTAGGGAAAACTGAAGCTAGGAAGGTATTGAGCTCAGTACAAAGAAGGGTTTGAAAAGCTAAGGTCTCTGTTGAGGTTGGTCTAGTTTTAGAAAGAAGAAGGAGAAGGAGCAGGAGGAGAAGAAGAAGAAGAAGTATGAGGAGGAAGAAGAGAAGAAGGAGGAGGAGGAGTTGGAGGAGGAGGAGGAGAAGAAAGGAAGAAGGGAAGAAAAGAAGGAAGAAAAGCTAGTTTAGGGCAAGCATTCAGCACCTCTGCATGGTCAGTGAAAAAAAGAGGAAAATGCCCTTTGAGTGGACCATGACCTGTCACAGAATCAATCAATCTGAATTAAAGACCTGGTGGGTCATAGAGACCTGGCATTTCTGCCCAAGTCAGTTTGACAGGCTTCATGAGAGAAAACAGGATATATTTGCTTATGTGTAAATACATCCTAAGTCTGTGTAGGCTTGTCCCTACACTATGGCAAATGAAAAAGCACAAAAATTGTGTTAATAACATTGATCTGAGATTTGGTGGTTTACAACTCTTGGAAATCCATTGTTTAGTAAAGTAGACATTGAGATGATCCGATTTTATAACTAAGTAAGCAAACAGATAAAAGCGTCTCCTTTTGAGAAAGGTGGTTGAGAGGGTGGTTAACTGTGCCAAAAGTTACCAAATTTTGGCTATGACAGGGCTTCAACTTTGGGACAATGTTGGTTAATTAAAAAAAATTCTTCAACTCAGTTCTTGATCAGAATATGAATCTGAGTTTTATAGTTAGCACTGTAAAGTCTCCTTGGGGAGTCACTTTCTCTTGGGTCATGATACTTCACTTTTAAAATAAAGGATATGAACCTGATTTTTCAGTCTTCTCTTTCTTTTCTTTGTATTGATTCAAGTATATGCCAGCACCACGTCAAACCATCACCTAGATTTTCATCCACATGTTATAAGATATTCAAATAGACTGAATTTTCCTTTGTTTAAATATAGAATTAATGCATGCACAGAATTTTAAAGTATTACAACAGTGCAGAGGAACAAAAATAAAACATAAAATTATCCTCTATTTTATTACCAACCCCTCTCCCCAGAGACAGCCACTGTCCGTACTCTCTTTAGTTTTACTGGTAATTATTGTTATAACTTTACATAACACACTTAGATCCCTATTTTTTGATGTATTAACTCTAGACAGAGCTATTAGTTCCTAGATACGAGGTCTAAGGAGTTTACTCACTGACATTACTACCCATTTTTTCTTCCTCTTCCACTTCCTAATTTTTGTTAGCTTGATTATTATTTTTGGAGATTCTCTTAGTTGTCTTCATAAATTTAAGTAATACCACTAAACTCTATTTCATGATTTACCAAACTTTGGACAGCTAAAATCTTTACTATAAAGAAAATGACAATGGTATACCCATCCAACTCCAAATTTTTCTTTCCTCTATAATTATTTTTATTTGATAAAATTTATTACATCTACATTCTCTTCTATTTTTGTAAATACATCTTATGTGATTATATAATAGGTGAATTATAAAAAAGGAAATGATTGACCAGAATTTACAATATTATGGTTATATAAGTATTATTCAATATAGAACCAGGAAGTATGTATTAAGTCATATAGAAGGAAATATTCCATGCCATTAATATATTTCAGGTTAAAGGAGAATCTTCCAAATGTCCCATCTAATGGTTTCTATCTTACTTGATTTCTAGTCTCCCTTAATCCTCAGTCATTCTCTGCTGTCATTGATTCTTGGATCCTATTTCATACTCTTTTTTCAAGTTTCTGTTCTATTTTGATGGAGAACTACATCTCAAGTAGTATTTTTTAATCAGAGTATAAGGGCAGTGAACTTCTTGAGTTTTTGCACATCCAAAAGTGTCTTACATGTCTTTACTTTTAGATTTGATTGATGGTTTGACTGGGTATAGAGTTCTATGTTGAAATCCTTTTCCCTCTGAAGTTTGAAGAGTTTTCATTGTCTCCTAACATCGGAGAAGTGTTCATAGGAAGTCTGATAGTTTTATTCGTTCGTAAGTGACTGCCCCATTGTTCTGACATCCGGATTTTCCCTTTGCTACTGGAATTACCAACTTTCACCATGATGTCCTTTTCATGGTGACATCCTTTTCCACCAGTCCTCTTGGCATTCAGCACCTCTGTGGGAGTCAAGTTGATGACAGTGAGAAGCAATATGGTGTCCTGGACTGAACAAACCATCTGGAGTCAGAAGACCTGAATTCAAGTTCTAAATTTTGCCACTCTTTCCATCTTTAACTGTGTGAAACCTTGCAAGATACTATATCTTCACTTAGGCTCTTTTTTTTTTTTCTACCAAGACGAAATGGTAATAGTCTCAGTCCTGCTCTTTCCTGTCATGCCCCATTATTTTGCAGGATTATTGTTATTGTGAACTACTGGGGATAAAATTGTTTTGCAGATTGTAGAGCTGTATGTTAGGGTCAATATTGCTGCAATGGGTATGAACAGGATGAAGAGTATGGTGTTATAGAAATGCTGGGCTCTTATGTTTTTTCCTTTATCACATGTCACTTTGCCTGGAGGTGTGGATATTACCACGGGGTCACTACTCAGGCAACCTTGAAAGGCAAGCTTGCTAGTTAGAAGACTTGGCCCCCTGATACCTACCAGGCAGTTGTATAGGGCATCCCTCTTTCTCATCAACTCTTAAGGAAGGCACTGGATGTGCTCAGGGGGCCTGAGTGATAAATGACCTGTCCATTTATCCTTCTTAGAATAACTCCTCGCTGTCTGGAAAATAGAAATGACACACAAACTGACATACTGTGTAGCTCCAAAGTTCTTCCACTCATAAATAGAGTAAGAGGAAATCATTTAAATTACTTTTTGGGACATTAGCTTGAATGCTTCTGGGAACGCTATTCTTTCTTATTCAACATATTTTTTAGAGTTAAAACAAAATTTAGTTTTCTGAAGGATATTTCCAGGAAGTGTCAAGCAATGATGTAAGCTGGAAGGGGAGAGAGTAAATTAGAGTCCAAAAATATCAGAAGAATCTTCCCATCATAACTAGAATTCCCATTTACAAATAAGGAAACTGAGACCCTCACCAAGGCAGGGACTTGCCCAAGGTCACATGAGCTGGGTGGAAATAGATTCCAGGACTCCTAACTCCATTCCACAGTTATTTTACTCAAAGAGGTCTCTTAACAGTCTTTAACTTTCTAATAGATTGCTTTGAAATAGAGAGCAGAAAGAGTCCTTGTAACATATATATTCTTGAGTCTGTATTTAATGAAAGCCAGTAGGTGGCAGTACCTCAGAGCATTTCCTGTGACAGACCCTGTGCAGGGCGTGTTTACAAGCATTGGTCCAGGAACCTCTCACTGTAGTCATGTGAAGTAGGGATTTTGGCTTCACCTCAAAGGTTTGAGGAACTGAAATTCAGAGAGGTAAACAAGTTTACACATTTATAACATGTGCTTTTGATAAAGGGCAGAGACTGAAGTTGAACTTGAATCTAATTTTAGTCACAGGACTGGTTCTCTAAGCAGAGTTGAAAAGAGAATCTAGGAGCCCCAGTTTCCTCAAAACTCCAGATTGTTTCAAGTTTCTTAACACATGTGATAAGCAAAGGCACAGATACCACTTTAGAAACAGTCAGATGTTGGCACAATTCATAGGAGTTTTAATGGGCTCAAATTTACTGGATGGTGGATTTCAGATTTTTTGTCTGGCATATGGATCCCTTTCACATGGCCTTTTTGGAATATTCATGGAGCTCAGGAGATAATTTTTAAAAATTGAGAAAAAGATGAATTGCCTCGGTGAGACCATTCCTGCACTTGTGCCTTCAGCCCTGGGTGCCACTCATGATGAGGTACCACTCATGGTAATGGAGATAAGTGTCCAGGATGGAGAGGAGCCTGAGTCCAAGGCATGCAGCAAACCCTGGAAGGAAATGCACATGTTCAGCTCAGGGCCTCAGCCAAGAAAAAACTCATGGGGTACTTGATAGCTGTGTTCAAGTTCCTGAAGGACCATGACATGGAGACCAAATTAGACTTGTATCATGTGCCCTCAATGGGCTGCTCCACCAACATATGAAAATGATCAGGAGCCATATTTTTAGCTTTCAATCCAAATAATTTACTAACAGTTGAGCTTTCTGAAGATGACCAGGCTACCTTTGGACATAGAGTGAGCTCTGTTCTGAAACAGAGTGATCCTTCCTCCCAGGGAATTGTGGAGAAGTTCTGACAGGTGTTGGACTGGAGCCATCAGAAACATCAATCCAGCAGAGTGGCAATATTCCTTGGTTTAAGTCTTGTAAATCTCTGCAATATCACACACCTTTGTGCCACTCCCTTCTGGCCTGCAGAGTTAAATCAGCTGATAGCCCTATGGGAGTTCCCTTGTAGGTTATTTGTTGTTTTTCCCTTGCTGCTTTTAATATTCTCTCTTGGTGAGAGACATGGGTGACAGTTTCCTTTCCCAGATTAGGGAAGTTTTCAGCTTTATGTTTTCAAAAATGTTCTCAGCCCTTTCTTTCCTTCTCTTCTCCTTCTGGGACTCCCTATAATGTGAACACTAGTGTGTTTGATGTTGTCCCAGAGGTCTCTTAAACTGTCATCACTTCTTTCCTTTTTTCTGTTCAGTGGCAGTGATTGCCACTACTCTGTCTGTCTTCCGGCTCACTGATCATTCCTCTGTATCATTTAGTCTACTGTTGATCCCTTCTGGTGTATTTTTCATTTCAGTTATTTTATTCTTCATCTGTGTTTGGTTATTCTTTTTTTAATTAATTAATTAATTAATTAATTTTTGGCTGTGTTGGGTCTTTGTTGCTGCACGCAGGCTTTCTCTAGTTGCGGCGAGTGGGGGCTACTCTTCATTGTGGTGCGCAGGCTTCTCATTGCAGCGGCTTCTCTTGATGCAGAACATGGGCTCTAGGCATGCGGGCTTCAGTAGTTGTGGCACACAGGCTCAGTAGTTGTGGCTCATGGGCTCTAGAGCACAGGCTCAGAAGTTGTGGTGCACAGGCTCAGTTGCTCTGTGGCATGTGGGATCTTCCCGGCCCGGAGCTTGAATCCGTGTCCCCTGCATTGGCAGGCAGATTCTTAACCACTGCACCACCAGGGAAGCCCTGTGTTTGGTTATCCTTTATATTTTCTGTGTGTTAAAAACTTCTAACTTCACGCTCTGTGCATCCATTCTTCTCCCGAGTTATTTTATCATCTTTACGACAACTACTCTGAACTCTTTCTCAGGTAGATTGCCTAACTCCATTTCACTTAGCTCGTCTTCAGGGGTTTTAACTTGTTGCTTCATCTGGAATGTGTTCCTCTGCCACTTCATTTTGCCAAAGCTGCTGATTGTATTTTTATGTATGTGGTAGGTTAGTTACGTTTCTCGATCTTGGAGAAGTGGCCTTCTGTAGGAGACATCCTATGTGTCCTAGCAGTGCACTCCCCTCACGTCACCCAAGCTGTATGCTCTAGGGGTTCCCCCTAAGACAGCTGCACGGCTCCTTCTGTTGTGGTGGGCTAACTATGTGGGCAGTCTGGTAGGCTTGGTTGGCCCCTAGCTCGGTTTGTTGCCAGGCCCTGCCTTATGCAGATGCTGTTGGCTGCTGGTTAGCAGGGCCTGGTTGAGACAGGAGGAAGGAGGCAGGGCACAACCTTTAAAAAAATGACATAGCCATTGAGGATACAACAAAAACTGGTTAGAACCTACTAGGTCCAATATGGCAGAACGTTCAACTTCCAGTAGACCTTGAGCCTCATTCTATGCTCATTGTAATAATTAGCGTGCTAAATACACACCCACAGGCGCCATGACAGTTCTGAAGCTGACCATAAAAGGCCAAAAAGTGGCAGTGGTCCAGTTCTTGGAAATCCCCTCCCAGTCTCCAAGATAGTTGGAATAATCCTCCTCCTTGTTAGCCTATGAAATTACCCAGCCCATAAAAACTAACCTCCCCCACGCCTCGGGTCTGCTTTCACCTTCTGAGATGGCCCATACTCTGTCTATGGAGTGTGGATCTCCCAGGGCTGCTCTCGCCTTTTGAGACAGACCGCATTCTGCCTATGCAATCTCTCTCAATAAACCTGCTTTCATTGTACTATGGCTCACTCTTGAATTCTTTCCTGTGCAAAGCCAAGGACCCTCACTTGGCAGCTCATCCCGGGAACTTGTCCAAAACCTGGGACATGACCATCCTCTTGCACCCCATCTTCCTGCAATATCTTTACAAAGGAAAAGAAAGAAGGTGGTCTTCTCCCCCTCCCCAGTTTTCCTTTGATTATAAAAATGTAGCCCTCTTGGTTCTTGGGGCAGAGCCCTCTTGCCTGCCCAGAAGCATCCTATATTAATAAATCTACTTCTTATCTATCACTTGCCTCTTGCTGAATTCCTTCAGTGCCAAGACATAAAGAACCTGAACTTCGTTAAATCCTAAGACAAGTTGTCCAGTTTCATGGTCATGAAACGGCTGACTGCAGAACCCCAGGGTGCCTGGGTTTAGTGCAGGCTCTCTGGTGGGCGGAGTCAGGGTCCAGAAGACTCTGGGGCTGTTGCCCCCTGAACTGGTAGGTGAAACCAGGTCCTGGGGTTAGTGCCAAACTACTGGCAGGCAGAGCCAGGTCCTGGAGTCTGGCTGCAGGGTCCAGGGATCCCAGAGCTGATGTCAGATTGCTGGGGGGATGGGGGTGGGTAACGGTTCCTGACCCAGTTGGGTGTGGGGTCCAGGGTGTCCTAAAGCTTGTGTTGGCTTGCTAGTGGGCAGGGCGAGAGCCCAGCTGGTCCCAGGACTGCTATGGGATTGTGGTTTTCTTGGGTCTGGTGTCCGCCCCCTGGTGGGTGAGGCTGGTCTAGAGGTTAGTGAAAGCTTCCTGGAGGGCAGTGTCAGTGCCTGGCCCCTGGCGGACGTAACTGGGTCCTGGTCCTCTGGGGGGCAGGGCCACGTGTAAGAGGTGTGTCTAGAGGCCTAGAGGCAGCTGTGGGCTCTTTAGTCTTTGGGCAACCTGTCTGCCAAAGGGTGTGGCCATGCCCCAACCCAGTTAGTAGTTTGGGTTGGGCGCGCAGGCGCACAAGCACACAGGCTGTTGGGCGGGGCCAGGTCTTGGCCGTAATGCGCTAGAGGGAGGGTCCCACACCGGCTTTCACGACGCAGTGAAAGGAGTTCCCAAATCTGGCTGCCGCCAGCGTCTACGCCTCCAGGGTGAGGACTCCCCCGAACTCCGGGAGACTCTCCAAGACAAGCAAGTAGGTCTGGCCCAGGCTCCTATCAAATTACTGCGTTTTCCGTTGGTCCCGGTGTGTGTGAGGTTTTACGTGCTCCTTTTAAGAGTGAGGTCTTACTTCCCCCGGTCCTGTGAGACTCCCGAAGCCCCGCTGGCCTTCAAAGCCAGATGCTCTGGGCTTCTTTATGTCTTTAGAAGATCTTTTCTGGTAGGTTCCGGTCTTGCTCTTCCACAGATAGTTACGGTTTTGGTGTGCTCCTGAGAGGAGGTGAACTCCGGCATCTCCCTACTGCGCCATCTTGGCTGCTCCCTCACAACCTATCCTAGGTACACGCATGCGCGCGTACACACACACACACACACACACACACACACACACACACACACACGTGCTTTTTTCATCTTCCCAATACCAAAAATAATTTAAATTTATTGAGCATTTACTATATGCTAATGTATATGTTCATATCTTTCTGTACATTTTGTTCATTTTATCTTCCGCAGGGTCTTATTGAAAAGATACTATAATTAAGCATTTCATAGATAATATATAATAATTATAGGCTAAGTAACCTGCTCAGTATGCCATAGCCAGTTAATGAGGGAGCCAGAATTTCAATCCAGGTGTGCCTGACACTGAGATCTTAAATACTCTGCTCTTCTGCCTCTTCTTCATGAAGATGAATACGTTCGAAGAGCCAGAAATAACCTGGTTTGCACCCAAAATAACTCAGTAACAGTTGGAGGGGTGCTGAAGATAAACTAAAATAATATTATGATTTCTCTGTCATGGATAATTGACAGCTGTGCTCCATTTTGCCCAAGGAAGTAAAATTCCCTGATTAATGAGAGAGAAGCAGAGATTCACAGCCCCACAGGAGAAAAGCTTCCCAGCATCACTGGTTCTCTGTCACTGTTAGATGGAGAAGCTTCTTGATGTCAACCCAAGAATGTCCTTGACATTTCTGCCCAGGAGTGAAGGTTGGAGGAGGGAGTGGGGAAAAGAGGGCAAAGTCGGCATTCCCCCAGGAAGAACTTACTTGACTGGAGCCTTTGGAAGTTTAAATAATTAAATGTGTGCGTATGAGTGCATGGGAGTGTTTGTTCACGTGGAAGATTTTCTGGCCATGACTTCTGAGTATCAGAGCTGCTTCAGCACCTCCTGGAGGAGGAGCTAGATGGCTGCACTTCAAATCTAATTAGACTTTATAAGATAGAACCAGAAAACAGAGAAACTCTCCTGCACCTCCTTCACACAGTAAGAAAACCAACTCATAGAATTCCCTGGAAGAGGGAAGTTCGAGAGGCCTTTCTATCAGTTTGAAGTTTACAGCTGCCTGAAGATGATTTTTCAAACTTTGGATTTCTCAAACAGTTGTCAGTCTGCATTCCAAGAGAAGCTTCTCATTTTCTCTACTTCTTTACTGAGACCACTTTCCTGTAAAGGATTCTTGAGGCTTGTAGTGATTTTTGATTCCACAGAGACTCAGGAGCTCTGTGGAAGTAGCCTCTACTAAGAAATGCAGACATTTCCAACAATTTCCAAAACAGAGTTCTAGAGGACATTCATAGTTTCAAATGTTGCCTTAAAAAATAATCTGGACTTCTCTTCAAAATAATGAATTGCTCACAGATGTGCCTTGTCCTGAGGACACGGAGCATGGAAGAGGAGCCCACAGACAATGAGGTGTCGACATGTGTTGGGGGGTCTGAAAGCAGGTTAAAGACAGTTACAAATTAAGGGCCTTGGAATGGGATACTGTAAGGAGTGAGCCAACATGAACCTGACCTACAGACCTCTAAGAGGTTCAGCCCTGGGTGAGAAAGTGGGGGACAGGTTTGCTGGGGGTGAAAGCAAGATTAGTTGGAATTTAAAAAGAGAATAATTGCAGCTCCAGTTCCTTCCTTACTCCAGACCACTAGGAAATCCTCGTGCCCCTCAACACTGGAGCTCTGAGATTTGTCCCTTCGTAAAACAGAATCACTTAATCCTAAACTGGGGACAGTGCAGGGCTGGTGTGAGAAGTGTGGCCCAAAAAAGGGATAAGACAAAACTCTGAAAACTGAATCCAGGCATTCCCACCTACCTTTCCAAGACCCACTCCCAGAGCCTCAGGCTGAGGTCTCAACCTCAAGGCAGAATGTTTTCTTCTGTGAGGAAATGGAAGGAATTTAGAGAAAAGACCTATATGGATATTGATGTCTGGGAATCTTTCAAGTTCAGTCTCTCTTCCCCAGCACATCCCAAAGGTTTACTTAGGGATAACCATGAGTCATGCTGGTTGAATCTCTTCACCATTCTGTGTGTGTGGTCACGGTGTCTCTTAAAGTGTGGCATTCACCTTAATAATCTCTCTGAACTTCACTGGAGGAAGATATGGGGCTGTACCCCAGGTGTTCTTGAAGGTCGTGCAGTCCCTGGGGCCACATTAACCTTAGTGAGGGCCCCCTCATGCCTCTGTGGTGGGAGATAGAGGAGATTAGTTCGTGAGAATTAACGTGGTCAGGGTGCCTGCCACTGCACAGAAGTTGCACATTATGAAAGTCTTGTATTAAAGAAGAACAAAGGCTGCTCTGTTATCTCCCAAGAGAGGTCATTCAGATGGAAATTGAGGATGAGCTTTGCCAGCAGGGTTTAGCAGAAAAACAATTCTCACAGACTGGCAGGGGGGACCTCAGTGAGCCTGGCTGTGACTCTCCTTCAGCCAGAATTAATATCATGTATATGGCCAAGGGTTTCTTTTTCTTTTTTCAGAGACTATCAAGGGGTAAGCTTTTCTCACCCTCAATTGTAGCACAAAACACCACCCTAAAGACCTCTCAGGATGCTCTTGAAAATTTGTTTCTCCAGGATACGAAGGCCCAAGGCATTGAAACATTGATTAATCCATTCTGCTCAGTGTTGTGTCAGAACAGGAAACAATGCTCAACCTAAGAGCCAGCCATCATTACCCGACTCCTTCTAGAAAAAAAAGGTGTTTAGATCCAGCAAGGTGAAGTAACTAGCTCAAGAGAAGTGGCGGAGAGACCAAGCTAGAAGCTAGACTTCCTGATTGCCAGGACAGCACCCTTTTGAGAGAACAGCTAAGGGAAGGAGGCTTGTGCATTGGCTGGAGGGTAAGAGAGGAACCCAAGAAGGAAACCACAGATAAAATTTTCCTCCTTTATAACTTAACTATGAGCTCACCTTGATCACGGAAATATTGCCATCTCCATGGAATAACTTTTTATACACTTTATTTTTCTGGGAATGGAAACCCCTTTATTGTCTTTGTGCAGGAATATGGCCAGTTGGAAATTGTCATTTTGTGCTTGAATCCTTCACCTTCTTTTTTTTTAATTTTATTTATTTATTTACTTATTTATTTATGGCTGTGTTGGGTCTTCGTTTCTGTGTGAGGGCTTTCTCTAGTTGCGGCAAGTGGGGGCCACTCTTCATCGCGGTGCGCAGGCCTCTCACTATCACGGCCTCTCTTGTTGCGGAGCACAGGCTCCAGACGCGCAGGCTCAGTAATTGTGGCTCACGGGCCTAGCTGCTCCGCGGCATGTGGGATCTTCCCAGACCAGGGCTCGAACCCGTGTCCCCTGCATTGGCAGGCAGATTCTCAACCACTGCGCCACCAGGGAAGCCCAATCCTTCACCTTCTTGTCCTTAACATGTATCCTCATGCTTTGCAATCCTTCCTTCTTTTCTAACCTCCTAAATTTAGTGTAAAAGTATTTGCTTTAAGTCTCCCAAGAGCCATAAAGAAGAATATTAACAGGACAAACCTGCTCTTGTGATATTTTCTACTTACCCAATATTTAGATATTACTTAGTAGGCTAACGGCAGTAACAGGTAGGCCCTAATATGCATAATGGCTCAAATGCAATAGAAAATTATTTTTGACTCAGGAAATAGTACCAGTGAGTAAAAACTTTAGTGGGTGGCTTCTTCTTTGCTCTCATTCTTAGATTCAAGCAGGTGGAAGATCCGCCATCTTTAACCCAGGGCTCCCACGGCTGTCCTGAGCATCAACTCCATTCCTGTTAGATGTGGCAAAGAGCAGGGAGGAGTGCTGCGTGGAGGGGATCTATGGGCCAGGCCTGGAACAGGCACACATCATCTCCCTTAACATCTCACTGGCTAGAAGTCATCAAAATGGCACACTAAACTGCAAGCTTGAGTAGGGCTTTGTGGGAGGGGATTAGGGAACACTGTTCTAGGATGGGCAGTCAAGTTCCAGTGTTAATCCTGCAGTAAGGAAGGGGAGTCATAAATTTGGATGCACAGCCAGCCATCTTTGTCAAATGGGTGTTTTGTCAATACCTTTGGACATGAGACAAAGTAAAATAGCATGCTCTCAAGTGATGGGTGACTTCACTTAAACAGGATTTCCTTAAATAATTCTAATTCATTCTATTCTTATAAGCAAAAAATTACCATTCTGCACTCCAGCCAACTTTTATTTAGCCTTTTTCTCTAAAAAAGTTGTATCAATTTTATTTACCACCCACTTTATGTGTTAAGCATCATACCAGATATTGGGAATATATTAATAAGCAAGGTGGACAAATTTCCTGCTTGCATGAAACTAAGATTCTAATGGGAGAGAGGTGGGGAATAGAAAATAAATAGATTAAAAATGTATTAAATAATGACAAGTACTAAAAGTAAAGTAACACAAAGTGGAGAGGGAAAGAATGGCTGGCACCATTTAGATAGGGAGGTTAGGCGGGTCTTCTTTGAGAAGGTGGCATTTAAACTGAAACCAAAATGACAAGAAGGAGCCAGCCATTTGGAGATCTTAGGTATGAACTTTTCGGGCTTAGAAAAGGGCCAGTGCAAAGGCCCTGAGATGGCAATGGGCTTGACAGTGAGACAGAGACAAGACAAGTATGGATGGCAAGCTGCGAATGAGTGGCTGGTTTGACAGGAGGTGAGGCCAGAACTGTTAGCACACAACCGGGTTATACAGCATCTTGGAGGCTGTGCTAAGGAGGTGCACTTTTACTCCAAGTGCAACAGGAAGCAGCTGGAGGGTTTGAAGCAGAAGAGTGAATCTTGCTTTCATTTTTTTTTTTTTTTAAAGCACACTCTGACTCTTATGAACTCTTATGGATTGAAGCCTGGCAGGAGAGACAAGGGTGGCATTTAGGAGGTCTTTGTCATGGTCCAAGGTAGGATGATAGCAAGTCTGGAATATGGAGGAAGTAACAGAGATGAACGAAGGCTGGAACTGGTGAGTATTTTGAAAGTTCTTTGAGGTACACTTGCTGAACGATTTGTTCTGAAGGGAATGAGAAAGTAAGAAATTGCAATTGCCTCTTACATTTGATACATTTGGTTATTATACTTTAATTCTCTTATTCAATCCTAGATATCCCCGGAAGAAAGCTTCTTAGGATCTAGGCAGGGGGTCAGGAGAACTGGTTCCTGTTTCCTTATTTGTTGTTTTATGTGCCTGGACAAACTCCTTCTTGCTCTTTAATTTTTGTAAGAAAATGACAATAGCTTCTACCTCTTACCTAAGAAAACTGGTGATAAATTTGAAAAATATTCCCTGTAATAGAATTCTAATAGGAGCACAAGATGCTGTTTTGGTTGAGCAGTATGTCCTGAGCATGTGAATTTAATCAGACTGTAACATATTTCTTTGCCCTTTTACAGTGGTGATGACTAACTGGCTCCCATGTGAGGGAGTTTATATTTTAGACAGAGGAGGAAAAATAAAATAATTCTTGGCTTGGGGCAGTTAATATCACTTAATTGAGTCATAGCTGCATAGACTACAACTGAATGTTTAGAGGATTCTAAGGAGAGTTTTTTACATCAGAAGGATGCTTCCCTCCCTTTGCTCTCTTGTCCTTTTGTTATTCATACAGTGGAATTCCATAGAACAATAAAAGTGGAAAAAACTGTAGCTACACACACAATAAATGGGTAATCTAACATGAGATTTTGTACAAAGTCAGGCACAGGCAATGCATATTTTAAAAATTTCATTTGTATAAAGTTCAAAGCAGGCAAAACTAATCTATGCTGTTAGAAGTCAAGATAGTGGATACCTTGAGGTAAGAGGGAGAGGTAGAAAGTGTAAAGGGGTAAGGGATAATGATACAATTCTTGCCCTGAGTTGTCATTACACAGATGTGTTCACTTTGTGATAATTCATTGAGCTGTAAACCATTTTGTGCACTTGAGTAAAAGAAATTTCTAAAGCGAAAGAAAGGATGCTTCTCTCCCTTTGCTCTCTTGTCCTTTTGTTAAGAAAGGGTCTTCTATTGTCTTCTGATTTGACTCATGCTGCAAACAAGAAGCTCAAAAATGCATGTGAAGATATCAGCTGTTATTCTGTACAAGTGAGCAAACACTTTTAGGCCCCAGAGATCATGGAATTAAAGTTTTAGGTACACTGGAAAGCAAAGAAGAGTTACAATTCACCCTTCCATACGTAAGAGTTTAGAGTCTGCAAAATCACACAAGATTGTAGACAAAGTTTAGTGATTTTGTACAAACTCTTTATTAACGCAGAGTTGCAATTTTATTCTTAGAAAGTGAATTTCTCCTTTGGGGGAAAAAACTCAAAGAAAATAAAAGTTCTTTATGTAATTGGAAAACTTTATTTTCTATGGTCTCTATTCCCAAATTTACATATGATCATTTAGTAGTGGTGCTCTCATTCTTTTCCTTAAGGCTACTCTGAATTTTGCTACCTTGTCAGTCTTGTGACATATATTTCTAAAACTGGTGTTTAAGTCCTTATGTCTCTGATAATGACCACTGAATATTAGAGCAAGATGCATGGCTGATTTTACTACTGAGAGAGAAAATTCTTCTGATTATTTGTCTGTTAAAAGATCATTTCTATGTCTTTTTGGTCTCATAACTTTCTGTAAATGAAGAAATGTATTGTGCAACCATTATTTCTATTTCCCCATGTTTTAAATTCCTTCTTTCATACATTTAGTGATTTAAAATAATTGTTATACTCTATAGCAGATAAATCTATTATCTCAAATTCTTGGGAGCTGTTAATCTGCTGTTTCTTATGTATTCTCTCTCTCTGTGTCTCTCCCTCTGTCTCAGTGTTTAATTTCCTTTGTTTTTGTAACTTTCCGTTTGAGATCAACATCTGAAGGGCTTTATCTGTGGAAATACTGTGAATCCTGGGTTAGGGTTTACATTTCCCCTAGGAGGTGTCGCTAACCCTGCACAACTTTTGTTTAAATAAACTTTACATTTTAGAATAGTTTAGATTTACAGAAAAGTAGTTATGATAGTACAGAGGTTCCCATATACTTCGCACCCAGTTTTCCCCATTATTAACATCTTCTAGTATGATGTTTTTGTTATAATAACGAACCAGTATTGATACATTATTATTAGGTAAGGTCTATACTTTATTCAATTTCCTTAGTTTTTTACCTACTGCACCTTTTTCTGTTTCAGGATCCCATCCAGAATAACACATTACATTTCCTCTTCATGTCTCCTTAGTCTCTTCTATAGACTGTGACAGTTTCTCAGACTTTCCTTATTTTTGATGACCTTGCCCCTGTACCTCCCATGCACCTAAAAATAAGTCCTTAAAAAAATATATATATGTATATAATAGTCCAAATTACAAGAAGAAACTGGCAAAACCACAGTTATGGTGGAAGATTTTAACATTCCTCCCTCTGACAGACCAAGTAGGCAGAAACTAGTAAGGATATAAAACATTTGAATAACACAATTACCAACCTTGATCTAATACAGATACATAAAGTCCTGCATCTCAGGGAAAGCCCACTTTTTCAAGCCCATATCAAATATTTAAAAAGATTAACCACATACTTCTCCACAAACATAAAAATCAGGTTTCAACGAACATAAAAATCAGATCACAGTGCGTATGTTTGATTATTTTCCAAAGGTAATTAAAAGCCCACATGTATTTAAAAATTTTTAAAGCACACATAAATCATGGATCAAATAAAACACTGAATTAGAAACAATAAAAACACTACATTAGAAAATATTTAGAATCGACTGAATGAAAATGTGTCAAGACTTGGAAGATGCTGTTGAAAGAGAAATTAGAAGGGAAATTTTTGCCTTAAAATTTATATCACAAAAGAGGAAAGTCTTAAATTCAAAGCACTAAGTCCATTTCTTAAGAAGTTAGAAAGAGAAGAAAATAAAACCAGGGGAGTTGGGGAGGACATTCTGGCCAGCATGGAAGTGGAAGAAAGTACGAAGGACACAGGTGCTTGGGGCTCTCTGCAACGTAGGCACACAGACATGCAGTGCATGCAGAGATTAGATGGAGTGCAAAATGGTAAGTTTAGGGTATTTCTCCCATACAAAAAAGATTAAAATAATGTCACTTATATACCCTTCAATGAGATTCAACAATTTTAACATTTTGGCATATATTCTTTCTTTCTCTCTCTGTATGTGTGTGTATATATATATATATATATTTTTTTTTTTCTGTAACATTTCAGAGTAAGTGAAGCCACTTTACTTATAAATACCTCAGCATTTATCTTCTAAGAATAAAAACAATCTTCCACTTAACCATAATACAATGATCAATTCTAAGAGAATTAATGGTAATTCCATAATATCATCTAATATAGACTCCATATTCAAATGTTCCTAATTGCCCTAAAAATGTAGTCTAGCTATTTTTGTTTTTTTTCTCTGAGTCAGATCTGAGGCTAGGTTTTTACACTGGATTTAGTTGTTGTGTTAATCAGGGTCTCCAGAGGAGATATCAAAATATATCTATAACTATATATCTATATCTATATCCATATATAGTTTTATTATAAGGGATTAGCTCATGTGATTATGAAGACTGATAAATCCCCAAGATCTGCATCTAGCAAGCCAGAGACCTAGGAGAGCTGATAGTGTAGTTTCAGTCCATGGCCAGCAGGCTCGAGATCTAGGAAGAGCTATGTTTTAGTTCAAACCTGAAGGCAAGAAAAATATGATGTCTTCACTTGAAGGCAGTTTGGCAGAAGGAGTTCCCTCTTAGCCTTTTAGTTCTAATCAGACCTTCAGCTGATTGGATGAGACCCACCTACATTAGGAAGAGCAATCTGCTTCACTCAGTCTACTAATTCAAATGTGAATGTCTTCCAGAAACACCCAGAATCAAGTTTGACCAAATATCTGGACACCCCATGGCCCTGTCAAGTTGACACATAAAATTAACCGTTGCAGTTGTTACATTGTCTCTAGATGCTAAAGCAGTTCACTCACTTTTTTTTCTTTTTTTAATGTGATTGACTTTTTGAAGAGTTCAGATGTCCTATAGAACATCTTACATTCAGGTTTCTTCTGATTATTTCTTCATGGTATCATTTAGTTTGTTCTTCTGTCCCTCATATTTTCTGTAAACTGGAATTTAGGTCTAGAGGGGCTTGATTACATTCAGATTAAGCCCATTGGGTCAAGAATACATCATAGGTGATTTTTAATTTTGCACCTCAGTACATAGAGAAGCACCTAATGCTCAGCTATCCCACTATCAGTGATGCTAGGTTTGATCGCTTGGTGAAATGTGCTGACCATCAGATCTTCTTATTGCAATGATATGTTTTTTTAAATTTGAATTAGTAATTTGTGTGGTGATATTTTGGTACTGTGGTAAATACCCTGTTCCCTATAAATTTTGTTTTAGCTCCTTTTGATGATCCTTGCCTGAATCAATGATTATTTTGGAGCTTACAAAAGGATGATTTTCTATTTCTATCATCTCTTCTGTATTTATTCTTCTGGGGACTTTAGTTGTGATTAAGGAGTCTGAGTTCTTTTTCTGTATTCAAAGTGGAGTCAGTGGAGATTTTATACAAAGAAATTTGGAGAACAGGAAGAGACTAAAGGTCTTTTATGGGATTTGTACCAGGATTGCAGAGTTCCAATATTATTTGCTCCTCTCTGAGGCTGCCTATGGAGACAGCCATTTTAGTCTGCATACTCCTCCCAGTCAGGTGAGATGACGAGAGCCCTAGCACCCTGGCTCTAAGGCTTTCCCAGGGGTAAACGTATGGACTTAAGCAGCTTTTCAATCAACGGTGACCCTTAACTTTGCAAGCAACTCTCAAGTCTTTGCATATGTATATATTTCCATTGCCTTAACATCCCTAAAACTACAAATTTCTTTCTGACCCATAGATTCCAATCCTAGGAATTTTTCCTAAGGAAAATGTACATATCTACAACATTTCAGTGTGGTTTATTTTAAAAATCATATAAACAGTCTTAATGCCAAGCAAAAGATATTGGCTAAATACATGTGCAGCTGTATAATGGATATTATAAAGCTATTGAAAATGATATGGCAGAAGTATATTTAATGACAATAAAATTTTTCACTATGTAAATTAGTAGATGCAAGTAAGTACAAGAACATAGATCTGTTCCCTTCCAGAAACTTCCAGGCTCTAATGCAGACGTACACTTTCAAACCTTGGGGCTTCCAGATTCTGCTTCCTATATAGAGTGGAACTTCAGTTCGGCTGGGATATAAACGGGATTATTGTAAAGGGGATTTTCTAGTTCTCTACCCAAAAGCATCTGCATCCAAGTTCCTTTTCAGCCCAAATGCCTGATAGGCATAACCTAAGCTTGCTGCTCAGTCCTGTCCCAGCAGTTCTTTTTTTCCAAGCTCCCTCCAGATTAACTTCACTCATAAGGAATAATGAGCAATGTCGAACACTATTAAACTCACGGTGGGGAGGCAGAGGAGGACATTTCACAGTGCACAGGAGTTCCCCTTTAAACTCCACCCGAGACTGGCCTCTTTTTCCATGCCTCTTTCCATACGTACCTTGGCTTTGCACCTGTCCCCATGCAGCCTCTTTGTTGCTGTCTCCTGCCTCCATGGAACAATTACTCTCTGAGGCCTCTTAGTTTCTCCTCTTCTTAGACAGAGTGATTCCCTGCTTGCATATCCTTTCCCACTCTGTAATATCTTTAAATAAGTCTAAGGCCAGTACACTGAGGATAAAGGTTTTTGTTTACTGTCAGCAAACAAAAAATCCTATAGTTACCTGGATCCACACTTCTTATGTAAAGAGAGGTTATAAATAACAAATATTGTTCTCCAGTCAGCCATGTGTTAAATCACTGTTTTATTATAAATATGTGTTTTTATGTAATAAATGTAAAGCAAAAAGAGAAAAAAAGGTAGCCTTTTTCTGTTTAGTCTGGAGCAGGTACTGGTGAATTTTCCAGGCTCCAAGGTAGGTATGAGGTAGAACTGGCCAGAACAAATTCGGTCCTGACAGCAGCAGAACCAGGACACTCATTGAGTGATGAGGCCAGAGACATGGGGCAGCAACATGGGACAGAGGGACTCTGTTACTAGCACTGGATTAGAAGGTTAGGGGGTTAAAGTTCTTTTGGTAGAGTTCTTTTGGTTGCAAGCAACAGAAAAACAAATTAAAATTTAAGCAAAAAATAGAATGTACTGGCTCATCTAACAGATGTAGCAAATGTGACTTAATCCAAGGATCCCTGACGTCATGAAAATTGGTTTCTTTTCCATTTCTCTGTTCTCCTTCCTTCTTTCAACTCCATTCTCAGGCAGATTGTCCCTGAAAAGTATCAGTATGGCCATCAGGTAATAATCAAATGGTAAAGAAGAAGTATTTTCCCCCCACTCCCAGCGTTACCAGCAAAACTTCTAACATTCACTCTGAATGGGGTGGCTTAGGCATATGACCACCTATGGTGCAGGGGATGCACGTGGGATTGGCTTATGGTCATTTGTTTCAACCGCAAAAGGCAGGGACTGGAGGTGAGGAAGGGCTGGACCCCTGAAGGCTTGGAATCGGGGACCTGGGAAGTATGTAACAAATACTCCCTGCTGGGGTCTGGGAAGTGACAAAGGCCTGAGCTGTCGCATACAACAGAAAAACAAGATTTCTGACTGGACATCCAGTATGGACAGGGGCTCCTGTCTGGGGCAAGGCTAGCACTGTTTAAGGATTTCTTTCTCTTTCCTGAGTTTTCTAGTGGGTATCATGTAGCCCTGATTTTCAGGAAAGGAACATATGATGCAGACTGGTCCTGACAATGATGAAACAAACGCCTCAAAACCAGAAGCAATATTACTTGCCTCCTCCCTCCATAAAAACTACAAGGAGAGTATTAATGAAGTGATAGTGAATTGTATTCCTGGGGTGGAACTCATTTATATAAAAGTTTAGATTCCTAAACTGCCCCATAAGAATTGTCATCAGAGATATAGACCTTTCAGGCTCCAGTAATATTAAGAGCCCTCATAAAGACTGGTTTTCTAAAAGCTATTGCGCTTCCTTACCAATCTGTATCTTAAATCTTTTAATTGGATGAAATTTTGATACAGACAGGTGAGAGAGTGAGTCTGACAGATGATATTTTCCAGATGCATTTTAATCAAAAGTTAGTTTTCAAGGTATTTGCTTAGTTCACAATTTTTCTAGAAACTTTTGCGCTATTTCAATTGTTTGCAAACCTTTTTCATGAGAAATAATCATTTTATAAGGAAAGGAGGCATGATAAGGGAAATTGTGCCTTAAAATCTGATAGCTGGAGTTCAAACTCCAACTCTGCCTCATACTAATTTTGGGACTTTGCGAAGGTTTACATCTCTGAGTTTCAGTTTTGTCTTCTGTGAAATGGAGATAATTATAACATTTAGGGTAGGTGTGAGGATTAAATGAGAAAACTTAAGTAAAATTCTTAAAACAGTCTCTGGCACGTGGAAGATGCTCAGAAAGTGTTATTTCTCCTCCTTGTGTCTCCTAACTTCTACGAAAGCAGGGATCAATTCCTGTTATCATAAGCGAACTTTACAGCTCTGTATTCCAATGCAGAGAGGGCATCCAATGAAAATATCTGAGGAGCATTTTTTAAAATTGTTTTTTTCTCTGCTTTTAAAGAATATCTGGAGAGTTAAAGCTAGCACAGGAGTCAATCTATAGGTGATTTGAACCTATGTTCCAAGTAGGAAAATAACCGTGGACTAACAGACAGCCAGGTCACCTGGGGGAAATTAAAGTGCCACCTCCTATGAGAAGCTTCCCTTGATCCCCCAAACCTGGTTGACATGGCCATGTCCTCCCACATGCTCCCTTCCATGGTACTTCTAGAACAGGGGCTGGCAAACTACAGCCCATGGGCCAAATCCAGCCCACCACTTGTTTGCATATGGCTTGCAAGCTAAGAATGATTTTTTACATTTTTAAATGATTAAAAACAAATCAAATGAGAATACGATTATGTGACACATGAAAATATGTGTGATTCAAATTTCTGTGTCCATAAATCATGTTTTATTTGGATCTAGCCATACTCATTCATTTGTGGGTTGTCTGTGGCTGCTTTTGCATTACAATGGCAGAACTGAGTAGTTGTGACAAAGACCACAAGGTTAGTAGAGTTGAAAATACCTGCTATCTGGCCCATTACAGAAGAAGTTTGCAGACTCCTACTCTAGAACATTCATGATCATGTCATAATGCACTTATTTCCTCCTACCAGGCTATGTCATCGTTGAAGAGCGGGACTGACTTTCTTTCATCTCTGTGTCTTTAGCATCTAGCACAGTGCCTGGCAAATATTAGGTATTCATAAATTACTGTTCCCCCCCTTTTCAAGTACTTCAAGTAAGGTGTCCCTCTACTGTAATCTACATTAGGACTATCCCAGGGTCCCTAGCGTCTGGCCACTCCCTGCAGCCCATGGGCACTTAAGAGTCTGACAAGTCTAGGCATGGTCAGGGCCTGGTGAACATTTCAGGTGCTGAAAATGAAAGAGAAGGGACCATTGGAAAGTCATCTTTCTCGGCATCCTGT
This sequence comes from Balaenoptera physalus, assembly GCF_965194825.1. Taxonomy (NCBI): domain Eukaryota; kingdom Metazoa; phylum Chordata; class Mammalia; order Artiodactyla; family Balaenopteridae; genus Balaenoptera; species Balaenoptera physalus. The sequence continues at coordinate 66,247,201 of NC_138891.1, read as the reverse complement.
TGCTTGAGGTCATGTGATGGAAGGAGCACTGGGTTTTGAGACTTGACCTAATGGAGGTGAATCCTGGACTAATGACTTTCAAGTTATATGACCTTGGAAATAGACCACTTCTCTGAGTGTCATTTTCTTCGCGTATGGTATAGAGATCATTCTTGCTCCACAGTCCTCACTGGGTCTTTGTTATATTGCAAAATACCTACACTGGTAGGGACAGGGGCCATGCATGTCTATCTCGTTCCCGTTGTAGGTCCTGAATTAGCACGAAGCCTGGCACACCAGACACCAGAGATTCTCAGCTGAGGCCAGAGCACCTGGGGAGTTTTAACCTCCCATCAGCACCGAGCACCGCCCCAGACCAATTAGAGGAGGGTCTCTGGGAATGGGTCAGGACATCAAGCTATTATTTAGTGTTTTTTAGGCTCCCCAGGTGCTTCTGATATTCATCCAGGATTGAGAGCCAGTGTTTCAGAGTGCTCAATAAATATTTACTGACTGACTGACTGAAGTTGTTCCCACAGGCATTTTTTTCCCCTGTGCTTTCAGACACTGACTAAAGTCAGAATGTTCTGCATCAGGGACAAAAAATGTGCTGTTCGTCACCCCTAATCAAATTGCTTTTTCCAGTTCAGGGAGGTCTGCTTGCTGCCGTCTTCACCCTTCACTGACTGCACGGGCTGGTGATTCTCTTGTTATTGATCTGCCCCTTGTGGCCCCTGCCTTTCTTGTTCTCCACCCTCTATTCTTATGGGTTCTTCATCAGTCTTCCCCTCCTCCTCTGTAATCTTCCAGGCATTTTTTCTTCTTACTGTTGCTAAGTTCACGAGTAGCACTTGCTTACCGCCGGTAACACCATGTACTTTCGACTATTCCCATTTTTTATTTTCTGCTAAATTAGTTTTGCCTTGTGCTTCACATTGGAAAATACATCCCCAGACTCTCCTTCACTGTTAAATTGCTGTCTCTGGGAGTAAGATTTTCTCTGAAGCTTTGAGCTGGCTGACATCAGAAAATTCATCCCTCAGTTTACAGAAAAGGGTGCCGAGGCCCAGCAAGAGGGAACAGCTACTCAGGGTCACAGAGGGAGCTCACGGCAGGTGGGGCTGGATCACAGGTTTCTACACGGCCATTTCACACTCCCTTCAGGCCGCCGCACGACCTTGCTAGTGATGCCTGGGGCTTCTTGGACAACTCATTGCTTCTCTTTCACAGAGGTTTGGCACCTTTCCAAATCTGCACCTTGCCAGAGCCTGTTAATTTTACCCCTCAAAGGAGAAGGGAGGATTGCCGGTAGCAGCCTCATGTAGGTGTGGGGAGAGTCCGGCTGACCACGTTGGTTCAGTGACACTTCAGAGGACCCAGCCCTCTGTGTCTCAGCCTCCTGACACATACCCCCAGACAACCAGGTGATGACAGATGTTCTGGAGGGGCAGCGGGGCAGTGGGAGAACTCCTCCCCATAACCGCCTCCAGCTGCCCCCTAAATATGATGGTCATGAGTCACTGTCCTCTCTCTGGTCCGTACTTCTGTGCTGTCCAATATGGTAGCCACTAGCTACAATCAAAATTGATTAAAATGAAGTAAAATTAAAACTTCTTTTCCTTGGTTGCCCTAGCCACATTCCAGGTGCTCAGCAGGCAAACGTGGCTAGTGGTTACCGTTGTGGACAGCACAGAAATAGGACATTTCTAACATTGCTGAAGATTCTATTACACAGGGCAGCTCCAGACACCTGGGTAGGATACCTTGGTCTACAGAAGAAACACTCCAGCGGAGAAAGATCAGAAAGAGGCAGCCCATGCCAGTGCCCCTTAGGTTCTGGACTGGGATTCCGAGGCTACCTGCTACAGCCATTTAGGACTCTTCCCCTTCCTGCCATCCCCATGTGTGTCTTATCTTCCCTGCTAGACTGTGAGCTCCTTGGAAGCAGTGTCTGTTTCTGATTAATGTTATGTTCCCACAGAACTGACCTGACATATGATAGGCCTCTGTGAATGTGTGACTAAATAAAATTATGTTCTTCGTCCATTCAGTATTATCAAGAAAACAGCTGTATTCAATACATTGGTAAAAATCTGTCTTTTTGGTAAAGAGGAACAGAAGTTAATACTGGCTGCTGGCTAAGTGGGAATCCATGTTAAGTTCCCCTCCTCTTGGGGGAGGAGGCCCTGACTCTTTGGGGAGGTGGGTGATGGGCAGGGGGATAGGAAGAGTAAGGGGCAGAGCCCAGTGCCCCAGCACACAGGTTCACAGATATGGCACTGCCTCGGCTTGGGGATTAGCTCTACCTCTTGCACAGAGTTCTGGGGTGGAGTTTGGACTGATAATTCCAGGCCAGAAGTCAATGTGGTGTGGTGGACTGGGAGGCCCGAAGCTCAGGTTTAAGTCCTGGCTCCAGTACCAATTAGCTGCTTTGTGGCTCAGTGTATTCATGACAGTCCAGGCTGCTAATAACAACTTGTGTCCCTCTCCAGTGCACAGACAGGGCCGAACGAGGCTCAAGGAAATAAAGCTCTGCAGAGCCTTTGTAGCCTGAACAGTGTATGTCAGTGTGGGGTTGGTGGTCCACATGGTTGCTATTAGCATGTTTTGTTAGATCAACAGGACATAACTTGCTAGAAATACTTTCTGGAAATGCCATTTTTTGCATTTGCCAGCTGATGTTTGTGCTTGCCAACCAGTTGCCTGCTTCAACCTCAGATCTACTGAATTTATGCAACAGCCTCAAAATCTCAGGCATGTCAACAACAACAAAGGTTCAGGAAAAGGGTTTTATTTACTTAAAAAAATGCTTCTTTAGGATGCCTCCAAGAGATAATCATTTCCATTTTCCTTAGTTATCATCAGAAAAACTGTGTGAAGGTAGATAGGGTGAAGTCAGAGAGATAGAAGAGGAAAAACAACTCACATTAAGAGCACTTATGTGACAGGCATTTAATATGCATTATCTTGCTTAATTCTAATGACTTTTATACCCATTTTACAATGAAGAAACCAAGGTTCACAGAGCTTAAATTTCTGCCCCTGTGATATAGCTAGTGAGTGACACACACAACACAAACCCACGTGTCTCTGACCTGAAATGCCCAACATGTCCCACTGTCTGACTTGCCTCCCATCTAATCAGAAAGTGATGGAGCAAGGCAGGATGGAAATCCGTGTTTTCTACCTGCAACCATAGGCTTTCTCTACTGTGCTGTGGAGGGGCAGAGCACTGCCTCATGTTCCATAACTCATCTGAAAGGCCCTGCCTTAAGTTATGACTCAAATCAGTTCTCTACCAGGCATGCCATAATTTGTGTGTTTATGATGAAGCAGAAGAATACTTGCTCCCTTCAGAAAAATCTAGGTAATTTTGGAAGGCTTTCTGGTCTGAGATAATCTCATTCAAATATTTTGATCCTATTTTGGATTACAAAAATTTTGCTGATATAGTTGTGGCAACAAAGGAATGTTAATGTGCCCAAAGATTACAGGTAACCTTTTCAATATCTCATTAACCTTGTATGACCTCTGGCTGGTTCCATTTCCTTGGTACGGTATTTGGAAACTGACGACACACAGATCCAACACTATTTTTCTTTCCTTTTCAAGTTAAAATCCCTTCCAAGTGTACTTCACGGTCTAAGAATTTCATTGAGTCAGTCATTTTCTCTCAACCAGCAATTTCTCAAGGACTACGTGGGCTGTTGTTCTACCCTCACTGAACCCTAAACCTAAGACATCAGTGGGGTTCCATGTGCTATGACATAGCTTCAAGGCCCAGCTTTTTTTTTTTTTTTTTTAATTTATGTATGTATGTATTTATTTATTTATTTTTGGCTGTGTAGGGTCTTCGTTTCTGTGCGAGGGCTTTCTCTAGTTGCGGCAAGCGGGGGCCACTCTTCATTGCGGTGCGCGGGGCCTCTCACTAGCGCGGCCTCTCTTGTAGCGGAGCACAGGCTCCAGACGCGCAGGCTCGGTAGTTGTGGCTCACGGGCCTAGTTGCTCCGCGGCATGTGGGATCCTCCCGGACCAGGGCTCGAACCCGTGTCCCCTGCATTGGCAGGCAGATTCTCAACCACTGCGCCACCAGGGAAGCCCCAAGGCCCAGCTTTTAAAGCTGAGTGGTGAGGCAGAGTGAGGGCAGAGATAGATTTGTCACCCAGTGGTCTTGGGCTGCTCACCTTACCTTGAAGATTTTAACCCTCATCCATTATATGGGAATAATAATCTCAGCTTTGCCTACTTCACAGGGTAGTAAGATGACGGATTTAAGGGACACTAATTGTGATGGATTTAATGGTGCCATGTCCCTCTCAAGTTCATATGTTGAAATCCTAACCCCCCAGTACCTCAGAATGTTATTTGGAAACAGTGTTCTTGCAGATGTTGTTAGTTAAGATGCAGTCCTACTGGAGTAGGGTGAGCCCCTAATCCAATATGCCTACCTAGTGTCCTTATGAAAAGGGGAAATTTGGACACAGAAATGCACACAGGGAGAACAACAGGGAAACATGAAGGTGAGACCACGGTGATGCGCCTACAAGCCAAAGAATGCCAAAGAAAACCAGAAAACCACCAGAAGCTAGGGGAGAGGCCTGGGACAGGTTCTTCCTCATGGCCCTCAGGAGGAGCTAACCTGTCAACATTTGACCTGGGACTTCTGGTCTCCAGACTGAGAGACAATAAGCCATCCAGTATGTGGTACTTTGTTACAGCAGCCCTAGTAAACTAAAGTACTGATGATATTTGGTTTTGATGACTGAGCAGTAGGAACTAGGTGAAACACTCTGAGATCTAATGCCCTCAAAAATATTGACCTAGAGACCTCGGTTAAGTCATTTAACTTCTCTGGACCTCAGTTTCTTCTGTGAAATGGGAATTTTATAGTGTCTATATTGCATTTTTTCCAAGTATTAGGTGGGATAATATATTTGAAAGCATTTGTAAACTGTGAAACCCTATACAACAGTTATTGTTCGGGGATGGTCCATTTCTGGTCTGGTGATGTTAGGAGGGAAGGGATACCTAGATACAGGATTAAGATACATATTCTGCATTTGCAGAAAACCACATAAAATACTTTGAGTGATTCTGTGACCTAAATAAAATGTCTTCATCAGCCAGAGAGGTAACTGATTCATCCTTCCTCATACAATTTAGCACATGGAGGCCAGGAGTAGACCAGGGGGGCCTGCTTGGCCAACCTGCCCTGAGCTGCCAGTCCTTCTGCCCCACGCTGGTCCCCACCCGCCTCCCACCCTGACGGCCTGTCTCACACCAAAGGCAAAAACCAAGACACTCTTTCCTGGCTCCTGACTCGTTCCCTCTCCACCACAGACAGAGGTCTTAGACTCTTCTAAAGTAAACTGACGCTGAGTTTATTTAGCTTGTCTCTGTCTTTGAAAAAACAGCTGCATTTTCCAAATGGCCTTCTCAATCTCTTGCTTCTCTGTTATGGATGACAATTTCTGCTTCTTCCAGAGGTCATCAGTCATTTCAGAGAAGCCTTTTAAGCCCTGCGAGCATCTCCGTGTGCTCGTGTGTGTGTGTGTGTGTCTTTAGTGTCTTTGTGTGCATCTCCCTCAGCAGGGGGTCAGCTTCGTCATGTCAGGACCCCACGTCCATCCTGTTCAAGTCAGTGCCTGGCATGTGGTGGGGAACCAATGCATAATTATTTGAATGAATGAGTGAACATTGTATGAGAAAGGTGGTATCATTTCATGTTAAGAACTTAAGACTGATTCCAGAAAACTGTGGTTTAATTTTAACATCCAGCAATAACATTTCCTAGCTGTGTAAAAGTAAGCAGGGTATAACTTAGAGAAGCCTCAGTTTTTTAATCTGTAGAATGGAGATAATGCTAACTTTTCTGCTTAGCTTAAAGAAATATTAGGAGGTTCAAATGTCATAAAGATGGAGTGATTGTTAGTTTTGTGTGCCAACTCAGCTAGGCTATAATACTCAGTTATTAATCAAACACTAATCTAAGTGTTGCTGTGAAGGTAATTTGCAGATGGGGTTAGCATCTACAATCAGTTAACTGTAAGTAGAGGAGATTACTCTTAATAGTGAGGGTGGGCCACATCCAATCCATTGAAAGGCTTTAGGAGCAAAAACCAAATGTTTCCTGGAGAAGAATTTCTCTTAAGACTGCAGCATCAACTCCTGCCTGAATTTCCAACCTGCTGGCCTGCCCTACAAATTTTGAATTTGTCAGCCCCCGCAGTTGCATTAGCCAATTTCTGCAAATTAATCATATATATATGTACATATATATACACATCTACATATATACACACACATATATACACATACATATATATATCTTAGTGTTTTCCGTATGCATATACATATGTATATATTCTCTGGAAAACACTGACTGATACAGATGGGATAGTTGGTCACTTTGGAAGGTTATAAGATGAAGGACGGAGAGTGAAGGGAGGAAGGCAAAAGCTTCTCTGCTCAGCTAAGGGAACTGAGAGGCTGAGAAGGCCTAGAACTGCTGTCTCTCCATCTTCCCTGGAAATGTGCACAGCTGCAATGCTTCCTGTAAGGATAGAGGCATCCCAGATAGTTTAACAGTGCCACCTCCCCAGGTCCTGGCTGGGGCAGGGTGGGCCCACATATTCTCAGGGGGGCTGACTGTGTAGGAAGCAGATTTTTTTTATTATTATTTATTTTATTTATTTATTTAATTTTGGCTGCGTTGGGTCTTTGTTGCTGTGCACGGGCTTTCCCTAGTTGTGGCGAGCAGGGGCTACTCTTCTGTTGCGGTGCACAGTCTTCTCATTGCGGTGGCTACTCTTCTGTTGCGGTGCACAGTCTTCTCATTGCGGTGGCTTCTCTTGTGGAGCACGGGCTCTAGGCGCATGGGCTTCAGTAGTTGCGGCACGCGGGCTTAGTTGCTCCGTGGCATGTGGGATCTTCCCGGACCAGGGCTCGAACCCGTGTCCCCTGCATTGGCAGGTGGATTCTTAACCACTGCACTACCAGGGAAGCCCCTAGGAAGCAGATTTTAACAAACAGGCCCCCGGTGGGGAGGAGAGGGCAGAGGGGCAGCAGCAACTGGCAGCTCCCTGCACCCCCGCCGTGGAGAAAAGACTCGGAGCTGTCTGTGTGGTTATTCTCCTGACTGACACCATCCTAATTAGTGCAGGACCCCTCTGGCACTGGAGCTTCTTTTATTAATGCCTTCATTAAAAGGTTTCCCCTAATCAATCAGCCGAGGAAGGTGCTTACAGGAAGAAGGTTCTTGGGGCTCACAGGCGGGCCTTGTACAGGAGAAAGAAGCCGGTCTCTGGCTGTGCACACAGGGTCAGTGTGTCTTCTTGAAACCTTCTTCTAGACACTGGCTGCCCTTAACCAGTCCCTCCCACTCTCCCTGCAACCTCCAACTCCAGAGGCATTTTACGTTACAAATCAAAATTAAACCCTATGTGGCACTTTGGACTCAGATTTTATTCTCAAAAAGAAAGAAATTTTGCAAAAGTTTTTAGCCAACTCAGTAATTAGCTCATTTGGGACAAGAACTGTTATATCTGCCACTCCTTCACCATAATAATAACAGCAACATTAATTATTCATCACATTTGTACATCAGCTTTTTGATTTAAAACGTGTATTCACATCCATTATTTGCCCGGCACCTACTATGTGCTAGTCAGTGGGCTTGGCACTGGGAAGTTCAACATAGATAAAATATGATTGCATTTGAAAGTGGGATCTTTTATCCATCATGAAAAATGGCCATTTAAAACATTATGTGGAGAGAGGCACTGTGGGAAGCTCTAGGAGGGGATAGCCAACTGCCTGGGGAATTGGGAAAGGTTCTTCAGAGGAAATGTGATTGGGCTAGGTGCTGGGGGAGAGAAAAATCTTAGGCCTTTTTGCTGTGGGGCCTGAACTGCAGATAGAGAGCTGCAGTAGAGACACCCTGGACTGGAGGCTGGAGGCCTGGGTGCTAGATCGTGCTCTACTGAAAACTCAGCATTTGACCTTGGGCGAGTCATTTCCCCTTCTGAACATCAGTTTCCTCATTTGTAAAGTTAGTTCAGTTTTCTTTTTCGATATTGAAAGCTTCTTTTCAGCTATAGGCAGAAGCCTACTAAGTATGTGAAGCTGACAGAAGCAGAAGTATTCTTATGGAAGCAGCTGCTGGGGCAATAGCAGCTCTGCTCCCACCCCATTTACCCCAAAGGAACCCCAGAAGCATCTCTCTTTTACTCTCAGGCTCTGAAGAGCGCAGTTTGAGAACCATAGGATCAAATGATCTCAGAAGTTCTCCACTCCGAGAGCCAGTGCTTCAATGAAGTTCAGTAAACAATCTGATTTTTTAAAATGATAATAGCTAATTAATATTTATTGAATGCTGTTTATCAGGCTTTGTGCCAAGGGCTTACTACAACAACCCCATGAGATAGGTACTGTTGTCATCACTATTTTAGAGATGGAAAAAAAAAAAGAAACACAAAAGCTCAGTAACTCATCCAGAGTCACACAATTACTAAGCAGCACAGGCAAGATTCAAATCCAGACAGCATGGCTCCAAAGCCTGCGATAATCACCATTATGCATCCAGCTTTTTGACAACCCCACAAATGTGTTCCTTGACATTTGCTTAAATAGCTCAAACTGAAGTTTAAGCACATTTTGTCTTAAGCATATAAAAGAAATAACCAATTGAAGACTTAAATATGTTATCCTGTAACCTAATTGTTGTCCCATCATAGGGAAGGAATTTGTTTTCCTGAATCTAGCTGGACAATATTTCTTCTGCTCCACTGAATTTCCTTTCTTCTGGGTCTCTGCATATACCGTAGGCCTTATTTTTTGTCTTTGGTGAAGAGGAAGGATGGTTGGTTCTCATCTTTATAATGTCCATTTGGCCACCATTAACTAATTCCTCAGCTCCCCAGGTCTAAGCAAAAGCAACAGTAAAGTTCCACAGGGTGCCACAGGGCTGGGATGGGATGCTGGTTTCTAGACAGTCAGAGAAGTCCCGGGAAATGGACCTGAGTAAGCCCACTGCAAAGTCCCGTTGTCTGACCTCAGCTGAGACCTCACCACTCCTCACCAGTCTTTTGTGTCCTGTTTCTTTATGCCCAGTTGCTTCCCCACAGCAGCTGTGCAAATTCTCCTTGCACTCTTAAGTCTCAAAGACTGCCCCGTTTTCCTCAGTCTCCCCAGGACACTGCTTGTCTCTCAGCCTGAGGCTCCTCACCTTCCTGTGCCTCCCCAGGAGCACTGCTCCGAGCTCTTCCCCTTTCCTTTCTCCTTTTCTTGTCCTTTTGATGAAGAAGTGCCCTGTGTCCCTTCCCAAATGGTCTTGGCGCCCCCCTTTCCAGTTCTCTCCATGCACTTGACTTCTTCCACTCTCTCTGGATCGCCGCTCCCTCAAATGCTAAATCTCCTCCCATTCTGGCCCCTCAACCAACAGATGACAGGTCTCACTCATTGCAAACAGACCTTCCCCTTGACCCAGCTTCCCAGTCTCGGCATCATCGTCTCATTATTTTCCTCTAACAAAGTCAGGTACTCGTTCTTTCAGCACTTCCCTACCTCCATTCTTCCTCGTAAACCCCAATCACAGGCAAGGCGTCAACTGTTCTCTTCCTTGAAAACCACTTCTAAGGCTCCATGCATCATTTCTAGGCACCAACATGAAATGCCGGTATTCTGCCAACCCCTACCTTCTGCCCTGCTCTGCCACTAACCTGCTCTGTGATCCTGAACAAGTCTTACTTGTTTTGGGGCCTCAATCTCATCACATAAAAGTTTTCAAAGTTTCATTCAAAAACAGTGTTTTCAGAATCCTAATATGTACAACAGATACAAGGCAGGGAGGTCAGGTATATGTGTGTGTGTGTGTGTGTGTGTGTGTGTTTGTGTATAGGGGCCAGTGAGAACCCCACTCAATTAGAACGATAAGTTCAGCCCCTTTTCCCTGAAAACTTTCCCCTCTGTTCACAGGATTGGGTTTTCAGCAGGTATATATTAAAATGGGACTCTGAGCCAGCTAAGCCAGTCAGGATTCCTGACACATGGAACCTATAAAATAATAAATGCTTGTTGTTTTAAATCACTAAGTATTGAGGTAATTTGTTACGTTGCAATAGGCCAGAAAAATGTAAGCCTGGGAGCTCCAGGTGACCATGTTTTACTGCGTGGTCTGGGAACCAGACACAGTCAGTCCACAGTGAGAGAGAGAAGGTGAAGTCAATGTGAAAAGATTCCTGTGGCCTTCAGTGCCTTGGTGCTGGTTTAGTTCTGAGACCCAGTTTATTTCCGCCTTTGAAAATTTTGTTCTTCGTTATAAAAATCACCCTTTCTCTGCTATTTGTATTTATAACCAAACAGGAGGGCTCTAATAGACACATCCGATTTCTGCCTCCAATGCCCTTGTTTCCCTTCGCCCCTCATCCTGCAGGGTGAGCGCAGGCACTGTCCAACCTGAGGAGACTTCCGTGACCAGATCTTCCACTCTCTTCCAGATAGTCAGGGATGCTTCTCTCTATGCTTCCTTAGCACTCTGAGCATGTTTGAGAAATTTGTCACAATTCCAATACCATGTGTGTACCTGTCTGGCTTCCCAATCTTATAATTAGAATGAGATAATTAATCATTCATCTCTGTGTCCCCAACATCTTCTGAATGAGTTTTGTAACCAATGAAATAGAGAGGTATTCACGACAAAATAGCTTTACTCCTATAAAGCAGATTTTCTGGAATGAGTTCTCAAGGTTAGTCAGAGATGTAGGGTGGGATTCAAGTAGAAACACAAAAAGCATAGTACATGCTATAACTTGATATATTTTGAAAATCTTATATTGAAGGAATGTGTGTGTGTGTAAATTCCAGTGGAGAAAAGGAATAAATTCTGGGAAGTTTTCATGAAAATATTATTTGAACTAGGCTTTGGCTCATAAAAAAGATTTTTGACAGGTAAAATCTTTTTTAAGGGACAAGTAAGGTCCTCTAGTAGACAGAACACTTTGAGCAAAGGCATTGGTACATAAAAGTGTCTGGAGGATTAGAGGAATAACAAGTGGTGAGTGGACTAAAAAGTTTGTAGTACATGTAATAGAAAATAAGGCCAGAAAATTAGACTGCAGCAAGGTAGCAGAGGCTCTGGAATGCCTTTCTCTTTGTTTCCTCTGTGTTCTAGTGTTAAGTGGAGCAGTTCATTATGACTGGAGTGAAAAGTACAAGGTGAGCATATCCCTGAACAGGGCTGAATGGTAACTCCTCATCTCTGAACCCTACATCTCCATGATTATTCTTTTATCAAATTAGGTACATATCTTGGACATTTTTCCCACTGGAGTCCTTCTTCAGCCTTGAGTGCATGAGCCCTGCGCTATGAGGTGGCCAGAGCACCTTCCCTCATACACTGCCCAGTGGTTACAAATCTAGCAGATTTATTACATGCTCACCCGTAAAGGTCCATCTTTGATCCACATCAACTTCTCCCTTGTTTCTCCAACTTCTTGCCTGCTTCAGTCTTTCGCACCAGCATCATGCATCTATGTTTTTGCACATGTGATATCACTGTTTGGACTGATTTCACCTGTTTTAATGTGAAACTCCATGCTTCAAAACCCAACTCTAAAAGGGAAGGGAGGGAGGGAGGGAGGGAAGGAGGAAGGATACAAAGTACCATCCCCCCCACCCCCAAAAAAACTACAAAAACCAACTTCTGAAATTTTAGTATAAAATCTGGTAGCACCTCTGGAAAAAGCATCTTTATTTTCCCATTAAAAATCCTTGTAATGCACAGAAAAAGGCAAACACAAAACCTTAAAAAATGAGGTGATATTATCTTTCTAGGATTTTTTCAGCTGCATACTCAGTCACCTGGGTTATATCTTCATGAGGGAGATTCTTCCTTAAAAAATGATGGAAAAACATAATGTACCATCACTGTTGTATTTTGATAATAAAGCCTTGTAAGAACAATTTATGCAATGTATTTATGAAGTGGAGAGAGCCTCTCCTCTCTCTCTCTCTCTCTCTCTGTCACACACACACACACACACACACACACACACACACACACAAACACACACACACACACATTTTAGCTCTGTTTAAGCACTTGGCATAGATAGGTGGGGTAGAAGGGCCAGACTGCAGAAGAAGAGTTGGGGGTTGGTGATGGCTGATGTTATCTTTGGAAGTGTATATTCAACAGAGAAATAGTTGTAAGTAGGGAGGAAAAAATGACCCAGTTAAAACAGTGCACACTAGGGAAGGGAATTGTTGGGTTGGTTATCTTGGCTTCTGGTCACACTGTTGATTCAGAGTATGAGCGCATAAAAATCAGTAAGAAAATCAATAAAAAGCAAATATTATGAATAAAAAGTTCAGAAGAAAAGAAATTCAAGTGACTGGAAAACATTTGACAAATATTTAACATTACACAAAATTTTAAAACGCCCAGTGAAACCATAGCATGCCAATTTTAGTTTTGATGTTGATGAGGATTTCAAAAACTAGTAGCACTCAGACACTTCTCATACAGCGCTAGTGAGAATTTATGTCTTTTCTGGAGGGCAATTTGGCAATGCATATCAAGTGCCTAACAGTTAACCACATCCTTAGATCCAGTAACTATATTACTAGGAATTCATAATGGGAATGTAAATAGAGGCGTGTATAATTATTTATGTACAATGATGTTTATCACAGCAGTATTTATGAGCAAAAGTTTGGAAATTTGACAAGTGTTCATCAATAGGAAAATGATTACATAAAATATTAAAAACAAAGCTTTATGTTATTACAAATCATAGTGTTTAAAGAGTATTGAATGATATAGAAAAATGTTCATAGTATAATATGAAAAAAAGTAGGGTCACTGTAAATTTCTTTCAGAATGTAAAAAATGTAATTCCACTGCATTCTCTCCTCCACTGTTTCTGATGAGCAATCTGTTGTCATTCAAATTGTTGGTCCCCCAATTTGTAGTGTGTTGTTTTTACTCTGGCTGCTTTCAGCAACTTTATTATGATGTATCTGGCTTGTAATTGCCTTGAATTTATCCTGTTGGGATGCAATATGCTTCTTGGATATCATTGAATCTCTCTCCCTATTTTTTTGCCAATATATATATTTTTAATTTATTTTATTTATTTTTGGCTGCATTGGGTCTTTGTTGCTGCATGCGCGCTTTCTCTAGTTGCGGCGAGTGGGGGCTACTCTTCATTGTGGTGTGCGGGCTTCTCATTGCGGTGGCTTCTCTTGTTGCAGAGCACGGGCTCTAGGCAGGTAGGCTTCAGTAGTTGTGGCACGCAGGCTCAGTAGTTGTGGCTCGCGGGCTCTAGAGCGCAGGCTCAGTAGTTGTGGCGCACGGGCTTAGTTGCTCCGCGGCGTGTGGGATCTTCCCGGACCAGGGCTCGAACCCGTGTCCCCTGCATTGCCAGGGGGATTCTTAACCACTGCACCACCAGGGAAGCGCTTTTTGCTGACATTGTAAACTTTTCAACATTATTTCTTCAAAAATTGTGTCTGCATCATACTCTACCTCCTCTCCTTCTGGGACTATGACAATACGATTTTTAAACCTTTTGGTGTTGTCACAGAGGTCCCAGAGACTCTCTTAATTTTTTTTTTGGTCCTTTTTAATATCTTCTGTTCCGTCCTGCAGCTTTCTCTCTTTGCATGTATTTCAAGAGTGAGCACCCTCACTTGGAGCGCGGTTAAAATGCTTCTTTAATATCTGATAATTCCAACATTTGTAGCATTTCAGGTTACCTTCGTTGAATGTAAGTCATAGAAGTTTTCTCCCTTCATATGTTGAGTAATTTTAGATTGTGTGCTGGACACATTGAGTGTTACATTGGAAGACTCTTGGTCTTATGTTCTATGGAAAATATGAATGTGGTTTTGTTTTGTTTTGTTTTAAGCAGGCAATTGACTGAGTTGGACTCAGGCCATAAGTTCAAGCTGGCTTTCTGAGGCCTGTGGTTCAAATGTCAAGTCAGTTTTCGAAGCCATTGCATGCTTCTTGTATCTGCCCTGCTGTGTGCCACCAAGTGACCAGTATAGGACCTGGGCAGTGCTCTACTGTATAGATTAGTTCTCAAAGCCTGTGGTTTACTGTTTAAGTTCGGGTGCATGCATGTGAAGTTTAAGGGTCAGCCCAGGAGTTGATACACAACTTTATGGGGTTATTTTCCCCCAGTTTCCCCTGTTACACATCTCCTGGGAACTTTCTAGCTCTGAGGATCCCCCTTCTTTGTCCTTTGGCTAGAAAGCTGAGGCTTTGAATTAGTTACCCTGCTGTGTACTTTTTGCTGTGTACTCCCAGGTCAAGTGGTAAGAGGACTGATGGGAAAAGGAAAGCAGTGAGATTTCCTTCCATGCTCTTGGCTCAGAGTTTTAGGCATCTGCCTTACTGGCACTGCCATCATTTCTGCTTTTTGGCACAGTTATTACTGCCACTGCTGCCACCATGGGTTTGCCTTAGGACTGGGGAAAGAGAGAGTGGAAAACAACAAAACGAACACCGCCACCACCACCAGAGGAAAGTTACACATTCCCTCTGTCTTTCAGGGGCTCCTGGGACCAGAAAGAGAGGGTTTCACTAAGAGCTACTTCTGTTTGCACCTGGCATGCTCTTCTGCGTTTGGAGCTATAGAGGCACTGTCGGTTTGATAGTACTTCTGGTTTCCCAAACTGCCAGCGAGCCTTTACTTTTCAGAGTCCTCAGATAGATGCTGCATGCATACTGTCTCGTATTGTTAGTTACTTCCAACGGGAGAGATGATGTTTGCTTACTTCATCTTACGAAAAACTGGAATTCATTTCTTTAAGGTTACATTTATTTATACATCAACTGCTGTTTATGTATACCCTGCTGCCAAATTCTGAATTTATGTGAGTGGGTATTTATCTGTTTATCCCTAGCACCCCAGCACCAAGTTTGACACATAATATATGTTTTTAAATGTTCAAATTGAACTTCTTTCCAACTTTCCTACCCTTGTCCTTAATGGGTATGTTTTCAGTTATTTTTAATACTGTATCTTTAGGAAATCATTTGGTCTATCATACTGCTCTGGCTAAAGCAAACTGGGATCCAAATGCCCAAATACAGCATGCAGCACCTCACTTTCTCCCTGGGAATAATTTAAGCGGAGGATGCAACTCCTCCACTCAGTGTCCTTTAGACTCCTAAGAAGGCAAAAGTGCTATCAATTTACCAGTATTACTGGTTTCCTCAGGGTAGCATCTTTCTCTTATGGGTAATAAAATATGGCCTTCAATGCAAAGTGGTCCAAATGCTTATATAGATGGAATTTTTTAAAAGCATCTCTGTATCCCCAAGCATCAGAATAAATAACTATAAGTGTGAGTCATGTGTTAACTCATCCATTAGTAGAAGTTAGAAAGAAGCCAAACTAATAAAAGCAAAATAATATGGTCATTAAAAGAAGCAGTGAAAAGTAGCATCTTAAGTGAGAGTTTTACAAGGAAGGGGCTAGTGTAAAGAGACCCACTCCTGAAGATTTTTTCCTTTTACTCTAGAGAACATTAAGGAGAACTTAGTGGAAGAAGGATGATAAAGTTAGTTTCTCTGTTTTCCTTTTCCCTAACAACCCCTCCTCCAATCAAAGAAAATAAATAAAAGATACCCAATTAATGGCCAACCTGTAGGCTGTTTGCAGTGAGTTTGGAAATATGTTGTAAAATAAATATTAAGACCTTTGTAGCTGTTTACAAGTCTGGCAGCCAATTTTCGGGAAACTAATTACTTAAATGCTTAGGTAGCAGGAATATGGAGTTTTTAGAGATTCCCCCACCCCTTTTTTGCTTCTGGCTATGATTTGTGTTGTGGAAATGAGAAGGCTTTTTATTTTTTTATTTTTTTAAATTTTGTTACCACTCAGCCTTCTCAGCAAGACACTGAATGAACCTAATGCAAGGACCTAAGGATGCCTCATTAGCAGGAGTATTAAAGGGTCTTGCAGAATTGTTACAACAGCTAAGGGGGATCAGACTGGTGGCGGTGGGGGGGCGGGGCAATCATTTCTCCCTGAAAACAAAACAAAACATAAAGTCATAGGATTTTTTTTCTTGACATTTTTTGAGTCAGAAGGGTCCTTCGAGATAGATCTAGGTTAGTTTTCTATGTAAGTTTTTAGACCCGTACAAGACCATGAAGGCTGTAATAAGGGTTCCCAGGCTATTGTCCTTTTTGATTACTATCTGCTTTATTAATTCTTTAGATTACAAAACAATGTAAGATAATTATACCAATGAGCCTATGCAAAATATATGAAAAAAGTTTAAAATGTCCTTCAACCCATTCTCACCATAATCTCAAACAATTTTCTGTATTTTAAATAGCCCCAGAGAAGCTCTGCTTTTACCTGAAATGAGAAGGCAAAAGCCTCTGAAATATCAGATTTCTTTGCTTCTGACTGGAGTTACATCAAATTAACACAGTTACACCATCTAGGCGGATGCTGGTCTCAAGCTCTGATTGGCAGTTCTATATGCCATTGATGAAAACAAATGGGAAAACCTGAATTTTACTTAATTAATAGTTTGGTAGCAAAGTATGAGCCCACTGAGGATAATAAAAGGTATTTTTTGACAGTAAAAATATCCAGAATTTACCATCATTTGCTGCCTGGCCCAGTGTCTGTGGACATATCTAAGTCATTTACTTCCAGCCTGTTTATATAGGTCCTGACTCACACCCAGGAGGTAACTCATCAACCTCTCCTTCAGAAGGTGGCCCAGTCTGGGGATACAGCTGACAGAAGTAATGGGTTATTGATTTTCATATTGCGAATGAGTGATGATTATATTTGCCTGCATTCTCATTCTTGTGGCAACTATGAAAAAGTAAATTTCTGGATTTAATGGGCCCCAGTACTTACTATCAAGGTGACATTTATGCTTCTGGAGACTGTCAATTCTCAAATAATGAAGTCAAGAATCATTGACCATTAAGCTAGTAGTAGTCTTGACAGTCTCTTAGTTGAATTCCTCCATTTCTGGGCTCCCAGCTCAATGCCAGCTGAGTTGAGTAATGGGATATAATGGATTTTGGAATCCTTCATCTCTTACTAGCTGCCTCTGGTTCCCCCTATGTAAAAAGAAGAATACTAACATTTTTCTTATAGGGTGGGATCATTATTAAATGAAAAAAGGTATATGAGTTTGGTAATACCTTTTTTTTTCCCCTGGGTGCAAGAAGCCCTTAGTATGCCTGCAGCCTTCCTGTATATTTTAGACCTGGTGTTATTTGAAATCATCAAAGGAGAAAATGCTGTATTTGCCTCTCTCCAGGGGGAAACATTTTTACCCTGGTGAAAGCAGAATTAGATGGAATTCTACCATGCAATATTCACAGGTATAGTACACAATAAAAAGTTTTGCTGAACAAAACTTTTGGGAAATGCTGAGATAAGCCAAGTGACATGGCTCCCTTTATTTCAGGAAATCTCAGTGTCTTTTTGAGAGTGGCTTTGTATCATCAGTAGGGTGCTGTATGAAGTAGTTCCCAAATACATTTGACTTCAGAAATATTTTTTTGTTTGGAATATCTTATTGCACTAGAAACATGAAGAAAAGACTTTGGAAAGAATGGTCATATAAAATCCATATAGCTTGACCTTTGCTTGTTCAACCTGTGCAAGCCTTCCCCAAACAAGGTGGGCCTTGACTTGATCTGCACTGATGCGTATTCCACACAACACCACATGGGTTCTACATGCTGTATGAATTTATGTAGCAATTTTTCCACAAGCGACCATCTGGCCTCTGCTTGAATACCTCCAGTAATGAGGTTCACTGCCTTCCAAGGTAACTTCTTCCATTTTTCACATCTCTGATGGTTAGAAAGTCCTTTCTTATCTTTAGTGCCTATCTGTCTACTTGTGACTTTTGTCTATAGGTTATAGTTCTGCTTTCTGAGGCCATTTAAGACATACCTAAGATACTCCATGTATTTTAAATTCTAAAACTTTATACTATGTTTCTCTTTTCTCTCCTGTTGCCTCAACATCCCTGCAAATAGGCTGTGAGTACCCTGCCCAGGTGACCAGGTACACCAATATGATAGGTGGGCCCCTGCCACAAGTTCCTCTTCCTACCATCTCCTGACCTAGTGACCTTCAGAGGCATCAGTGACGTCCCCTTGCACCTTTTCTTGTGTATTCCATCCTGACCCCCAGTAAAGGTGCTTGCCCACAGGTCCTTCCTCTTCCTCGGCTCCCCACCTGCTTGGTTGAGCTGGTTTCCTTGGCACTCCTTCCTTGTGGCCCCTCATGGTCTGTGGTGACTCTGTCTCTCCAGGACCTGTGAGTATAATAAGCTTTCCTGTGTCTCTCCTGTGTCCCCTCTTATGGCCACACCTGACTGACTGACCATCACGTAAAAGAACATGGAACACTCAGCCAGGTTAAGTTTATAATTTGTTGTTACAGAATAGAGCCAAGCCTAATGTCCCATACAAAGATAGCTCTCCTTTCTCTGTACTTCAGCTCCACTTACTCTGGGTCCTAAGCTGTTAATGCTTAGGATGCTTGAGCCAGTTCTCCAAGGAGCAGACTCAATTGCCTGCTTTCTTGACTTAAAGAACTGCTTGTGTGAGGCATTGTTCCTAGTGCTGAGAATAAAGCAAGCCATCAGACATGGTCCTGCCCTCAGAAATGCTAACAGTCTAGGGGGTAGAGAGGCCTGCAAAGAGATAATGATAATGCAATGAGATATAAACAATGATAGTTGAGGTGCTATGGGAACACAGAGGAGGGAGCCACTATGTCTGCTTGGGAATATCAGAGAAGACGTCATAAAGGGGGTGATATTTGATCTGCTTTTTGAAAGATAAATAAGAGTTTTCCAGGTTGGGGAGGTGGGAAATGGACATTTCAGAAAAAGATAGCATCATGTAAAAATGTATGAGCTGTATTTGGGGAACTAAGAATTTTGGTATGTCTGGAATGTAGGGTGCGTTGAAGCATGATGATAAAAGAGGTAGGATGAGGGATAAGACACATTTTTTGATCCCACGCCCTTCTAAAAGAAATGAGAAAAAAAAGTTATTAGAAGGAGAGATCAAGTACACGAGAGGGATTAATTTTAGAAATAACGGGTGAGGTTTTGAGGAGAGTAGAAAAAAATTGGATAAAAAGCTATGAAGAGTGGAAAAAGCCCATCTGAAAAGGCTGCTTACTGTATGATTCTAACCATATGATCTAGAAAAGGCAAAACTGTGGAGACAGACAATCAGTGGTTGACAGGGGTTGGGGGAGGAGAGGGATGAATTGGCAGAATACAGAGGATTTTTAGGGTGTGAAAATATTCTACGTGATACTATAATGAAAGACACATGTCACTATACATTTATTCAAACCCATAAAATGTACAGCACCAAGAGTGAACCCTTAGGTAAACTATGGGCTTTGAGTGATTACAATGCGTCAGTGGTAACAAGCATAGCACTCTGAAGGGGGATGTTGATAATGGAGGAGGCTATGCACATGTGGAGGCATGGGGTGAATGGGAACTCTCTGTACCTTCCTCTCAATTCTGCTGAGAGCCTAATAGTGCTCTTAAAAAATAAAGTCTTAATAAACATTTTTAACAAGCTGTATATGGAGACTTAAAGAGTATAAGAGGTGACTAAGAGGTGTGCTCAATAGCAGTGAGGAAATAGCATTAACTTGTATGAGAGCCAAAGATTGTGTGACTTTCTCTGTGGTATCAGTTCAGATTTAGGAGTGGAGATAGCAGGTAGGAAGCACTTTGAGGTAAGACAGAAACCGTGAGACACCAAAATCAAAGTAAGACAATGAAGGCAAAAATATTTAATCTGCAAAGCATTACATGCTCCTAAAGAGCATCGACAACTGCTACTGCTCCTGCTATTACAGCTACACTAGTACTAATAAAGGAAAACATCAGAAGAAGATTCTAGGGTGATGGCAATAATAGTACTAAATGGTTGACCAAGGGATCCAGTCTAAAGGAAAGTGAGGCCAGAACTGGATCAGGAGGAGTGGACAACTGTACATCACAATGAGAAAGAAGGCATCATAATGTAGAACAAGACCCAGCATTATTCAGAGTAAATAAGGCTAGTTGCTGTAACACCCCAAATCCCAGTGTCTTAACACAATAAAGGTTTATTTCTTGCTCAGGAGAAATCTGGCACCAGTGTTCATTGTGATGGATTTCCTTCAGGTGGTAGCTCAGAGACCCAGGATCCTTCCGTCCAGCAGCTTCTTGGAATCCTCAACTTGTAGCTGAGCAATTGGCAAGAGAAAAAAAATGCAAATCATGAATCAAATGTTAGGGGTCAGTGGGAAGTGGTTCACATTGCTTTTGTTCACATTGCATTGGCCAGAGGTTGCTTTAAGCCACATCCAGACATATTGCAATTGGGAAATATGGTCCTTCTGTGTGCTCAGAAGGGAAATAAAATTTTCTCCTGCAAACATCCCATTGCCTCTGCAACACACAGTCACTGCCCTCACAATCTAACATAAATGAAGACAGACAACCAACATTATTTCAATGAGACAGTCACATAATATAAACTAGGTTCTGTGTAGTCACACAGAAAGGAGTGATTAATTCTGGCTGAGTGAGTCCAACGAAGCATTACTGAAAGATTGACTTTTAACCTGAGCCCTGAAGAATGTGTGGGAGGCCACCTAGCAGAGAAGACAGGGAAGAGAATTCCTGATGGAGAGAGGCACAATGGCCAAAACTCAGAACTTTGGAAGGACGTGACATGTTTAGATACATGGGGATTGTGGAGAGGAGGCCTGGAGGATGAAGCTTTAAGAGAGAAAAGTTCAGCTTAAGGAATGTGCTAATTTAAGGGTAAAGTGTGACCCCATTAAAGATTTTAAAACAGGTGATTGACATGATCAGACAAAATTTTAGAAGAATAGTTTAAGAAGAAATGTAGACATTTGTGTGGAGGGGAGCAACGTATAAAAAGTAAGTCAGAAAGAGAAAAACACAGATCATATATTAATGCATATATGTGGCATCTAGAAAAATGGTAAAGATGAACTTATTTGCAGGGCAAGAATAGAAATGCAGACGTAGAGAACGGACATAGGGACGGGGTGGGGGGAAGGGGAGGGTGGGATGAATTGGGAGATTAGGTTTGACATAAATACACTACCATGTGTAAAATATATAGCTAGTGGGAACCTGCGGTATAGCACAGGGAGTTCAGCTCGGTGCTCTGTGATGACCTAGGTGGGTGGGATGGGGGTGGGAGGGAGGTCCAAGAGGGAGGGGATACATGTATACATATAGCTGGTTCCCTTCACTGTACAGCAGAAACTAACACAACATTGTAAAACAATTATACTCCAATAAAAAAATAAGGTTTTGCAGTGATCTTGGAGAGAAATGATGAAAGCTCTGTAGCAGGAGCAGCAGGCAGGAAGTGATCAATCAGTCAGTCAGCTGGCTCACTGAACACAGTTGTCTTTCTGCCTCTATCTCCCAGTCACTGATGTGAGGCTGTTGACCTGAGCTGAGAGAACTCCATCTTCTCCAAAAACCCGTAGCCCCATTCTCATACTTCCTCTAACCTGCTCTCTCCTAAGTAACAATGGACTTCATTTCATTTTTTAAAACTTGCCCAGTTCTTGATTAGTTAAAGGTTATCTTTTCTGGTCAGAAAGACTATAAAGATTGACAGTAATGGTGGAATTTCAAGCACTGGAAAAGCTGAAAAGCTGTTCATTTTGAACAGAACATTCTTTTATATTTTCATGAATAAGGCCACCTATATGAAATGTCTCCTTGATTTCCACATATACTGTTATCACATACCAGGTGGACCAATGAATTCAATTAAGCAGATGGATTTGCTTAGAAAAATCAAAGCTGTTATAATTGCCTCTTTTGAACACCACCATTTCTGTGTCCAACGCTGCCTCATAAGCAGTAATGGCTTATTTTATGGACTGTACCATTCCTGGTTATCGATTGTATTTTTTGAACAGTGTCAGTTTGGACCACAACGTCATATCCTTCCCTCCCCAAAGTGTCTCTCATAGGAGTTTGAGCAGTTTACGTTGTCAGTAATGAAGCTGGCAAATTACTGGCATTGGAAAAAAGAGATCAAATAGCAAGATCAATGTGACTTAACTGAGTAACAATATGGTGTTTTTCATCAGTTGTCAATTAAGCTGCTAGACTTAACTGGTGTTGTGTTTGAAAATGTGATAAGTAATGACACAAATACATATAATCATAAATTTGAAGCTGGGAGTTTTCTTTTGTGGCTTTATTTTTTCGTTCCAGTTCTCAGCCCCTTACCCTCTTCTGTCCCCTGAAGACAAATATTGCTGTGTGTTGTCTAAGAAGCATGTCAAACAGAATTACTGGTTAGACTTTTTTGTAGATTGGGCTTTCAGACTCCCAGTTAATAGGCTCCATATTTCCTTGGGGTCCTTGTGTGGGTGACTTGTATTGACTGAGTTACTGAGCCGTTTGCTCTGCATCAGATGTCCATGAGGAATTATCTCAGCCCTCAAGAACCTTGAGATTTTTAGCCGTATTTCTTTTATTTCTTCTATCTATTGCACCAAGTATAGGGAGAAAATCAAATTCTGCAGTCTATTCAACAAATATTTCTTGAATATTTGTTATGAACATTCAAGATAAAGTGGGATAGGGAGTGAAGATAAGCAAAACCCTGTCTCTACACAAGGAGTTCATAGTCCAGTAAGGAGATATACACACAAACTCCTGATAGAGAATGTAGGGTGTGTGGAAGGATGGAGTAGAGGGGACAGAGTTAGGAGACATTTGAAAAGATAGATTCAACTGGATTATCTACGATTTTCGGCTAAAAAGGTTTTAAACATTTATGGTGGGTAGTCACTGTGCTAAGTCCTTTGCGTGCAAAATCTCATCTAATCCTCACAATTCTGTGATATGGGTGTTATTATTCTCACATACAAATGAGAAAACTGAAGCTCAGAAAGGATAGGCATCCTTGCCAAGCTAAAAAAGGGAAGAATTGACCTGTCTCTGTTTTTGATATTTGAATGAAAGGGCTCATGCCCCACACTACTTGCAGTGGGATTCCTACATTCTAATTTATTATGTGATTATGGCAGGAGGAGGGATGGTGATTTATGTTATCCTTAGTGATCTCTGGTTGTGAACCTTTTCTAGACAAATTAGTATAGTTTATGGTTTGTCTTATCCTACACAGGATGTCCTGGCCTAGTTTTAGATTGCCCCAGGCACAAAAAACCTCCTTTTCTTATTTCTTATTTTCCCATGCCCTTCACTCTCAACATTCACCAAGTATGACTCACATGAGACATGTGTGTTCAAGCAGAGTATCAAAGATGAAGAAGGTACATAGAGAAGTAGAGACCACTGGATATCCGCAGAGGAATTCCTTCAAATCTTTGACTGAGTACTGATATGCACATGTATGGGATAAAATTCCTAATGTTGGAGAAAGAACTTCCATAAGACAAAAAGACTCACATAGAGCTGGGAATATTTTTACAATCCCACCAACCATTGGAGATACCTTGATATATACTGGGTATTGATAGGACATTGAAAAAGGTCATGCCTTAGTAGTGGTGCTGAATTAGCCCCAGGGTTAAGGCTTCTCTGGACTCACTATAATTATAAAGTTTAAAAGTAAGTCTCAAAATAATCAAATCGATCTGAAAGTAACTTAGCTATATACTGTAACAAAGACCAACACTCTCAAAAAGAATGCAACTAAATAGAACAGCCAACCAATACATAAGACCTGGCATCCAATCAAAATTTTCCAGGCATTCAAAAAAACTTGAAAATTAGGCCCATAATAAGGAGAAAAATAAATCAATAGAAACAGACTCAGAAATGACAGTGATGATGGAGACAGCAGATAAGGAATTTGAAATGGCTACTATAAATATTTATGAAGATGTAAAGTAAAACACAAACATGTTAAGGAGAAATGGAAGATATTTTAAAATATCTAAATGGAGCTTGTAGAGGTGAAAGATGTATCAAAAATGAAAATATAATAGATGGGAATCACAGCAGATTAGACACTGCAGAAGAAAAACCCCATCAGTGAATTTGAAAACGTAGCATTAAATGCTATCCAAAATGAGGAACACATAGGAAAAAAGACTGTAACAAGTGAACAGAGCCTTAGTGAGTGTGGGACAATATCAAGTTGTCTAACATACATAAATTGGAGTCCCAGAAAGAGAAGAGAAAGATGGAAGACAGATAAAAAGATTTGAAGAAAGAACATCAAAAGTTTTTTTTCAAACGATAAAAACTGTAAACCCACAGATCCAAGAGTTTTGATAAGCTCCAAGCAGAATAAATATTGAACACACATACACGTGTACATGCACCATACATACAGATACACGCACACACACACACACAATGGTAAATCATAATCCAATTGATGAATCAGAGAAAAAAGAAAAAAAATCTTAGCAGTCAGAGAATAAGGACACATTATATAGAGGAATGAGCATAAGAATGTCAGAAGACTTCTCTTAGGAAATGATGCAAGCCAGAAGGCAATGGAATGAAGGGAAAAAGCAACCTAGATTTCTATACCCAGAAATGAAAGCAAAATAAAAATTTTTCAGATAAATGAAAGCCAAGAGGATATCTCATCAGCAGACCCACACTACAATAAATGTTAAAGGAAGTTTTTAAGGTAAAAGGCAAATGTCACCTTCAACCTGGATCATTACTTCATTTGTATGATTTGGGTGTTTTCTCTACTGGATCCACTGATCTAAGTCTTGCATTGACGGTTCCATATTACTTCTGCCATGAGATATAGGATATATTGCAGACCTAGCCACTTAACCTGAGGTCAGTTTGGTTAATAAACCTGAATCTGAGTGTTCCTGCCTTATTAGTCCTGCAGATAAACATAAAACTCTAAAAGAGGCCATCCTAATTGTCAGCTTGTTTAGCCCTATCTAATAAGACAGGTAACCCCTCTGATCCACATATGGTCCCGTTTTATATCTATACTCTATAGAAATAGATTTTAAGCTATTGCTGCCAGCTTCCAGATTTAAAGCCTGGGTCTTACACTCTTTTGTCCACCTCACCCTTGCACCAGCTTCTCTTCCTGGGTTCCCTGTTAAGTGAATGGCACCAATTTTCATCTAGCCACTAGAGTCAGCTTGATTCTTCCAGGTCCACTCAGTCACTAAATATTTTCAAACTTCTTTCAAGTCTGTCAACTTCTATCCTTCCTTATTGCCAGCTAACCTAGTCTAAGCCCCTACCATTCCTTACCTGGACCTCAGCAGTGTCTCATGATCCTCCTATGTTCACTCAATCCATTGTCCACACTGAAGCCAGAGTGACCATTTAAAGCTCAAATCTGATAACGCCACTCCCCTGGTTAATGTCTCTCATTCTCTTTATACTGAAGTCTAAGCCTCTTAAACTTCCTATGATCTTTTATAATCCAGCCTTTTCCTATTTCTGTAGCATCATCTCTTATTATTTGCTACCTCCAACTTTTATGCATTAGACAACTAACAGTCCTTGAATGTTCCATGTTCTCTTTTGCTTCAGGACTTCATGGAAATTGTTCTGTCTTGCGCAAATGCTATCCCTCTTCATCTGATTCATGTGTCATCACCTCCCTAGTGAAGCCCTCTCTGACATCTCAAGCCTGGATTAGGTACTCCTCCCCTGTTCCTAACATTTTAGTAGTACTGATCACACTATCCTGTAACGCCTGTCTACTTCTGCCTCCTCAAATGAGACTATGAGCAACTTGATGGCAGGAACTGCCTAGCACATTGCCTGATACATTGTTGGGTGCCCAATGAGATTTATTGAATAAATGGTAGCTATTAATATTAATTGTTGATTAATAACACCTGTACATTTTCCACAGTGGCTGACACATGTTAGTCACTCAGCACATTTTACTACATTAAGCAGCCATTTATCATTTACTGTATTATGTATTTGACGTATTGCAGTGCCCTTTTGTAAATATGATTTAATTTAATTCTATCAACCTTCCTACCTTGAAGTATGTTTTATTATCCTCAACTAAAAGATTTTTAAAAAACTAAGGTTCAGAAACCTTAAATAGCTTTCTCAGGGTCAAATTAATATCAGGTATGGTGTTCAAGCTCAGCTTCTCTTTCCAACTGAAGAAAATATATAAGTCTAAGAAGAGGGGAAGAATAATATGCAGCTTCCATACTCTCTGTTCAGCCTTCCCTTTATCAGATTGATTTAAAGAAAAATAACTTAATATCGTTGTTACACATTTTCCCAGTGAAAAGTAAGAGAAAAGTAAAGGATCTTAACACTATGGATAACAACATTTATTTCCAGTGTGTATCTGTGAAGTCTGTCAAAATGGAATGTAACTCAAAGAAGAAGCAAATTACAATTCTTGTATGATCAAATCTTTATCTGCAGGTATTTGATGGACCTATGAGTAGACAAGGCAAATTGATATAATACCACGGAATCTTTAATCAGTGCATCAGATGGAAAAAGGGTGAAATGGATGATGATGGTGACTTAGTCTCCGACTGGGATGTAGAATGATTATGTTTTCACAGTCAAGTTAGATTAGTATGTGTAGATGGATTAAGTGGCTGTCTGGTGTTGTTGAAAAGGGGAAGTGAAGGCATCTCTGAATATTTTTCACCTAAAACATTGTCTGAAATTCCACTATGAGGGAACCCAGTCAAACATTCCTTCGGGCAGAGAGTTTATATGAGAAATCCTGATATAACATCCCCAGTAGGCTGTGTGATGGAGGGAAAAGCATTCTGGCTTTTGAGGTCTGCTTTCTTCCTCTGCTGATTACTCATCCTGTGAACTGGGCAACAGGGCTGTTTTCTCCTCTGTAAAATGAGGAGTAGCAGCACTTGACCTCTATGTCCCATCAGCATTACCATTGCTGTGGATCTATGGGTAATCAGTGATCCTATCACTACAGTAGGCTGACCCGTCTCTAATTCCTCCCCTCCTTGATTCCCATATTCTGTCCAACTATCGTCAGTGGTGTGTGGACCACTGGATGGCCAGGAGTTGGCAGTAGATTTGTGGAAATTATACGAATCAGGGAAATCCCAATTATTCCTATTTATTTCTCTCCACCCTTTTTTTTTTTTGACATTTGACATGGATTTCTAGAGTATGTTTCCAGCTAGAAAGCATTCCTGTTTTTTGCTGAGCCATAGTTTCATCTTCTTTAAAATGAAAATGCATAATATGTACTTAGTCTCCATTGAAGGCTTCTTTCGCCTTGCCTTAAATAATAGGTGAGGTTTTAATGGGCGTTGCATTTGTGACAGTGTTTAACAAGACTCCTGACACAATGTAGGCAGTGCAGGAAGTTAGTTTCCCCTCCCTACTTTTGCTGCAGATCAAGTAAAACCAACATATGTATCCTTATACAAAACTTGGCCTATACAAACATGCAGCGTCTGACTTTTAATGGTTCCTCATGCCTGGAGAAATAAACCAATTATATTCTCCTGAGTCAACCACCTCTCAATAAACATAATTCCTTTTGCAGAGTCTGATTTCTCCTATATGTGTAAGAGTGAGGCAGCATCTAATTAGAGCTAGGTTGCCTTAATGAGAAGTTGCTTGTCATTAAAACTCTCATCTTTGAATTGCCTGCCCTGATCTGGAGACATCCACTTGGCCAAGGCTCCCGGTGCTTGCTGCCACCAAGAAATCTTGAATGGCTAGGGTTAGAGGGTCTGACAATGCTGTCAGTTGCTGTATCTGATTTCATGTGACAGCTAATTATAACATTCATTCAGAAAAAAATAAAGAAGTTGTTGTCATAGTAATGACTGACTCTCTGAGCAGGATGCAGACCCCCAATTGGAGCATGTGCCAAATATCAGTTTGTTGTGTACAATGTAGGAATAATTGAGACTGTACTTCAGGGAGAAAAAAATTTGATATGGACAGAGTTTCCCATGCTTGTGCCATATTGCTTCCCCTCTGTGCAACCATGATTTTCCTCTGATTTCTGTTTCCTTTTCCAAGAATGTCACTTTTCAGGGATTTGTACACTTGTTAAGTGCATTCTGTGAAACTGATGTTGCAGGGGGCACACACAGCAACAGCAATGATGGTGGCGCTGTGGTGATGGTAGTAGACAGCTGCTTCAACCAAGGCACAAAAAGCCTACAATAAGCAGAAACCTCACAATACACCAACTACCAGCTGGACAGACTTATGTTTGAATCTTGATTCCTCAAATTTATAGCTTTATGACCTTGGGCAAGTTATTTCATCTCTCCAAGCATTATTTTCCTCATCTTTAAAATGAGAATAAATAAAACTACCTACTTTATGTAGTTGGTATGAGAATTAAATGAGATAGTTTGTAAAGTGCTTGGCTCCGCAATGGCGTGGGGTAACCACTCAGTGAATCGTAGCTATTGTCATCTTATCTTGACAGGGGTGAAAGTGGTAATAATGTGATGTCCTCGATAATTTCACAAGGTCCACAAACTAAGAAAGCAAATTGGAAAGAGAATTTGGCCTCAAAATCCAATCCCTTAAGCCTGAGGAAATATTGTGGAAATATTGTGGTCTGAATCTTTCTGCTCTCGCCCCCAGTCTTACCAATTCAAAGCATCGTCCTCAGGGAACATTTGGTAAAAATGGTGGGTTGAAAAAAATGTACGCTGTTTTGCTCCATTCTCAAACTCCATTTAAACAACAGCGAAGAGAGGTATCTTAAAAGGCAAAAATCCACAGGAGTGGAGAAAATGAAAAAAGACAAAGTTGCAAGCAACAAAATTTTAGGAAGTAAAATGCAAATGAATGGGTGCTAATTAACTTAGCTGCACAGAAAAAGCTGAATCTTAAACTAGCACTGGTAAAAGTTGAAAAAGAACCGATTTACATGCAGAACCCCTCAAAAACTTATGAATTCACATCAAGTTCCTCAGGACTTGGGAGTGAATACACTTGCTTAAAAGTCTGTTTATGACACAGTTCTCTGGATCCCTTCCCTCACACCTTGCAGCCAGGTGTACACGCTCCCCTACTCTGGTAGAACACTGGAGATGTATTCTCTGGATAGGATAAAACAGATACTCCCTGGACTACAGGATACTAGGCACAGTTGATAGTATGGCACCATTCTGAAAACAAGGACAAGAAAACATGTGTCCTAAATATTGAGGTCTCCAGCCAGCTCTGCCAACACAGCTACAAGAATGCCAGCAACCAGACTGTGTCCTCCAATATAAGACTGGAGGATTCTCCCCCAGAGCTGTGATCAGCCTAAGAGGAAAGATTTGCAGACATTGATATAAAATGGCCCAAGCTCATCATTAGAGTCCACAGTCAACAAGTCCCCCCACCCCCTTTAAGTCCAGAGCTACTAATAAACTTTCTGTCCTGTACTAGTAGGAAATGAGAAGGGAGGGGAGGGGAGGGGAGGAAAAATTGCAATAATTTACAAAGGATCACGAATTAGAATCATTTCAGATTTCTCTCAACAGCTACACAAGAAGCTAGAAGATCATGGAGGGGAGCCTTCAAAATTCTGAATGAAATGATTCCTAACTTAGATATCATACCCAACTATCAATCAGGTTTGAGAATAAAATAAAGACATCTTCAGAGATGCAAGTTCTCAACATTTTACCTGCAATATACTCTTTCAGAGAGCTGTTCTCTGCCAAAGAATGTACTTCCTTTAAACAAGGGGGGAAACAACAAAAGAAAGAATGCCTCAAAAATATATAATTCTTCCCGAGTCGCCCACGCTGCTGTCGCGGCGTCCCCGAACCTCTGGCGCCCGGTCTCCCTCCGCTCCGCCATGGTCCCCCGCCGCTGGGCAGGCCCCCGAGGTCACCGCCGCCGCTGCTGCTGCTGAGCGTCGGGCTGCTGGGCGCCCAGGCCCGTGCGGAACCCGCCGCCGGGAGCGCCGTCCCCGCGCAGAGCCGCCGGTGGGTGGACTGCCATGTTTTCGAGTTCATGCCTGTGTGACCGCTGAGGACCCTCGGCCAGCACTGTTCCCTCACCAATAAACACATGGCCCGGCAAAAAAAGAAAAAAAAAAAAAAGAAAGAAAAAAAGTATATGTGATTGATGGAATAACGGATGTTTCTGACCGTTTTGAGACAAGAGCTGAATAATTGGCAGAGATTTGGATGAATTAGTGTTATCTACATAGAAAAGTAAGCAAATTAAACAACAGCAACGAGACAATCATTAGCTCTGAAGAAAAAAATAGTTATTTAGAAAGGAAAAGTGATCAGTGAATACCACAGGATTCAGATGGGAAGAGTGTTTACATAGTTGTAAAAAGAAACAGAATATTGACCTAGCCCAAATTAAGAAGTAACTGTCATGAGAATATTTGGGTGGCTGGAAGGATGTGTATATGTGATAACGGAGAAGGGAGAAAAACAAAAACTCAAGAAATAGCAATATCTGGAATAAATACGAAACTAAACCAAGCTAAAACCTAGCTGAAATAGTTGAAAGAAATTGTCTCGGGGAGGGGACTCTCAAGTGGAGGGGAATTACTCCTTTCTAAAACAAATCTGTGGAATCGTCAACTTTAAATGTAAATATATAACCGATGAAAACAAGTATACAGACTAAAAAGCAGAAGTAAACCTTCTCAAATGGGCCATGAGCTCTCTGCCTGTGGACTTCTCTGATTCTAATGGGTTGCTGAGCAAGCCCCAAATAGTGTATTTTCCTCACCCATCACAGGAAGGGTATGAGACAGGATGCATTTGGGAATGCAGTTACACATACCTACCCCTATTATAGTGACTAATATTTAAAAACAATCACAGTTTTTATAAAATGGAAACCCCACACAATTTTTCCTAAGTATTTTTCCTTTGCTGCTTACCCTGGAATTCCTAGGTAGCTGCATCTCCAGTGAGTGTCTGGGAACTAAAAGACTGCCAGCAGAGACAGGGAGTCGTCAGGAGAAGCATCCAGACACCAGCAGGATGGTGGTTAGCAAGGTGGTAACAGCCCGTGGTCAGCAGAACATAAATAACAGCAATAATAACTATTCACGTGAGTGTGCAGCTTCCAATTTATGAAAGACATCCTTTAAAAAAAACGCATGCCCTAACTGAGGAGAGCACCATTTTGTCTATTTAATAAGACACTGAAGTGTAGGTATTCTGGGTCCACAGCCCCATCTGGGCTCCCAGTCGAAAGCCAGGATGAACTGCAAGGCACGTAAGCCAGCCACGTGGGATGTCCAGCCCGTATGAGCTAGGTAATGCCAAGCCCAACTTCTATCTGACTGTCACCCCATGAGAATCCCCCAAGAGAGAATCACCCAGCTGGGCCTAGTTAGTCCAAAAAACCATGAAAGATAATAAATTTTTGCTTTAAGCCACTAAGATTTGGGGGTGGTTTGTTATGCATCAACAAACGTTACAGGGATGATCTACTCCAGCCCTCTCATTTTCCCGATATGAAATCTAGAATGGGGGTGGCCAGAGTTTCAGAGCAGAGTGGTGGTTGAGTCAGGAACAGACTCAGGCCTCCAGACCCTCAGGCTGTGGATTTGTCACCAAAGCCGTTTAATCTCTATGAAATCCTGCTGATGTTTTCTTCTCCTTCTCTTCCTGCTCCTCCTCTTCCTCCTCTCCTTCTTCTTGTAACTTTCAATTTTGATATTTCAAACTTACAGAAAATTTCAAGTACAGTTCAAGAGACTCCCATACACTTCACCCAGACGCACCAGTTGTTCGCATTTTACTTCATTTGCCGGTGTTCTTTCAAAGAGAACATTTTCCTGCAGGGAGGCTGCCCACAAAACTGACTCCTGCCAAGTGGTTAGTCACTGCTTAGATCATGGGAGTAGAAATGGGCACCTGGGAATGAGGGGTGTAGGAGGGAATGCTGTGGAGAAACGGGAGAGCAGGATCACTCGAGACCAGATATTCTCCCCTAAGACATTCCCTGGGAGCAGTTCCCTAAACTGGTCTGACGTACTGAATACATGTTAAACTTGAAGTCTGAAGGCACAGGTTTGAACCTTGTCACTAACTGTATGACCCAGAGTAAGTTTCCTTCTTGTCTCTGAGCTTTGGTTTTACCTTTCTTTATAAATCCAGATTACATAAACCTATGCATGTGAACCAGCTTAGTGAACGGTGCTAAGTAAACTAATTTTAGTCACCTGTATTTGGTAGAGTCACTTGATGAGCTTTTTAAAAACTTTGATGTTATGGCCCCATCTCCAGAAATTCTTATTTAGATGGTCTGGGGTCCAAGCACTATAAGATTTAAAAACTCCTGGATAACTTTTAATGTGCTACCAAGGTTGAGAACTGCTGTGATAGGCAACAATGCCATCAGAGTATACTTACACTCTGGGAACCCTTCTGGACTAGCTGTCCTCTGTCATGGCCCCTTTCCCACTTCCGGTGCCACTCTCCTCACCAAAGTAAAGCCTCAGTTGGGAGTATCCTCTGTTCTAAGCCTGGTGTGCTTCACGGTTATTTGATCATCTCATTCCTGCATTGTTCATTTCTGTGTCCCTGATAATTCACACTGGTAAGATTGCTTCCTATAAGTGCCTAGCAGATTCTCAATCTCTCTGTTACTAGTCAGAGTTGAGCCCTTGTGCACAGGTTTTGTGTTTCCACCACAGAGTTCAACAGCTGTCATTCTTCCCCGATAGCTCTTTATACACCTAATTGCTGCCATACAGATCTACGTAATTTGGGATTGGCAGGAATTGTGACTCAAATGCAAATACCTTTGAAAAGAAGTGTGGGAGGGATTTTATATTCCTTGGTGGTCTTGGCAGGGCAAAAGAATACTTTCCCAGATGAGTGTAACTTTTTTTTATTGCAAATATATGTTTTCTGGTGCATCTATTTCCCTTTTTTTTTACTATTGATACAAATATCCCAGAGATGAACTAGTTGCTACCTTTTACAGTTTAAATCCTTCCTTTCCTCTTTTCCTCCCTTCTGCTTTCCATCCTTCCTTCCTTGCTCTTTCTTTTCCTTCCCTTCCTCCTCCCTTCCCCACTCCCTTCCTCCCTCTGTTAAAAAAATATTCATGATACTTGTTAAAGATGACAAGGCAGACTTTATTCAAAGGGGGCTATCATGATAGTTGTAGGGACCACTGCAATGGTGTTTTACAGTAGAGGAGAGAGATTGGGCTCAACTCGATACAACAAAGAAAAGTGGGAACTTCCAGCTAAGGAGCAGGGTGTAGATCAGTGATAGAAAATTACTAAGAGAAAACATCAGAGATAAGGGGGGATTCTGATGGCAGACAAGAGTGATCAGATTTCACCTGGGGGACGGTGGAGGATGTGGATATGGAGGGAGATCAGGTATGGAGGATGGGGGATTCTAGCTAAACCAGCTTTGCAGGATTCTTGCTAAAATTAGACAATGTAAAGACAAACACAGAGACCTAAAAGTCAGGGCCTACTTGGGAAGAGAATTCAGAGGAGTCTGATCAGAGTTTGGTCAAGGAGAGAATCTTTGTTGCCTCTCTCCTCCTCTACTCTCCTCCTCTTTTCCTCCTTCCCTTCCTCTTTCCTTCCTTCCTCCCTTCCTACAAAGCGTTTACTGAGCACCTACCATGTATCTGGTGCTCTATTGGGCACGGAGACTGGAAAGATCAATAAGAAAGTGCTCTGCCCTCTGTGGAACTCCTGGTCTAGGATTAGAGAGCAACAAACACAATACAATTGGAAAGATGTTAAAATGGAATTGTACAGACTTCTGCAGGATATGTTTGGGATATGTACAGAGAGGATATTTTAGCTGAATTTGGAAGTATAGGCTAAAGATTTCTTCAGGCAGAGACTGGAGGAAAGGCATTCTGGACAAAGGGACTGTAGGCGCAAAAGCTCACGGTGTGAACTGACAGGATGTGTTAGGAGAATTGCCATGGTAGTTCAGAGAACAGAAGGGTTTTCTTGGGAGAGGAGGGATGATGAAGAGGGATTACTGTCTAGAACTGGCTAGTGGAAGAAATTCTTAGGGGGAACATCCATCTTAATCCACTCTGGTCCAAGGTCTGTTTGGTCTCCCATTTCTCAGGTTCCCAAGGTCTGTTTTCTTAGCATCTATCCAAGCCCACTTCTTCCTGCTCACCCATGTGTTCATTGTGTCCCTGGCACACAGGCCTCCTTTCTTTCCTGACTGTAAACTCATGCTTGTCTCAGAGCTTTTGCTCTTGCTCATCCCTTTGCCTGGAACTCCCAGATCTTGACATGGTTGCCCCTTTCTTCTCATTCAGGTCCCAATTCAAAGAGCACCACCTCACAGAGGCCTTCCCAGCCACTCCATCTGCGGTTATCCTCCCCCAGTCCAGTCACCCTCCCTGAACTCACCGTGTAAAATTTCTCTATGACCTTCATTATTATATCAATTGATCTTATTTGTTTGCTTGTTCATATGTTTATTGTCCATCTTCCTCTTCTAGAATAGAAAACTCCATAAGGGCATGGCCTTTCTTATTTTCCTGCCAAATCCCCAGTGCAGGGCCAGTGCAGGGCCCTCGGTACGTGTTCAACAAATTTGCTAAATGGAGCAAGCTGGCGCATATTTTTGATTGCACTCATCCCTTCCAGGGACCAGAATACTCACATCCTCCACCCCCATTCCCAGAGTCAAGGTATCTCAAAAGGAGGATCAGAATTGTTATTGATGAGCATGGGAAGAAAACAAAAAGAAACTGAGAGCCCGAAGGAATACCCTCGCTTGGCGAGGCCTGATGAAATGCCCCTGCACTGCAACAGAGAGCTTGTCTACCTACACCCAGCGAGCAGGAGTCTCCCAGGTCCTGCTTGTTCCTCCCTCCGGGCTATGCTGGAGGCTCAGCTGCCTCTCTGCCCCATTTTCCAGTTTGCCACACCCTGCCTTCCCGGTAGATTTTCTCTTTAGCTTTGTCAGTTCTGTTGTCATACTGCTGCAACTGCGATTGTGGAAGATGCCTCATCTTCACACTCTCAGGATTCGGGCCATGTGCACAAGGTCATCTCCAGACTGAAGGGAGAGCATGTTTCATGCCCTGTGGGTACAACACTGAGTGAGAGGGGGCACAGGGCTGGAGCAAGGAGGGGAAACCAAGAGCAACTATAACCTGAGCCATTTGGCAGCTTTGTTAGTTGTTTTTTTCTAACAAACCTTGACGGTTTTAGTAGTGGTTTTTTTGTATATTTCAAAGCTAAGTAAATTCTACTAATGAAAGCATCTTCCAAGCCTCAGTTTCTTTGGTTCAAAAGGAAATCAATTCAAAAAAAATCTTTAAAAAAATAAAAAGCAAATAATCTGAGGAATGTGTTTATTTTATCTTGCTTCCAAGGAAGGAAGACTTTGCATCCGCTAAAGACAGTCATCTTTCTGGGCCTTGACTGTTTATGAGCAAATCCTATAGCTAAAGGCAAATTTCCATTTCAGCCTCCTAGACGGCCTTAATTACCTGGCAGAAATTTGCAGAAGGTGATGCCAAGTGGTATTTGAACCTGTCATTTTCTTTTACTGTTTTGGGGATTCAGATATTTTCCACTCTAATGTGGCAAAATATTCGATCAGCTTAAATTATGCATGCACTCCAGATCAAGCCAGCTAGATGTCAGGAGCAATTCAATATTTTTTTGAATTTGGGAGACTGAAAGCCAGCAAGATAAAAGTTTAGAAGAGCTAGATACAAATTAACTTTGCAATATGGGGAAAAACAAGCATGGAAGTGAGAAAACTTTTTCTCCCTGGTTGGACCAATTTCTGGGATCACTAGACAACTTTCATTAGTAACATTCTGATAACAGTGAACAGTTTTAATTTCCAATGCCTGCTTTGAGTTTCTAGGTCTTCTTCATTTTTAAAAATAGATGTCAGGTAGCATGTTATATTTGTCACCCGCTTTATGATCGTGACAATATTGCCACTTCTGTGAGTCATTGCATTCATTTTTCAAGGGAGGAAACTTTGGCAGGGTCAAATTGACTCTATAGAGGTGGTTCTGGCACTTCTGGTTACCTTAAGTGGTATAATTGATTAATTCTGGAATTCAAGAAACATCTATGTGACAGAAACTGAGCTAAGGTCAGCAAGAATGAAACATTGGCACTTCCTGCAAGCCATTCCTAAACTCTTGATATGTAGTGAAGTCACTCTGATTCAAAGTAGACTGTGATAAGGGTCAGGGAGGCCTGCAAACTAAGGGCTCACAGTGGGAGCCTGGGGAAAAGAGGTTAATGACAATTCAAGGATGCAAGGAGAAGTCAGAGATTGTTAAGGATGTGTTAGATAAATATACATAGGCAGGGCATGGTGTTCTAGACAGAAGAAACAGCTTGAGCAAAGACCTGGCGTGGTACAAAATCAAGTGTGCTGTGGCACCAGCGAGTAAACCATGGTGGTTGGAGACCAGGGGAGGAGGTGTTGAATGAGAGGAGAGATGAGCAGAGCACAATAAACCTCAAAAAGGGCTATGGCAGACTTCGAGTGACAGACTGAAGGAGTTGATCAATACCTAGTAGGTAAGAGAGAGCCACCTAAAGCTTCTGAGCAAAGGCATGACGGACACTGCTGTTTTGGGAAGATGATTTGAGCTGCGGTGTCACAGGGCCTGGGCCCGGGGAAGCGGTTGTCAGAATGGCGTGGAGGACTGACACGCTCTACTGCTGACCCCACACGTTCGGCCACCCTGTTAAGTGGGAGACACTGGGGACAGAGATGCAAATCACATTGTCTTGTTTCAAGAAGTTCACAGTGGACTAAAGGGCATGTCCAACCTGCCTTTCTTTCAGGGACTTCTTCTCATATAACCGATGACTGTTTCTCTATAGCTAAGAACTAATCCTCAGAGAAAAAGTGAAAAATTCTGACAATCACCCAGAATTGGAAATTCTGGATAGATTGACATTTTGGAAAGCACCAAAAGGAGACTATGATTTTTCTTCTTTTCAAATATTTGCTAAAAACAAACATCAAAACCCATTTTTAAAGAGGGGATATCACCTTTATCGCCAATAATTTGGATTCAGGAAATCTGGGTTCTAATCCTGTGATTTATCTGCTCTGGACTTCATTTTCCTTACTTGTAAGGGATAATATACAGTCTTTCCTCTTCAAATGAGATGACGGATATTAAAGTATTGTGTCAACAATGGATATTGAAGAATTATTGTAAATGGTTAAATTTTTGGTAAAATCAAAGCTGCACTGGAAGATGCCTGTAGCAGGCGATGAATTGAGTTCTCCCATTCCCTTGCCACACTGTTCAGAAGCTCAGAACTTGATACTTGTGACCATCCTATATATTTTCAACAATTTGTATCTCCCCAAACAGATTGTAAGTTCCACACTGATAAAGGAACCATGCCTGTTATTCATCAATATATCACAAGATACCTAGAACATTTCCTGGCACAGAGTAGGTACTCAATAGAGACTGGCTGAATGAAATAAAATAATTAATGATTATGAGTGCCTTTCCTTTCCTATTAGATACAGTCCTTTCATTTCTGGCCACTTAATTATCAGCCTACATTTACAATATCTTTTTTTCCACTAAAAATTTTGCTAAATATCTACTATGTGCTGGATATTATTTTAAGCTCTGAAGATAAAATGGTGAGAAAAAAATGACTGGGTGCCTGCTTTTATGGCGTTTGTAATGAATGCATTTTTTTTAAAAATTTTTATTTATTTATTTTATTTTATTTTTGGCTGTGTTGGGTCTTCGTTTCTGTGCGAGGGCTTTCTCTAATTGTGGCGAGCGGGGGCCACTCTTCATCGCAGTGTGCGGGCCTCTCACTGTCGCGGCCTCTCTTGTTGCGGAGCACAGGCTCCAGACGCGCAGGCTCAGTAGTTGTGGCTCACAGGCCCAGCTGCTCCGCGGCATGTGGGATCTTCCCAGACCAGGGCTCAAACCCGTGTCCCCTGCATTGGCAGGCAGAAATGAATGCATTTTTATTACAATCAGCTTCACAAATCCTATCTTTTCCAAACTATTTCTATACATTATTATTTCTATTAAAATTATTTAAAGTTAAATAATTTTATGTCCTTGGGATCATTTGAAACATCTTAGAGTATCTCAAGTCCAAGCAAAAGAGAACTTTGTCATAAGGAATGATAACTGAGTTTAAAAAAAAATTATATAGTACAACAATAATCAATATCCACACTACTGATATTTAAAAAATAATTATATCAAAGTTTTTTTTAAAGTGAATTTCAATTACTGACAGAGTCTTTAATGTCTGGGCTAACATAGAGGACTGAATTTTTAAAATTCAGCTTGTTTTTAAAATTAAATTATGTCAAACAACCAAAGAGTAAGCACATACACTTGCATGCACATGTGTGTGAGACATGACACTAGAGAACCAATTTACAGACTGTTCATGCTTCAACCAAATATTTTGTACATTAAAGAAAAAAACCAGATGGAGGATTCCAGAAAATGATAAGACATGAATTTATCAAAATTGTCAATCAGCAAAGCCTAAAAGAAAACAAATTATTTTAAAATTGAAGTATGGTTGGTTTACAATGTTTCAGGTGTACAGCAAAGTGATTCAGTTTTTTATATATATATATATATATGGATATGTATATATTCTTTTTCAGATTCTTTTCCATTATAGGTTATTACAAAATATTGAATATAGTTCCCTGTGCTATACAGTAGGTCCTTGTTGTTTACCTATTTTATATATAGTAGTGTGTATATGTTAATCCCAAACACCTAATTTATCCCTTCCTCCCCCCTTCCCCTTTGGTAACCATAAGTTTGTTTTCTGTATCTGTGAGTCTATTTCTGTTTTGGAAATAAGTTCATTTATATCATTTTTTTAGATTCCACATATAAGTGATATCATTTAATATTTGTCTTTTTCTGACTTACTTCACTTAATATGATAATCTCTAGGTTCATCCATGTTGCTTCAAATGACATTATTTCATTCTTTTTTATGGCTGAGTAGTATTCCATTGTGTATATATACCACATCTTCTTTATCCATTCATCTGTTGATGGACATTTCGGTTGCTTCCATGTCTTGGATATTGTAAACAGTGCTGCTATGAACATTGGGGTGCATGTATCTTTTTGAGTTAGAATTTTCATCTTTTCCAGATATATGCCCAGGAGTGAAATTGCTGGATTATATGGTAACTCTATTTTTAGTTTCTAAAAGAAAAATTTGAGATAAACTTGTCATTGAAAGAGTTCTTGCCTCCATTGATCTATATTTGTCTCTTTCTTTTTTAAAATACTTTGTTCCCCTTAAAACTTATTGGAAATTCTCTGGTCCAACTTGAGGATACTTTTCTGCAAAGATTCCATGTGGGCTCAAAAATGATATGTATTCTCCTATTGCTGGATGCTGTATGTATGTTTTTAGGTGCTTGCAAGTTTAGAATTATTTCCTTAGAGGATTAAAGCTTTATTAATACTTACTAATCCTCTTTATCTCTAGCAGTACTTTTAACACTGTCTCCCCTGTTTGACTTTTGCCTAGAATTTCTTTTTCCATGAGTTTATCCTAACATCTCTCTGCCTTTATACTTTAGTTGTATCTTTTGTATATACTATATAGGCTGAGTTTGTTTCTAAATCCATCTAAAAACCCCATCTTCTAACTGGAGTTTAGTTCATCTACGTTGATTGAGATAAACGATATGTTTGAAATCATTTCTTTTATTTCATTTTTTTTTCCATTTTTGTGCCTTTTCAGTGTTCTTTTTTAATTCTCTTTTCTTTCCATCTTTTGGAAAGTCGATCTTTTGGATTGACTCTGCTCCCTACTCATGCCCCAATCAGTTTATTTTCCTCCACCAGTTTGGAAGTTTTACATTCCACTTTTTTGGCTACGTTTAAAATTTTAACATGCCCGTTGAACTTAACAAAGTCCGAAGCAAACTGGCATATTTATCTTCCTTCTCAACAAAAAGATAAAATTAAAATGCTTGAGACAGTCACTAACTTCACCCCAATGTCATTGTTTTCCAAGATATAAATTTTATCTTTATTTTTTTAACACCGCAAATTGAATTATATTGTTAATTTCTTTTACAGTCAATATTTGTTTAGTTTTACCCATAAGTCCACATTGTCCTTTATTTGGTATTTTTATTTCTCAGATCTTCCTTCTGGGAGTCTTTTCTTTTTCTGAAGAACATCACCCAGACATTCTTTTAGTTAAGAGTTTGTTGGAAGTGAAGTGGTTTTTTGTTTTTGTTTTTGTCTAAAAATGTCTCTAATTCACTGTTGTTCTTGATAGATGATTTCACTACGTATGCTATACTATTTTGACAATTATTTTCTCTTAGCACTTTAAAGATGTGTCTTCTAACTTTGATTGTTGCAGTTGAGAAGTAAATTATCAGTTGTGTAGATCTTTCTTTTCAACTGCTTTTAAGATTTCTTTTTGCTGTTCAGAGTTCTACAGTTCCTCTACAATGTACCTCAGTGTGGATTTCTTTTCCTTTATTCTGCTTGGGATTCACTGGGCATTCTGAACCCAAGTGTTGGTGTCTTTCATCAATTCCATTAGCTCCTCAAGTGTTTTCTCTCTTCCATTCTCTCCTTCTGAAATTCTGACAAGCACATTAGAGATTTGTACTCTGTCATCTGTGTGTCTAAATTTTTTAACATGTCCATCTTTTTCTATCTTTCTATTCTATTTTCCATATAATTTCTTCAAATATATCTCAGAGTTTAATAACTCTTCTTTCTGCTGTGCCTAATATACTATTTAACCCATCCATTAATTTTCTAATGTCAATTTATATATTTTTAATAAATAAACATTCTATAGTTAGGTTTTCCTTCAATTCTGCCTGGTTAAATTTTACAGTCTTTTTTAAAGTTTTATTTCAGTACCTTCTTTGATTACTTTAGGCATTTTAATAGTATTTGTTTTATATTCCATTTCTAGTAATTTCAGTCAGCCACATGGATAAAACTCAGTAATTTGTTGTTTTTGCTGTTTCTCATATACAGGCTAACTTGTGTGTATACTAGTTTTTGCATGTGAGTTCATGTTCCTTGAGTGTTCTGGGCGGAAATCCTTTGAGGCCTGACTTTGAAGTGTGTTTTTCCGGAGAAGACTTGTGTTTGCTCCTTATAGCCATCAAGAGGCACTGCCACCCAAGACCACTTTAAACTTAATTTTTAGCTTGGTTTTTTTTGGTGCCATGCAAGCAAGATAGATTCTGGCTTCAAATCCTCAAACACTGCCTGGGTTTAGGAATTCTCAGAGGAAACTTTTGTTTTTCTTTTTTTTTTTCCTGCTCCACCCAGAGTCAAAATCAAATCAAGTATATTGTCCATTTTCTTCCTCTACCAGTTGTGGGTGTTTCTCCTTAGAGGAATCCAGCTTTATGTAGTCTCTAATCTTAACCCCACGCTGCCCAGGCTCACACTTTGTCTCTAGTTAGAAGCCAGACGCTAGACCACCCACGATCAGAGCTCACACAAGCACAAACTATCCCCAGGGATCCATACTTTCTTTTATGTCTGGCTTCTTTTACTTTCCCAGCAGCTCATCCATGCAGGGACAAAAAATATGATTTTTACATTTTAAGTGGGTTATATATCATGAGAGGTTTATCTAAGCATCTTTTTACCATCTTGCTGCTCAATCTTTTCCTTAAAACCTTCTTCTCCTTTTGTTCCCCTCTCTTCAAAAGGCCACTATAAAGGAAAAACAAAATATTAAATAATTGTGTTTATTATAACACTGTTAATGTGTTTGCCATTTGTTGGACAAAAAAAGGTCTATTTTATGGATGTTTTTAAATGTTCCATCCAAGGTTAACACTACATTTAGAGTGTCCACTGACATGTGTTTACCCTGCAAGCTATTTTCTTTGGTTAACCTCAATAAGTAAGTCTATGGTGTAATGCCATGTACGTAAAAGGCATTGTCATTTAAGACAAACAATAGTGTTTCTTGGTAAATATGCAGCCTTAGGATATATAAAGCCATTCTTAATCCCAGTTCTAAATTCTATGTCCCTACAACTCCAAGACACCTTCACTACTCTCATATTTCTATTTGTTAGAAGATTTCAGATACTAATTAGGTGCTGTAGTATGAGTTGGGGACCTAAAGAAGGAACAAACAAGCATTTGTGGAAAGGCTGCTCTCAGCAAGAAGTCATGCTTTGTGTTGTGAGCATCAGGAATGAGTGATAAACAGTCTCTGCTCTTAAGTAACTTACAGACATAGAAAACATGATTTTTAAAACCTCTTGGATCCATATTTACTCACCTCTCAGGTCCTGTAGGAGGGAAAATGTGAGGGATGGATGTTGGTTATAAAATCAACAGTGTCTACTACCAGGGATTGCAGCTGGACTATCTGGTATATCAGAGGAGGCTCTGGCAAAAGCCAGATTGCAATGAAGGATGGTGGGGTCATGAGTACAGAAAAATCACTGCTAAACAGAGCCGAGCATGGAGGTCACACTCAGTAGCAAGCACAAAAGGGAAGAAATCAGATATCTGACAAAAATTCATGATGCTGTACTTTACACCCTTGTTCAAAATGTGGTCACACCCCAGAACCATTGATTCCAAATCTGCATGTTAACAAGATCCCCAGGGAATTTGCATGCCCATTAAAGTTTGAGATGCTGTCATAGAGTAGCCAGCTGGCCTGATTTACTCTGGACTGAGCTGGGGGGATTTCAGTGCTAAAACTAGACTGTCTCAGGCAAACAGGGGTTCTGGTCACCCTAGAAGCGCTATGTTAAATGGTCCCAACTAGTTTCCTCAGGGGTCCTATGCACTGGGTAAGAGAGACCTACAAGTGAAAAATATAGAGAATTCTATTCCTGGGGGTCCGAGTGGCACACTGAAAGGAGAAAGTGTATCCCTATTTATAGAAGAGAGCTTTGGATATGGAAGGTAAGCAGGGAGGCAATGGCAGAGCTCTAGGTGGTCGTAGTGGAGAGAGCAGCTTTCTCAAGCATCGTTTGTCACCAGAGTGTTACTCA
Organism: Balaenoptera physalus; assembly: GCF_965194825.1. Classification (NCBI taxonomy): domain Eukaryota; kingdom Metazoa; phylum Chordata; class Mammalia; order Artiodactyla; family Balaenopteridae; genus Balaenoptera; species Balaenoptera physalus. The sequence goes on along the minus strand of NC_138891.1, from coordinate 66,204,236 downwards.
CGGCTACATTGTGGAAAAGTCGAGTGGCATCAGGACATGGTGGACGCAGAGCCACAACAGGCAACCAGCAGTGGTGCAGGGCCCCAGCCCCTGGTCTGGAGAAGAACAACAGGAGCACCTGTGTACAGCAGAGGGGTCAGAGGTTCAGGGGTGGTCAGCAGGGAGGCAGTTCATACAGACAGATGATGGCCCAGAGAGGGTAGAGAGCAGCATTCAGAGCAGAAATATCCAGAAGAGCAAGGGAAATGTGACTGATAGGTGAGAGCTGACATCCCCTTTTTGGTTACTAGGAGGTTGTAATATCAGAGAAAGGCTGAGGACTTGATGCATGAAAGTAGGAATTCAGGGCTTCTCTCGGGCTCCAAAGCCAACCATGAAGGGAAGAGTTGTCACCCAGATTTTGTATCACCCAGAAGTCACCGTTGGGAACAAGGTGTGCTTATACCTTCCATCTGTTCCCTCAAATGTAATTTTTCTGCTGAAAAAGCTTGGGGTTTTTGTAAGAGCAAATACAAATTAAAAATTAAAGTCTTGGTTCTCCCTGTTGAAAATAAAGATTTCCCTCCCTTCCTTTTTCGTAGAGCATTTACCTTAGAAAACTTGTGAGTACTTTTCATCCCTCTGACATGCACCTCTCATCAGTTTTATGGCCCAGGCATGTCTTTTTGGAAACCATCTTTTTGAAATGCGAACATCAAGGGAGATGGCGCTCCTATTTCCCAGTTCCCATGGGAGGGTAAAGCCTAATTTCAGTGGGTGCCTTGCTCCAATTTGCAAAACTATCTCTTGTCATAAATAGATAAGAAGTTTGTTTCTCTTCTGGATAAAGCCAATTAGCTAACAACATGGGTGGTCTCCCCAATTCCCATGGTAAAGTTAGGATGAACTATGTGTGACAAAAGGTGCTGTTAAGAGCTCTTACTTGAGGATTGGTGATTGTTTATCCATGTGTCTAATGACTTGTATCCGCCTGGCCCTGCCTGGCCTTATAAGGGAGTGAGAGTCCTTTCTGCCTTTGCAATCACTTAGCAAATTGTCTGTGAAGCACATCACATGGTTTAATGCTTTTTCAATAATAGAAGTGTTTTCCTTCTTTTCTACCTTTGTGGAAAGGTTTTCTGGGCTGGGAAGAGGTTTTGTTTTTAATTCTATTCTCCCAACGCTTTTCAGTAGAATGATACCCAACTAAAGTTCTTAAACATGTCTGGACCTGTTGGTTTCCTCCACTGAGCTCCAGTGTCCTGGTATTACCTCCTCAACAGTAATGCCCTGTGTTAACAACGCCCTTGCCTTCCAGGGGCATAAGCACTCCCCCTGAGATGCCATTCACAGGCTAAAGCGGACAAGGTGGAGTTTGAGCTGATATACGGATTGCATCCCATCACTCTCGCAGGTGGGTTTTATTCAACAAAAGATGTATTGTTATGGACTACCCTGGTGGTGCAGTGGTTAAGAATCCGCCTGCCAATGCAGGGGATACAGGTTTGAGCCCTGGTCCAGGAAGATTCCACATGCTGTGGAGCAACTAAGCCCATGCGCCACAACTACTGAGCCTGTGCTCTAGAGCCCACAAGCCACAACTACTAGACCCACGCGGTCACAACTACTGAAGCCCGCACGCCTAGAGCCCGTGCTCTGCAACAAGAGAAGCCACCGCAATGAGGAGCCTGCGCACCGCAATGAAGAGTAGCCCCTGCTCGCCGCAACTAGAGAAAGCCCGTGTGCAGCAACGAAGACCCAACACAGCCAAAAATAAATAAATTAATTAATTAAATAAATTTAAAAAAAAAAGATGTATTGTCATATGTGTACCTGACAGTGCTAAAACTCAAATATGGTCCAGTCTACAGGTTTGCTAATTCTTAATCCTAAGGTATTTTTTTTCTTTTGCTATTTAACAAAGAGAGTATCTCTAAATATTTGTGTCCATGTGGCCTACATAAGCAATACAAGTTAAACAGATTGGTCATCAGCTCTATTTATTTCTCTATATTTATATAGTGATTTTGTTTCCTTTTATCAAATTTATTGCCATGCATTACCTCATTTTAGTTTTACAAACATCCTGTAGTCAGGGTGGGTGCTATTATCCCTATATTTCAAGTAAATACACAGTTTCTAAGAGAATAACTTTCTCACAGGTAAACAGTGAGTTCAGAGTCCATCACGCAGGTTTCCTGACACCGGTTCCAGGGCTCATTCCACATAGCCAACAGCACCTAAATTTTCAAGCGTGTTTCAGGAGCAACACTTTAAAAGTTAGGAGCAGCTCACTAATGAATGTGTTGCGTCTCCGTAATGACAATCAGAAGGATAGAAAATCCCAGGGCATTTGAGCTGTTGACAAGGTGGAGCTTTGGTCTGCTGGCAAGCAGTGATAGGTTTCTCAGGCTTTTCAGCGGTGGTGAGATAGCATCCAAGGTGATACTTCTATGTTTCTTTTTATCTTGGCTGAGACCTTGGGAAGAAGTTAAAAAGCTGGAGGAAGATTTGTTACCCAAAGAGGAGACTTTTCTCAAGAATCTGGCATCCAACTTTGTTTTGCTAACCTTTCAGGAAATTAATAGTCAGGCTGCACTGCAGCCTTTGGAACTGGGCTGGTAGCCGCTATTGGATATTTAGTCTGTCGATTAAAAACACTACTGTTTGAAACCTTTTGCAAATTTAAGACAAGCACCATGTTTGTTTCTGCTCTGCTGAAGGAAACACATTTGCCTTTTCAGCTAGAGCTAATTAACCACACCTGAGAAAATTGCTATTTGTGATCATGTTCTGCCTGCCTCTGTGAACAGCCTTCTAGAACTTTGTTCTTAGCTGTCTTTATACCTGGGAAAACTCAAAAAACTTTTACATTGCATGGAAGACCAAGATGTGAAAGAACAACTTTCCTTTTTATGTGTGGGTCGTAACTCATCCGCTGGGTTGCTGTACTGTGTTCTACTGATGATCTATCCCAGAGCTTTTGTAAAATTGCTTCTCTAGGTGATGGGTTGGAACCTCACTGCACTGGACAGATATGACGGGCAGAGCTGATCCTCTGAATCAAGGAGGTTTGTTTTGCTTCATTAAAAACTATTCTAGAACTGAACCTTAAAATAAGAATTGACAGAGTTGGATGGTCCCAGGATGTCATAAAAGTTTAAACCAGAAGAAAATTTGTATCCTAAAAATAAAGGCTGTTTTGGTTCCCTGAGTGCTTTTTGAGTGCAGGATCTGGGTTCTATTTATCTCTGTATGCCCAGCCCTGTTCCTGGCACACAGTATACCTCAACATGTATTCAACAAGTATTCCTTGTTGAATGTTTACTGACCTGGGAATGTGTTCATGGAAGCTGGTTTTGGATGACACAACAGAGAGAGAGAACCCCTGGGCAAGACTAGGACCACTGTAATGTTCTTAGAAAAAAGCACTGGAATTCCATTCACATTTTGACTGTTACTTTACAGAGTGAGTGGTTCACGTCCAGGGATCAGGCTTGATGGTAAGTGGAGAATCAGAATGAGAGAACACACAATGGAGCAGATGTTAGGTGCAGGATGGAAGCTAATATTGATGTTCCCCCCAACTTGCAATAATTTCTGAAAACTTTTGTTCAGACCCTGGAGGTAAGGCAGTCTATTTTAGCAATGATGGCTATTCACATCCTTATGTGAAAACTTGGAGACCTTCTGCTTATTTACTCTTTTAGCTAGTTTGACCAGATAACTGTGTTAACAACACAAGACTCACTGAATTGCACAGGAGGCTTTGCTCAGGGAAATACTTGATTTCCTGGCAAAGCTGCCTGGAGCCCTTTCCAGCAGCCCTGACAGTCTGTAACCTTGGGTCTCAAAGAGGTACTGCATAAGAATGCACAGAACACAAGGGAACCCATGACTACCTCTGAAAACAATGCACCTATTCAGAACCAAGGGCTTGAGCAGCCCTTAGGTGGCAGGTTCTGGGAGAGGGTAGGGATCAGAGAGATGGGCAAGGAGGTTATAACCTAGTAGGGAGTACTGTATAAGACAGGGAGTATAATAAACACAAGACACGGTAGAAAGCAATGAGTGCCATGAGAAATATACAAGCAAAATTACTGTGAAATGGTAGCAGAGGGGGACAGTACTTCTGAGGATTCTTAGGGAATGTCATATTTTAGAGAGGCTTTAAATGATGTGTAGAATTTGGACAAGTAGCTTTGGGAGTAAGAAGCGAGGAGATTCCAGATGGAGGAAAGAGACTGAGTGAAATTACTGAAGTGAGAAAGCACTGACTGTGCTTGGGGATAAGTGAGTGGTTCCATTTGGCTGGAACATATGTAGGATGAGAGAGGGTATTGAGAGATAAGATTAGAGGGCTTTAAACACCAGATGAAGGCAGCCAGGCATTATTTGGAGTCAAAATGAAAGGTATATATGGGAATAGTGGCAGGACAGCATTTTTATCCATAGATAGAGGATTATTGGAGCTTCTAAGGAGCTCACAGCACTTTACCAATCAGATTTTCACCAGCCTCCCTGATTCTTTGCAAAGAGCAGAGACTGTGATTAAACTTTTCTCATTTCAGATGTAAAAGAAGTAAGGTAGTATTTGAGCATGAAACATTAGATCCCAGTTAACTGTCAGAGCAGAGCTTAGCAGTCAAACTTCACAGCCCCCTTCCACATTATATCCTATTCTTAAGGGAAGCGTAGCCCTGATATCAGATATCCAGGCCACACAAACAACCACTTTGTTCCTAGAGTAACACTAGCACTGAAATTCAAATCTGATGTCTGCCTATTTTTAGGGCAAGGTTTTGGGCAGTGGAACTAAGGCAGCCTGTCCTAGGACCCTGGCAGTGAAATTGGAGAAGAGGAAGTAACTTCAAAAGAGAGTTTGAGGATAGACTCAATAAAACTTGGGGACTAAAGTGATGGGAAGGGAGTGTCAGGGATACATGTCAATTCAGGTTCTCCGGGAACCAAATGTCAAGACAGAGTTAGAAGTGCAAGAGATGTATTGAGAGGAATGCCTATAAAAATAAAGAGAGCAGAAGTGGGTAGGGAAAGCCCTCAGACCATGATGCATGTCTGATATCCATGAAAGAGAGAAGAAGGATGATTAGAAAGAAGAGCCTCATTTTGGTGAAGCTTTGTGAACATTTTGACCAACGCTTTGGACAGCTCTAATCCCAGGATTGCCTGGCGGGAATCCCTCATTGGGCAGAAACAGTGAGGCTCATTCACTGACTAGGAGACGCAAGAGAATGGATTTAGCTCAACTGACGTGATGGATCTAAAAACAGTGCATGCAGAGGCTGTCAGCTGACTCTAGGCCTTGCAGCATGCTGTCTCTTCAGGGGAGATCTGGAAGGGTCTCTTCCATGGCTGCCACAAGGAGTGAGGGGAGAGAGGAGTCAAAGATGAATCCAAGGCTCCTGGATGGTGGCTAGACATTTCCTGATATTATGAACACAGTTTAGAGAAATGGACTGTGGAACAGCTATCTTCTCCAAATGCCTCTACATAAACTCTTCTTGGAGGCAGAGCATGTGACAAGGTGACACTTTTAAGCCTGTAATTTAATATTCTTTCTTCTAATACTGTTCTCAAGAATCATGTGTCATATTGCAGCCTATACTCTAAAACCACTGCTTTAAGCCTCTTTTCAGATTATCTCTTCCATAAAGCCAGTCTGAATCAACCTGGGCTTATAATGTGGTTGATAGAATGCTGTCGATTCAGAGTCCATTTCCTAATACATTATTGCTTTTTCTTGCGTTTTCGTTCCACCAGTTCCTCAATGTCTTTTCCTCTTCTATGCTTTTCTCACTGAGGATTCTGTCAAGCTCCCTGTTATAAAATTTTGTCTTTCTTCCTTTCCTCTTTTCTTTAAAAAATTATTTGCAACTTTATTGAGGTATGGTAGATGTACAACAAACTGTAACCACACCATGTATCTTCATGTGGATCTAATTCTGTACTCCATTCTGTTACATTGATACGTTTCTCTATCTTTATCCCAATTCTGTACCGTCTTGATTGTTACAGATTTATAAATTTTGAAATCAGTAAGTATGAGTTCAGCAACTTTGTTCTTGTTTTTTTCAAACTATTTTGACCACTGTAGGTCCTTTGAATTGTCATATATTTTGCAAACAGCTTGAAAATTTATATTTGTATAAAAATTGAATTTTAATTGAAATTGCACTGAATCTATAGATCAATTTAGGAAGAATTAGCTTCTCAAAAATATGGAGTCTTCCAATCTATGAATGTGGTATATCCCATTTCTTTAGGTGTTCTTTCACATCTCTCATTAATATTTTGTAGTTTTCAGTGTATAAGCTTTACACATCTTTTGGCAAATTCATCACTAATTATCTCATAGTTTGATGACATTATAAGTTATTTTTAATTCTATTTATGATAGTTTATTGCTTGTATAAAATATTTTTTATTGCTTATAAATAATTTTTATGTATTCACCATGTATTCTGCAAACTTGATAAACTCATTTATTTGTTCTTGTAGCTGGTTTAGAGGCTTCTTAGGATTTTCTACTAGTACAATGCTAAAAAGAGCATTGAGAACAGGTGTTCATGACTTCTTCCCCAATCTAACAGGGAAAACAGTCAATCTTTATTGTTAAGTATAATATGAGCTGTAAGTTTTTAATAGATGCTCTTTATCAGGTTAGACAAGTTCCTTCTATTTCTAGGTTGCTGGGAGTTTTTAATCATGAATAGACATTGAATTCTATCAAATGTTTTTTCTGTATCTATTGAGATGATCATGTGGGTTTTCTTTTTTGGTCTTTTAATGTGGTAAATTCCACTGATTGATTTTCAAATGTTAAAGGAAACTTATATTTCCATGATAAACCTCACTTATTCATGATGTGCTAACCTCTTTCTATATTGTTAAATTTCTTAAATTTTGTTAGGAATTTTTGCATCAGGAGGGATAATTCCTTCTTGTTTCCTTTTTTATGCAATATATTTGTCTAGTTTGGGTATCAAGTACAATGCTGTCCTCAGAGAATGAGACAAAAAGTGTTCCTTCTGCTTTTATTTTCTGGAAGAGATTATGGAGAATTAGTATCATTTCTTCTTTCAGTGCTTGGTAGAATCCACCAGTGAAACTATCTGGGTATGGTGATTTCTCTTTTTCTGAAAGGTTATTAATTATTTATTTAATTTCTCTAATAAATATGGGCATATTAGGGTTATCTTTTTTTTTTAGTGAACTTGGGAATTTGTGTTCTTCAAGGCATTTGTCTATTTCAAATAATGTGTAGAATTTATTGGCATAAAGTTGTTCATAATATTCACTTTTTATCTTTTTAATATCATTAAAATCTATAGTGATGCCTTTTTTTCATTCCCAATATTGGTAATTTCTGTCTTCTTTCTTTTTTGTTTCCTGATCAGTATGGCTACAGGTTTACCAATTTTAGTAATCTCCTCAAATCATTGATTTTCTCTATTATTATTCTGTTTTCTATTTCAAATATTGCTATTTTGACCTTTATTATTTTCTTTCTTTGGCTTATTTTGCCTTTTTTTCTTAAGTTGTGTGAGATGGAAGGGCAACTAAGTCCCTATGACTCTGTCATGGCCCCAAACAAAAGATTCTGTGTTCAAATTTGCACTGAAATCATCCTCCCTGCTCCCACCTCTTTTGCAATTACTGAAGAGTTGATCAGTAATAACACTCTAATTTGAAAGTGTGAGAGATGTTGGGTGTGGGCAGAGGCATTCTGCGGAAGGTAGTGAGGGAGTTGAAAGCAGGTCCAAACAAAGAACCAGAGAGGTGATTGGAAATTTAGAGAAGATTCTCAGAATAAGGGTCATAAAAGCCAGTCCTCCCTTATCTATAGAACTATTTTATAGAATACATGCTACACTTCTTGGGGGTCTTGCAACATTATTGGATCAATGAGTACAAGCTATACTCTGTCAGTTTTATTCTGTCACAATCAGAGTATCCCCAACTCGTGTCATCTCTGTGGAGATGGATGTGAGGTCTTAGTCCCTGGAAGAACTGGACAGTACTACTATTTGAACATTTGTTGACCTTGTGATTTCCATCTTTGAAGTCAGACCGGGAGATGTTCAGATCCCACTGTCACCAGTGTTACAACTGACACACCCATTGTGTGACTCTGAGCTAGTTACTTAACCTGAGTTCCAGCTTTCTCATATGCAAAGGGCAGTAACAAACATGCCTACTTTATAGGGCTGTAAAGATTGAATGAGATACCTCGTGGGGGGAAAAAAAGTTTTGCATAGCATCTGGTATATAGTATGCACTCCATACATTTATTTATTTATTCATTTATTCTTTTATTTGATATTAGCATTTACTGAAATCGTAGCTATATAGCTTTGGTACTAGGAGGAGTCTTACAGGTCATTCAGTCTAAAACCATTATTTCATGGATGGGGGAGGTGAAGCAAGGAAAAGTGACTTGCCCAAATCTGCACAGATTACAGTTTGATAAAATCTGAAGGTCAGGTATTCAGACTCTCTGATCCACTGACCTTCCCCTTCTCCACATCACCCAGGAGACAGGAAACTTAATTCTAGATTCTGGCTTTTCCATTGGTGTGCTGTTTGATTTGGGGGTCAGTTGTCATTCCTCTCCAGGTCTCAGTTTCCTTGTCCATAAAATGGGAATGTGGCAATATTTCTAATGGCCTTTCTAGGTTCAGTGTTTTATGTCTTAAACAGGTCATTTAAGCTAATGTGGAAGGAACTGGTGTGTTGGAATTGTTTTCCTCCACAGGCACTTCCATTGCTTTGCCCGTAGTGACAACAACAATAAAAAAAGCTTTTGTTTAGTGTTCTATTTTAAAAGGAAATCAATCATTCATTTCTAATCTTGTTTGTTTGCAGCTGTGTTGAGTTAAATAGCACACCAGGCTTAAGGCAAGCAAGCCGGCTTCCCCGGAAAGCAGAGAGAGTTGCTACTTTGTTTTCTTTATCTCCCTTGGGGTGCTGATCACAGAGCCTGCCACCTGCCCCGTCCCTGTCATGGGCTTAGGGATTTGCAGAGATCACACTGCTCCTCCCACTCCTGGGACCCTCGCCACCAACTTAGGATAATTACTCATTCTGCCTATTCTCAAGTTGGTGGGGAGCGGGCTCCAGTTGTCTGCCTCACGAATGCCAGCGTTCATCCACAAAAGAGAAGTAATATTCTGAAAAGATAAGTCAATTAACAAGCCTTCCTCCCAACTTCCTTTGACTGCAGTGAAAGAGGAAAGTATTTCCTTTTCTCTTGTCATGCTCATTTTGCAAGGTTTTCTTTGTTGTCACTTTGAATGGATATGCAGCCTGTCAGAGACATGTGTCTTCCTTCCAGAATGTACTCACTGAGCACCCACTCTGCCCAGTGCTCTGCTGAGACCTGGTGCCTGCCCTCAAGGAATGCATAAACTACTAGGGGTGGTGGGAAAATGAGCGACTCCTGGGCTTAAGTCAGTATTTTAATTAATATAAATTCAGTGCTTGGAGAATATTATGTAAGGGAGATATGAACTCTGCCTGGGACTCAGGAAAGGCCCCCTGGAAGTGGTAGAATTTAGGACTGAAAGATAGAATGTAGATGAGCAGAAAGGACAGCTTGAGCAACTAATTTCTTTAACAAACTTTAAAACTAGTATTAATTTAATGTCAACTTAGCGGCATGTCCTATGCTAATTAGATGTTGGAAGATTTACTTTCGAGAGAGAAAAGATGAATCTGGTGGTCAAGGACAGCATCTTTCTTGGATGGAAAGTGACTGCTTGTTTGACAGAGGAACTGAGGAAAACTGTTTCCATCTAGGAAAACTGGCTTATGTAAGGTTTTCCAGTGGCCCAGAGGAAGAGCAAAGAAAGCAGGAGGAGTAACCTTCCTTTCCAAGTGCTACTAGAGGGTTTCGACTTCAGCCCTCTTGACATCTTCGGCCAGATAATTCTTTGTTGTGGGAGATTGTCCTGCGTGTTGTAGGATGTTTAGCAGCATCCCTGGCTTGTACTTACTGCCAGTAGCAGTCTCGCCACAGTTAAGACAACTAAAAATCTCTCCAGACATTGTCAAATGTCCCCAGGTGGGCAAAATCACCCTGGTTGACAACCACTTGGAGACGCTGGAAAGATCATACAAGTGGGGATCAGGAGAACAGTACAGTCTCCTCTTTGTAATTTTGGATAAGCCACTTTCAATTTGTGACTTCAGTGTCTTCATTTTATAAAGAAAGAAGTTGTACTAGATTCCTTCATTCTTTCACTCCTTAAATCACTCAGTAAATTTTTTGTAAGCTCCTGTTATGTGCCAGGCACTCTTGTAGGTATAGCTAGGGGTTAGTAGGGACCAAGAAAAGCAAGGTCCCTGCCCTCATGATGCTTGCATGCAAGTCATGAGAGGCAGGCAATAAACAAATAGGCATTAAAAATGTTATAAAATTCCAAGAAATAATAATTTCTTGAAGAAAATAAAGGAGAGCAGTCTTGTAGAAAGCATCTGAAGGTAGGAGGCTGCTCTCTGAAGGATTAATCTGAGGTGACATTTGAGCTGAAACCCAAATGATGAAGGAGCCATCTATGTGAAACTCGGAGGGAATAAGGTTCCAGGCAGAGAGGACAGGAAATACAAAGGCTCTGAGGTGGGAATGAGGTAGGCCTGTCTAGAAGGTGGTGAATAATGGGGGGAAAACCAAGAAATGAGGTCTGAGGGGTAGACAAGAGCCAGTTCCCGTATGGCCGTGTCGACTGTATAAAGGACTTTGAATTTTATTCTACTTGCTACAGGATGTCACTGGAGGGTTTGAAGAAGGAGAGTAGTGTGAAACAATCTGAATTACTTTCATAAAGGTCATTCTGACTACTTTGGGAATAATGAATTTTAAGGGAGCAAGAATGGAAGCAGGAAACCAAGGGATGAAGTGGGTACAGTAGACCAAGAAAGAGATGGCAATGGCTTAGCCTAGAGATATGGCGATGGAGATAGAAAAGGATAGAGTTAGGATCGCTTTTGGAGGTAGAGCCACCTGGATTTGCTGATGGATTGGATATGAGAGCTAAGGGAGAGAGGGTGATCAAGGATGATGCCTAGGCTTTGGGCCAGAAGAATTGGGCAGATCATTTTACCATTTACTTGGATGAGAAAAGTAGATTTGGGAGTGAAAGGCAGTAGTTCAAGATGAGTCTAAAATAATTACCAACCAGAAAATTCAGTTCTATAATAGAATTCAGTATTGCCCTTTTTGAAATTTTCTCCAGAGACCTCAGTCTACCCTCTTCCACCTCCACAACACATGTACACAACAGATGCACACACAAAAAGCTATAACAAAAACAAATGTATGAGATAATGGCACAGCAGGAAACCACTGTGGTTTCCAAACTACCTCATGCATGTGGAGATAGTGTTGTGCCTGATGAGCAACAAGACATTTGGAAAATCATGTTGGATGAGATCTTGTCAATGGGAGGTTTTGCTATCAAGAAATCTAATGAGGCTTAAAGAAAACGAATAATTCATTAGCATTCTTAAACATGCCCCCACTTTGCTGTGTGGTAATTATTGAGTAGCTACAGAGCGACTCAGAAATATAGTGACAAGACAGACTGCTCCATCCATCAAATCCCAACAGCTATAATCATCTAATGAATGCTACATGAATCAAACAGTGGAAAATAATAATAATATCTCTGCTTCCCCCTGAGTCCTTCAGCAAGGTTTCCAGAGCCTATGGCAAATAGATTTACTGAAAAGTGTAGCTCCCTCTAGGGTGCAAGGCCACAGTTGTCTAACAGCTACAGGACAACGGTACTCCTTAGACACAAGGCAGGAAGTGGGAGAGATGATCCTTTAGCCTAGGAGAAAGTAATCCTTCCACTTGGATCCTAGTAGGATACTAAGAAACTGAGAGCAGGCCTGGCTCTTACATGAGTCTTGGGATTGTCAGGACTCTAAAACATGAAGGAGCTTCTCTCTAGGGCTGGCATCAGGGAGATATCCCAGGAAGCCTGAGATCCAGCCCACCTAGCACTGAAATGGAGAAGCCCACATGCAATGGTAGCAGGTAAAACTGCACAACTCTTGGCATAAACGACTTCATCTACTTCCCCCGCCCACCCACTATGAGACTTGAACAAACTCTAGCCTGACTTCTATCAGCTCGAGGCTGTGTCCCTAGGATGACAACTCCAAGCCTCCTTGAAGAGCCTGCCTGAGAAAGCTTAATGCTACCACAAGAAGGTAATGTTTGTTCCAGCTAAAACCTGACTATAAGCCTCTGACTTCCCTTTTCTTAGAGCATATACTTCAGAAAAGTTACAATGGTAAATCCTTTCTCTGTCCTTTTGAAACGTATCTCCTACAACCCAGGCATTTCTTTTTCAAGGACTTGGGAGCCATCCCTTTGAAATGTAATCACCAAGAAAGAGTCAAGGTCTCCCAGTCTCTGAGGGAGAGTGGGAGCCTAACTTTGAAAAGCACCAATTAGCAAACACAGATGGCCTAATCACACTGACTGCCCACCCCTTAACAGCCCTTAGTACTTTTCCTTCAGCATCCTCCAGAATTTAAAAAGCCTCCTGCTTCTTGTTCAGTGGAGTTGAGCTCAGTTGATACACTGAAGTCTCTTCCCTACTGCAGTTATCTCAAATAAGATCAGTCTTGTCTTTTTTAACAAGTGTCTGGAACAAAATTTTTCTTTTACACAAGCTCAGGGTCTGAGACTCAGAAGATATAGGAGCAAGTCTGGGCTCAAACTCTCCTACTGACAACTGATAACTCTGGACAAATGACTCCATTGTCTGAAGTTAACTGTACCTGTCAAATGGGGATACTAAAATATACTCTGTATCTCTAAATTTTATCATAAAACTGCATAATGCTTCCAAAATATTCAAGTGCTAGAAAATTTGAGAAGTTTCCATAATGGTTACTTTTTAGATCAGGAAAATCTTTGAGAAGGATGTAAGGCTGACTCACAACTAGCCCACAACACAAAAATCCCCAAACCTATCCCCCAATTTATTTTCTTCCCTCTTCTTCCTTATAAGCCAAGCATCAGAGCCCAAAATTTATACCATCCTAGAAAATATACTGATGTTAGGTTTAGGAACTACATTTTTTTGACCTTGGATATGTCTTTATTAGGTACAAATATGTTACTTACTGGGGGCAACACACTGACCTGATTGCAGCCATCTCACTCAAAAGAGGTGAGTTTCTTAGTACCTGACAGGTCCCCTAATTGAAGGTGATGGAAAGAGGCCCAGACATCAAGGCAGAAGAATGGTACCTGCGTTCTCTCTCTGCCAGAAATTAGCCAAATGTCCTTCTATGATGCTGTAGCTGCAGTGTAGATGAGCTGTGGCCTCCAAAGCATAAGCGCCAGTCCCTGACTTCCAGGCTTTGTGTGGTGTTGGGCATCGAGGCCTCCACCTCTCTTCCCCAAGTCAAGCTTGGAGACCTGGAGTACACTGAGCACGTCTACCAGGAGAGGCCTAGGGTAGTTTCTGCTTCTGGGGCTTGGAAGTCACTATGCCGAGGTGGGCTCTGGCCTGGTATGCTCCCTCATCCAAGCTACAGGCTTCATCTACTTCCTGCTATGCTTGGTCAGTCAATATGAATAGTCGTTTCTTCCCCATTTTCCTGCTGAGACTGTAGTGTTTATAAATACTAGCCATTTAACCAGGCCCAGGTGCTCCACCTGTGTGTGGCCATTCTCTTCTTGGGCACTGGATCCTATTTCTCCTTCGCAACTCACAGTGAGTCCTGGGGTCCTGCTCAAAAAAGCAGTTCATCTGGACTATGCCACTGTGTTGTTGCACTTACCTGTGTCCACGTAACCTTTGCCTGGGCACTCCTGCCTCACGTCCCACCTGTCAGACTGGATCTCCCTTCTGGCTCTACCAGCTCACATGAGCTGAGTTCCCACACTCCTGTGGATGATGCAGTTTGAATTGATGGCCACCACACTCAAGAGTCAGCTTGTAAGTCAGAGACGTTCCCAGAGTCTTGGTCCTGACTCTGTCTCCTCCACCACTAGTTTCTCACAGGGACCTCTGTGTGGGATCTCAAAATATCTTACTCAAAATCTGGCTTTGGGAATCATTCTGACTCTTGGAAATTTTCTGAAACTCTACTCTGAGAATTGCCATGCAAAGAAATTATTCTTGTTGCTCTTCTATGATGGAGAAGAAGTGTCTTTGTTTTGTCAGCCCACATCTCCCTTTTGCACTTTTCTTATAAGCATGGGAGAACTTGAATTTGAAGGGCAATTCAATACATGATCAATTCTGAGACATTCTGTCATCATTGTTCAACAAGCTTGAATTGTATTTAAAATAGCTAACTAAATGCTAATTTGATCTTGGTCAATCCTTTTTTTGGATGGAACTGAACAACTTCAGTAAGTTTAACACTGTTAAATATAGTCTTCAAAATACTGATAATAACAAAGTCATAAGCTGTGATTGCAAAGAACTATAGTGTCATCTGCATTAATGCCTTGGAGATGAAGGGGTTTCCTGCAGAACATTCAGCTGGAAGATGTACCCAGTGGGTGTAGAAGCAAAGACTGCTCAAGTCTTCACAGAGAGCAGGTGGTGTTGCAATTCAGATTTCAGTTCTTCCTTCTTTTGTGTGGAATGCAATAATTCAGGAAAACCCATCAACCATCAAGCTTTGTGACATTAAGTTTTCTTAATTATAACACAGGATGATAATAACCATATGGGGCATTTTCACCAAAAGTATCTTTGTTGGGCATCTTTGCTGCAAGCATTCTTGCTGCAAATATATTCATGGCATAACTGATTGGTCATAATGCAATTTTGCCATAAAAGATAAAATCATGAAAAATGAAAGAGGGACATTAAGAAGGACATAATAAAACATGAAAAATGAATAACAAAAAGACTTTATTACAAAATACAAAATATTTGAATACATTTAAATGTGTGTAGACTCATAGCAATCCTGTGCAAATAAATGATATATATATATATTTTTTATTTATGGCTGTGTTGGGTCTTCGTTTCTGTGTGAGGGCTTTCTCTAGTTGTGGCAAGTGGGGGCCACTCTTCATCGCGGTGCGCGGGCCTCTCACCGTCGCGGCCTCTCTTGTTGCGGAGCACAGGCTCCAGACGCGCAGGCTCAGTAGTTGTGGCTCACGGGCCCAGTTGCTCTGCGGCATGTGGTATCTTCCCAGACCAGGGCTCGAACCTGTGTCCCCTGCATTGTCAAACAGACTCTCAACCACTGCGCCACCAGGGAAGCCCATAAATGATATTTTGTGGTTTGTACCTAAGCGTTTGTCTTCCAAGTCTTTTATTAATAGTGTTTATACTTTTTTTTTTTTTTTTTTTTGCTTGTTGATTAGTCTTCTGGTTCGGCATTGCACTTTTTCTTTTTTGCTAAAATTTCTTCCTTCATTAAGAGATATCAGCTTCCAAATACAGTACTAGGATACATATTTGTAACCGAGCTTTGTGTTGCATTGTGAAAGCCTCTATACTGTTGTTTGTTCTTGGCATCTTGTCACATATTCACTGATAGACATTCCAAAGTTCTATAGGAAATGTGGATTCGACTCTGCACCATCAAGGCCCTCAGACTCTTTCTCCTCCAATGTAGTGTGTTTCCAAATATACCAACTCTTGATGTAAATCATTGTCAGCTCCATAAAGCTATCAATAACATCTCTGACTGGAAGAAACACTAATGCATTTCAACCAGTTGAATCCAAACTGGCAAACCAAAAACTGTCAACCAGTTACTTTATCTTCCAAGACAGAATTGCCTTAAAGCCAATTAGTTGTGTGGTCAAAATGTTTGCAGTAAAAATGCTTATAGCAAAGAAACTCACCATAAAAATACTTATAACAGTTCACGGTACTGTCCTGTGACTGAGTTACCATGCAACTGGACCCTCTCCCAGCCTAAGTTCACTCATATGCAAAATGAAGACATTGGGTAATATGATATCCCATGTCCTTCCCACTTTAAGAGTTTTTTCTTTTTTTTTCAGGGGGTAGGGGAGAGGGAGTGGGGGTGAGGGGGATTCCATTGGCCTGATCACTGAGTATCCTCAAAACTGGCTTAACTCCAAATCAGAGCTAGTCTCTAAGTTAGATGAAGACATGCCTTGAGGTTTCTCTTGTCTACAAGTTTCCCAAACTCTAAACTTCCCATTTTTTCTTAAAAATTATTAGGCTCCTAATATATATGACAGTAAATTTGCTGCAGTTGTAAGAGAGTTACTGTGGGACTGAATATAATTTGCTTCAAGCCTCCGAGATTGCGCCAGCCCCCTCCTTCATAGGACACCCCTCAGACTTGAAGGCAGTGCCACTGCCTCTCCAGAGAGAACCACAGAAAGCAGAAGGCAAGGGAGACAAGAGTCATATTGAACTCTGATCTGTCCTGCTGGATACACACTCTTCTCAAGCTGAAGCAGATTTTTGAAGTCCTGTGATCCATCTCAGCCCCTTATTTTACAGCAGGGAAAACAAGACTCAGAAGGAAGAAGTGAAGAAGGAAAAATATTGGTGGTTAGAACTCAGCTTTAGGGGCAGACAGATATGGGTTTGAGAACTGGTTCCTCCACTTGTTGTGTGACCATCAAATTGTTTAATTTTTCATGCCTCAGTCTCCTCATTTGTAGAATAGTTGTAATTGCCAATTTCATAGAGCTTTCTAAGGATGGATAAGAAAATGAATGTACGCATGTAGTAGGTGCCTAGCATATCTTAAACTGTCAAAAAATGTCAAATATATTTATGACAGTGTTTTGGGACCAAACCCTTATCTTCTGCTCCGTTTGATTATACAGTCAGAGCCTTTGTTTCACGGATCTAGAAGAAAAAGCTAAGTGAAAAATGCCAGTGTCTTAAGTGTCAGGAATGGTTCATTTTCTTGAGACAAAACGTCAAAAAAAAAAAAAAGGTGAGACCACTGGCTAGACTTTGATATAAACAAACAGTCCGAGTGGGAGGATTGCTGACAAATTACTGGTAATTGCAGAGGTTGCTGGAGGAGACATCAGGATAATCTTGCAGAAACAGTTGCAGAGGACAGGAGAGGGCTGTGGTAAATGCACCAGAGGATGTACAGGGTGTGGAGAGAGATAGTGGCCCTGGCATGTGATTGGGGAAGGAGAGCGGTAAGGGAGGTGTCTGGGAGAGGCAAGCAATTGTGGTGACATCGGTCAGCAGTCTCAGGACCTCGGATGTAGAAATGGAGAGAGGACTGGAGAGAGAAGGCAGAGCTTCAGTCCTAAAGGCATGCAAGACCTCAAGGGCTTGTTTAGAAGTTCCAGTGGGAGAACACCCACTGGCCATTGACTGAGAAGAGGCCCTCTCCCATAGAGAAGGTCATCCTCTATGTCCAAGCATTGGAGGGACATACTCGAAGTAGTGAGAGGGGAAGAGTACCTGGAAGAGTGCATTGAGCCTTGGTCTTGGATGAGAACTGAAATATTACAGCCAGATCCCTTTCTCCACCAGAAACAGAGAGAAATTAGTGTACTTTCCAAAGAGCCCAAGCAAGGGCCAAGGCAGAAGTGGAATTTACTGGACCAGTGATATGACATGGGGCTTGGTCAGAAGATTAAGGCAGAAGACACCCATTTAGAGAGCAGGGACCTAAGCAGGACCAGAAACCAGACTGTCTTCATGCCAGTGCCCTGCCCTCCTGGCATAGGAAGCTTGAAATCCCCCCCTCACAGTGATAAGGTTGGTCTCTGAGTCAGATATGGGACTAGGTCAGTAGGAAGCTAGTGAGAATAGGGTGCGAGGAGGTCAGGGATACAGCTGGCAGGACAGGAGAAGTGCTGGGCAGTTCAACTTGTTTAAATTTCCATAGTACTTTGCACATGTCTCTGTTACAACAGTCATGCTCTGTCATGTGTATATGTTGGTCTGGCCCTCTGGATTACAGTTTATTTAGGGCAGTGTTTAGTGTTGTGCAAATGCAGCACAAACCATTTAAAATTGCACCCTGCCAACAGTTAACTTTTTTTTGTAATGAACATCCACCCACACACACCATGAATTATATTTTGGTGGGTTTATATAAAAAGGTCAATTGCATTTTGAATCAGAGTATGTACATCTAGACATTAAGTGAGTCAACATAAAGCACTTTTAATGGTTTATTCTGCTGGTAAACACTATATAAGTGAAGGCTAATAGGTATGTGGAAATGACAGTGTAGGGGAAGTTCCGGACTCAAGGCTCCTAAACAAGATGCTAGATCTGAACCTATCTTTCTGTTTTCTCATTTTAAAAATGCTGCTATTTATACTTATTCTGCCTACTTCATACATGGGGTAGTGTTGAGAGTCACAGTAGAGGTGTTCGTGGGTGAAAGCGCTTTATAAGGTATAGTATACTTTATACATTTGAGAGATTATTTATGTTGTGTATGTGTCAGTGTTGATATGCCACTCTACCTGTTCGTGTCTTTTCAAATATTTCTATTCCCCATTCTCCTTTTTTTGCAACTGGAACACAGAATATCAATCAGGATTATTAACCAATTTCTAGACAACTTTTTTAATTACTTTAAAACTTACCTTGTAATTACTAGGGCTTGGAAACAGTATACATGCACACACACACACAAACACACACATTTTGAAGCTCTAATACTTGCTGTCCAAAAGGAATAAAATATTTAGCCTGAGCAAGAGCAAAACAGTGACATATTTGACCTAGAGTGTTTATTCTGACTGGCAGTGTAATTGAACTTTATCAGCTGAGTTGGGAATAGGAGTTAGCCCTTAATAGGATTAGAAAGATTATCTAAGACTCTTTGTTAGTAACCTGAATGTTGAAATCTATATTGGATTTTCAGACACTGAACCTACCATGACTTTTTACTGCCCACCAGAATGGCTTCCTCAAGTTTATCTTTTCAGAGGTTATATTTAAAAACAGCAGTTCGTACCTAACCTGGTTGCTTCTTCTAGGAGAAATGAATAAGATTCAAGGTTTAAGGATTCAGGGTTGAATGATAAAATATGACTGTGATCACAGGATGTTGGCAGGAGTCAATCCTTAATGCACAGCATGATATTGAACTGGGCAACAAAGTACACAGGTGTCATCCCAGTGACAGCATTATTTAGCTGTGTGAACTTGGATAATTCAGGTATACTCTCTGAGCCTCAGTTTCTTAATCTGTGAAATGGAAAAAATAGTATCAGCCCAACCGACTCCAGGTTTGCTATGTGTCTTATGAGTAATCCTTTTCTTTGTTAACCAGGCCCTGTAGACAAATCCAAAGGTCTGTGAAAACACCCCGACTTTCTAATAAAGAAAGTGATGGCTTTGAAAAACTATCCTACTTGTGGAGGGAATATTCATAATCTGTAATTCAGTTTTCAGAGAAATTGAGGTCAGTTATTGATCAGCTTTGGTCTTGTTATCAGCTAGAATTATTGCCTGAAAAGAGAGGCATGCTTCCACTTTTCTTAATCTTTGCCTAAGGATCAAAAAAAGAAAGGTTCTGTTTGAGATTTTCCATGCATTTCATGAATTGAAAGTAGCTACAGCTTAACAGATGTTTGTTGACACAATTATGAGCAACAAGGAAAGTTTCCTGAAGCTTGAAAGATACAGTAGTCATTGCCCCCAGACTTTGATGGAGTTGCTGAAAGTCCCACAGAGGTATTTTCTTGACTCTGCCTAGATTAGAAAAGGGAGGATGCTATGCAGATTTTATCCTGAGATGGATTTGGGTTGGCACAGCTACCAGGTAGACTGGGGTTCTGGGTGGGTCCTTCCCTGTTTTCTGCCCTCTGTCTGAGTCAGATGCCCTGGCCGTGCCCTCTGGTAAACCCAGAGAGGAAGCTGCTTTCCTGCAGGATCCACAAAGATTCCTTCCCTGGACTTCCATCTGTGTGGCACTGCCCTCAAGGCACCTCCTCTCTACACTGCGTTTGCTCCTCTGGGTCTGGATGCTGCTCTGAGTGTACGTGCCCAGTGTGTACCCTCTCGGAGCTCACATCACATGAGGAGGAACTGGCCAACGGCCAAGTGTGGCCTTCCAGCTACAGTGACAAATGTTTATGTAGGCACAGTGGGGGTCACAGGAGGGGTTGACAGGCGGTGAGCACGATGAATAATAAACCACAGTCACTCTTCCCGTTCAACTTGTCTCAGAGTCCTTTCTTAATCACTCTCTCTTCTCCCCTGCTTTGGCCCCCAAACAACTCCCAAGAAGAGAAGCAGCATAATGGATGGTAACTCACTTTGGGAATCAAAAGAACTGCATTTGAATCCTGGCTCTACACATTGCCAGCTCTGTAACCACAAACAATTCCCCCCAAGTCCTCTGTCTCAAATTCTTCAGCCACAAAATGTCAGGCATAAAGATTAAATATGAACACATAGTAAAACTCCTGGCTTGTGGTAGGAACTCAATAAAGCTTAAAACAACAATAATAAAGTGATCTTCCAGAATCCCATCATTAGAGTCTAACAACCCTTTCCACATGCAGAAATAATAGGAGCAGCTCACCCGTCGTCTCTACACGGTGGATTGATGCTTGCATCAGCCCTTCGCAAATAGACTGATCGATGGAGCCAGTGATCAGGAAAATTGAATTCCACTGAATACACATCGCTGTCTGCCTGGCATCATCATATTTCAATGAAGTGAAACTGTAAATAGTGGCTGGCATTTCTGATGAGCTATGTGTTTGGGAACAGGGGATTTTGAAATGTCAGTTTGAGCTCAAATTAATCAAATTTTGAGTAACAGTGTTTGGAGAAAGAAGTACAATAGCGTCTAAGTGGTGAATGAAAGTAAATTCAGTCTTAGCCACAAAATAGCCACAGACAGAAGACTGGTGCTTCCTTTGACCTTAGGATTAAAGCCTATATTATATGCTGCCTGTATTGTTCATTCTCCAAACACTTATTTAGAGCATCTCATGTGCCAAGAATTGGTCTAGGCACTAGGAGAACTCAGATATAGTGGAGATAGGCCCTGCCATTAGAAAACTCACAGTTCAGTGGGCATAGAGAATGTTCGAATGTAATCCAGATATCCTTTGAGACCTCTGTGTTCCTTGGATCTCTGGTTAAACCTGGCCTTAATCCGCAACCCACATCCTGTGATATTCCAAATCTCTCTCTAAGATTTCTGTTAGAGCTCTCTGTTTACTGCTTGTCTCTAAGCCGGTGTCCATGTGACCTGTCTTTCCTTACATTACCCTGGTCTCAGACCCTTTAGCAGTGCCCCGAGAAATCTACTTTTATCGAATATTTTGTAATGCATATAGAGCTTACTCAGGATTTTGAAGAAATCATGGTGT
Source organism: Balaenoptera physalus (assembly GCF_965194825.1). NCBI lineage: Eukaryota > Metazoa > Chordata > Mammalia > Artiodactyla > Balaenopteridae > Balaenoptera > Balaenoptera physalus. The sequence continues at coordinate 66,182,941 of NC_138891.1, read as the reverse complement.
GCATCACATCACAGAGTGGTTGTCCTCTTATATTCCTCCTGGAGTAATAAATAATCCTTCATGGATTTTGAGCAAAGTAGTACTGATCTGTTTTACATCCCTCTTGGTAGAAACTTCTACCCCAAACGCTCGTAATTTTTCCAAACATGTACAGTTCCTTTCCCACAAGAAGTTCTGGTGGTTACCGTTACCTTAGCACCTTCCCCTCTCAATATATAGATATAATGTCATAACACATGAGGTAGATGCTTATTAGTGAAGTCAAGAATAGGGATCGTTCTACCTTGGCATGGGATAGGTAGAGGTGGCTTCACAGAGGAGGAGAACTTGGCATGAGTTCTCGCAGGACAAGTAGGCAAGAGTGGGGAAAACACTCTATTGGGAGGAAATGGCAAAAATGTTTGAAAGACGGTTGCATGTTTCCATCTGATCCCCACTCTGAAGATAGAGGTTTCCTAGAGCAACAGTGTTGTGTCTGGCGAGTGTGAACAGAGTGGTGAATAGAACATCAATGCCAAATGCAGCCAGGTTAAGAGGCATCAGTGGATCAGGAAAAACAACAATAAAATGAGGAAACTTGTTGAGTGAACATAGACAAAAGCTTTGAAAGAGAGGAAATACCCTAATATCAGGCATGCGGTGGAAACTAGGTGAGGGAGAAGATTTGAAGGGAAGATGGCAAAGTGGATCTACAGCAGTGGTTCTCAACTTAGATGTACATTGAAATCACCTGGCAAGCTTCCAAAACCTTTATGCCTAAGGCCACCCAGAGATCCTCATTAATTGGTCTGGGGTGTGGCCCAGGCATCGGGATGGTTGCAGGCTCTCCAAGTGATTATAGTATGCTGCCAATGTTGAGTGCTGCTGCACTTGGGAATACCCAAAGGTGATGCTAATAACAGTAACAGCTTGTTTTAAACACCTTCTACCTCCTTTGTGCTTGGGGTTGGAGGGGAGGGTAAGGAAGAAGAGTTGGAAATATTAAGGATATAAGCCTAACCTGGACAGATTTGAGCCATGAACCCAGAGTAGTCATATTTTAAACTTAAACTATAACTCTATGGCAATATTTTTCAAAGGGTGAGCAGAGGCACCTGGGGATGCATGTTTCAGAGCTCCGTCTCAGAATCTCTCGGAGTGGGATGGGACTGAGAATCCACACTTTTAACAAACTCCATAGATGATTCTTAAGCACATTTGAGTTTAGGAATCACTGTTCTATAGCAGGTAATTAGTATATTTTATAGCAGGTAATTAGTATATTTTATAATATGTAGGATAACAAATGGCACCAGGAATAATGGCACTTTTCACTGAGCACATACTATGTCCAAATGTTTATTTTATCTTACCCTTAGATGAACACTTGGAGGTAGGTATTGCTTATCTTTGCTTTACAGATGAGGAAACTGAGGGTCAGAGAAGTGAAATAACTTGCCTGGAACCATGGAACTAGTAAGGGGCTAACCCAGCCTTCAAACCATCATTCTCACTTTGAAGCCACAGTGTGTTACATGCGTGGTCATATTCAAATCTCTGTCAATAAGACCCCGATAAAGACTCTAGATCCCGGGGATTAAGGTAAGCTTCCTGGTTGGTGAACACATTGATGTTTCAGGAAGGTGATTGTCCCGATTCCTCTTATATATACTTTGTCTGTAATAACCCCACATTCCCACCAGTATATGAGACATGTTTATGTCCACTCTCAAATGCGGTGTGGGCAGATCAGACATTTATGGAGTGCCTGCTGAACGTGTAGGGATGTAGAAACTCCCATACCATTTGGATTTTCTGAAAGGGCCTATTTCTCCCTCCAGGTAAGGAGAGCTGGAGGTCTGTTTTCAATTCAGGGCAATATCTTTCATATAGCAACACAGAGCACACTAGTAGATTCCCTAAAGCCTTGGTGGATTAGCTGGAGAAGGCAGCCCCAGGTGGGGTGGCTGCAAGAGCCCTCTGACATTGTCACACTGGCTCAGGGGCTGCTCCTGCATTGTCTGCAATCAAACCCCACCTTGGCCTCATCTCCTGACCTCTGTCTCTGGGCCTTCTTAGAAAATCAACCTGGTCCCCTTCTCTCTGCTTAGGCCCTTGCTATACTCTTTCCATTTTCCTCTGTCCTGCCCTCTCCTGAAAGACTGGGATTTCATCTTTCATGCTCAGCCTTTTCCCAGGTGCTCTGCCCACCTGCTATGACCCATCGCACAGACAGGTGCCTATCACCCCGGCAGCCGTGGTGAAATGTGAAGAACCCCAGACTTGGAGTCAGAAGCTCTATTTGGGCCTTAGATCTACAGTGTGGCATTGGGTGAGCCACTTTGCTCATTTGAGCACTTACTCAGAAATCAGAATATAATTCACCATATTCTCCAGATACAGTTCTTTGCCCATTTTCATGAACTTGCTCACATAACCTGAAGTGTGGTTGAGTGCACTCCTCCGTCCTGAATTGGTCATTAGCAACGTCTTTTATCCAGGACCCTGTTAGAGGAGGGAGTGCTTTTGCTCTTCCCGTAAACTCATTCAAGCTACATCAGGTCAGTACCTCCTCCTGCACTGATGGGGAGTGGGGGTAGTAGGAAGCATGCCCTCTCCAGCTACTCCTCCTTCAAAGGCAGAAGAATTTACTAATTGTCCAGAGCCAGGACATTCAGTAAGCCCAGTTTACTTGTGGCCTGGCTTACTGTACCTTATACAAGCATACAAGCAGCATGCTGTGCTATGTTCTCTCTTGCTTTTTTGCCTGAAACCCAGGTAAAGCCTGGCCCCAGGCCAGATTAGTCATCCTTTTGGCCTTTGACTTCCATTCATGACTGATTGAGTAAGCGCATCCAAGGTCCCTCTGGGGCCAATTGCCTTTCTTTCCCTTTGCATGGATATGCCTGAATGTATGAATCCCAAGACAGAGATTCGGTGCTTAGAAAGACAGTTAATAGGCTTAACTCATGTTTTCTAAACCAGCTTTTAACAGACAGCCCTTTATCAGGGATTATCAGACTGGGCCTCAGTGGCAAGGTGGCAGTTTTCTCTGCTGCTGCAGTTTACTGTGTATTCAGTAACACCCAAGAACTCTTTCCTAAAGCAAGAGTCAGGCATTCCCAGGTCTTGGGCCAAAATACCATTGTTATGCATCCATAGCTTCCTTCTTTACTTTTAACCATGCCTACATGCTGTCACCCACCAAGCACCCAAATCCCATTCCAACTACAGACACTAGAAATTGCTCCTTTCTTTTACGTCTTCCATCTCCACCTACCCAGCCAATGCTGGTACACAGCAGGTGTTCAGTGCTACTTGATGAGTTAAATAATGCCCAAACCCACTAACAACTTTGGCAAATACCACACACACACACACTCACACACACCATCAAAAGACAAAACAAAAAATTTGATGTTAAGGGAATTTGTTTTTCATGCTGTCATTTCCTAAATGGCTGATCTGGGATGATTAAAATCATGAGGAGTCCAAAAGTGGAAGAATTCGTCATGTTTGACGTTGGTACATTTTAACCAATTTAAAAAATTGCTTCCGCATCAGCAACATGGCCAATTTACATGTGCTTAGGTAATGAGGAAGAAAATATGCAGACACTGAATGTGAGAAGGAGAATAACCATGAGGAAGGGGAGGGGAGGAGCCATCCCAAAAGGAGGAGGAGAAAGAAATGAGAAAAAGAGAAAAGGAAAATAATTTAAGACATGAAAACAAGAATGAGTAACAAAAGAGAAGACAACAGCATAGATAAACATCCTCCTTATTCAAATTTAGAATGTTAGAGCAGCGAGGGAATTTTAGAGTCCTGATGTGTGGGAGAAGAAACCAAAGCTGAAGGACAAACAGATGACTCAAGGTCACTTCTGATGTCAGGGCTGGATCGCAGGTCTCCTGGTGAACAGTGTGCCACTCCTTCCCAGAAATCAGGCTGATTCCATGGCTAGGTCATAATTTTCTTTTCAGTGTGATCAATCCCCCATATATAATAGGCACATAATAATTGTTTGTGGAAGGGAGAATACAATGCAACATGCTGACAGAGCCTGAAACCATTTGTATTGATGTTGGGTTATTGGTTTTCATTTTTCACTGTGAAGAATTTTGAAGTGTGTATGATTTAATGCCCCTCCATTGAGCCTCCCTACAGTTTGCCTTACCAGGCACCCTCACCCTGATCCATATCACAGCCTTTCTACCTTCCCAAAGCCCTTATTTTTTTCTTCTTTTATATCTTGTGGTGGTCACTTTTTACCCTGTAGTACTTTCCCCCCTTTTTTGGTCTGTCTTGTCTTCCTTACTAGATTATAAACACTTTGAGATCGGAGATCTCATCTTGTCTGTGATATGGAGTCAATGGCATTGAATTAGGAGACTGGGTTGAGAGCCGGCTCTAACCCTGTTAAACCTGAGGGTCAGTCTCCTCATCTGTAAAATGCTGATAAGTAGTTTCCAGAATCTCCACCTCAGAGGATGCCTATGAGACTCACTTGCACTGTTGTGAACTGTTACAAGAGTTCAGTTGGGCGTTATATAAATGGCAGGGGTGTGGCTGCTGTTGATGTCTGTCTCCCTCACAGCACGTGGCATCTAACCTTGTACAGGGTACCACCCTGCAGACACATGTCTGTTGAATGAACAACATAGCAATCACATTAGCATTTTCTATTTTAAACTAGCCCTTTCTCCTTCCAAAATTAACAAAATCTTCAGTTTTCCAGATCTTTGGTGATGGAAAAACTTCATTTTACATTTCTTTTTAAGTCTTCAAAACTTCTTATAAATATTTTTGAGTCCATCAATTCTCTTCGCATAATTCTTGGACAAGAATCCTGGGTCAAGACTCTCCAGAGACCATGGGTCTATCTGCAAAGCTAAGACATATATATATATACACCCAGGCATTTGACACTCAGCACCTAAAAAATGGAGGCTCACCAACCATAATTCTGTGACAGTAGCATCTTTATTCCTTCCATTTACAGATGAGAAAATTGAGGTGTAGAATTTAATTTACTCAGGGACGGCCAGAACCGCGGGGGTTTCTGGGAAGCACCTGAGGCAAATGCCGTCTGGCTGCTGGGCTCGGTCTGCATCCCAGAAGCCAAGCCCTCGGGGCTCTCTGGGGTCCGGTGGGCCTGCAACTGCTGTCCCCTGTGAGTCAACAATTCCGCAAACATTTGTTCCACCAGTGATTTCTCCCCAAACTGCCCAGCCCATGTAGCCACCCAAGTGGCTGGAAAGGGCTTTCTCAACCAGGGCTTTCTCTACCTGCCTGCCTGAACTTTCACTCGAACTGTGAAGAGAGAAGCAGAGCAAACAGATGGATGCCAGATCTGCCATTTGTCTGGATTCGTGTTCTGAAGCCCTTTAGATAAGACCTTCCTATCACCCGTCTCAGAAGCATAAAAGTGTGATGGGATTTTCAGTGGACCGACCAAAGAACCCAGAAGGGTAGAGGAAAAAGTCTTCTTCCCCTCCAATATGAAGAAATATCAGGGAAAGATCCCCATCTGCACCCCAAGGAGAGAGGCCTGAAACAAATCCTTCCCTCACAGCTTCAGAAGGAACCAACCCTCCCAGCACCTTGACCTTGAACTTCTAGCCCCCAGAACTATTTCTATTTATAATTCTTTCATATGAGAGTTCAGACAGTTCCACAACTTCCAAAATTAAGTCCTCAGCTTGCCAACTACAGCTCTTGGGGCTTCTCGGCCTCCATAATCATATTATAGGAGGGACCTTCAAGATGGTAGAGGATTAAGACATGGAGATCACCTTCCTCCCCACAAATACATCAAAAATACATCTACATGTGGAACAACTCCTACAGAACACCTACTGAACGCTGGCAGAAGACCTCGGACTTCCCAAAAGGCAAGAAACTCCCCACGTACCTGGGTAGGGCAAAAGAAACAAGAAAAAAGAGGCAAAAGAATAGGGATGGGACCTGCACCTCTGGGAGGGAGCTGTGAAGGAGGAAAAGTTTCCACACACTAGGAAGCCCCTTCACTGGTAGAGATGTTGTGTGGGCAGGGGGGAAGCTTCGGAGCCACGGAGGAGAGCGCGGCAACAGGGGTGCAGAAGGCAAAGTGGAGAGATTGCCATACAGAGGATTGCTGCCGACCAGCACTCACCAGCCTGAGAAGCTTGTCTGCTCACCAACCAGGGCGGGTGGGGGTTGGGAGCTGAGGCTTGGGCTTCGGAGGTCAGATCCCAGGGAGAGGACTGGGGTTGGCTGCGTGAACACAGCCTGAAGGGGGCTAATGTGCCACAGCTAGCTGGGAGGGAGTCCAGGAAAAAGTCTGAAACTGCCTAAGAGGCAAGAGACCATTGTTTCAGGGTGTGCGAGGAGAGGGGATTCAGAGAACCACCTAAATGAGCTCTAGAGATGGATGCGAGCCACGGCTATCAGCGTGGACACCAGAGACGGGCATGAAACGCTAACGCTGCTACTGCAGCCACCGAGAAGCCTGTGTGCAAGCACAGGTCACTATCCACACCTCCCCTCCCGGGAGCCTGTGCAGCCCGCCACTGCCAGGGTCCCATGATCCAGGGACAACTTCCCGAGGAGAATACATGGGGTACCTCAGGCTGTTGCAGCCTCACACTGGCCTCTGCCACCGGAGGCTCACCCCACATTCCGTACCCCTCCCTCCCCCTGGCCTGAGTGAACCACAGCCCCCTAATCAGCCGCTCCTTTAACCGCCTCCTGTCTGGGTGAAGAACAGATGCCCTCAGGTGACCTACATGCAGAGGCGGGTCCAAATCCAAAGCTGAACCCCAGGAGCTGTGCGAACAAAGAAGAGAAAGGGAAATTTCTCCCAGAAGCCTCAGGAGCAGTGGATTAAATCTCCACAAACAACTTGATGTACCCTGCATCTATGGAATACCTGAATAGACAATGAATCATCCCAAAATTGAGGCAGTGGACTTTGGGAGCAACTGTTGACTTGGGGTTGCTTTCTGCATCTAATTTGTTTCTGGTTTTATGTTTATTTTAGTTTAGTATTTAGAGCTTATTATCATTGGTAGATTTGTTTATTGATTTCATTGCTCTCTTCCTTTTTATATATATATATATATATATATGTATTTTTTTTTCCTTTTTCTCTTTTTGTGAGTGTATATGTGTATGCTTCTTTGTGTGATTTTGTCTGTATAGCTTTACTTTTGTCCCAGGGTTCTGTCTTTCCGGTGTTTTTTTTTTTTTGGTGGTGGTGTTGTTTTGTATAGTTTTTTTAAATTTTATTTTATATATTTATTTTTTGGCTGCACTGGGTCTTTGTTACTGTGCACAGGCTTTCTCTAGCTGCAGCGAGCGGGGGCTACTCTTCGTTGCCGTGTGCAGGCTTCTCACTGCAGTGGCTTCTCTTGTTGTGGAGCACGGGCTCTAGGCGCCTGGGCTTCAGTAGTTGTGGCACGTGGGCTCAGTAGTTGTGGCTCACGGGCTCTAGAGTGCAGGCTCAATAGTTGTGGCACACAGGCTTAGTTGCTCCACGGCATGTGGGATCTTCCCGGACCAGGGCTCGAAGCCGTGTTCCCTGCATTGGCAGACGGATTCTTAACCACTGTGCCACCAGGGAAGCCCTTTTGTATAGTTTTTAATGCTTATTATCGTTGGTGGATTTGTTTTTAGTTTGGTTGCTCTCTTCTTTCTTCCTTTTTTTATTACTTTTTTATTCTTAATATTTTTCTTTTTTACTTTTTATTTTAATAACTATATTTTATTCTATTTTCTTTTTTTCTTTCCTTTTTTTCTCCCTTTTCTTCTGAGCTGAGTAGTGACAGGGTCTTGGTGCTCTGGCCGGGTGTCAGGGCTGAGGCTCTGAGGAGGGAGAGCAGAGTTCAGGACATTGGTGCACCAGAGACCACCCAGCCCCACATAATATCAAATGGCAAAAGCTCTCCCAGAGATCTCCATCTCAACGCTGAGACCCAGCTCCACTCAACAACCAGCAAGCTATAGTGATGGACACCCTATGCCAAACAACTAGCAAGACAGGAACACAGCCCCACCCATTAGGAGAGAGGCTGCCTACAATCATAATAAGGCCACAGACACCCCAAAACACACCACCAGACGTGGGCCTGCCCACCAGAAAGACAAGATCCAGTCCCAACCACCAGAAAACATACACCAGTCCCCTCCACCAGGAAGCCTACACAAACCACTGAACAAACCTTAGCCACTGGGGGCAGACACCAAAAACAACAGGAATTACGAACCTGCAGCCTGTGAGAAGGAGACCCCAAACACAGTAAGTTAAGCAAAATGAGAAGACAGAGAAATATGCTGCAGATGAAGGAGCAAGGTAAAAACACAACAGACCAAACCAATGAAGAGGAAATAGGCAGTCTACCTGAAAAAGAATTCAGAGTAATGATAGTAAAGATGATCCAAAATCTTGGAAATAGAATGGAGAAAATACAAGAAACGTTTAACAAGGATCTAGAAGAACTAAAGAGCAAACAAACAATGAGGAAGAACACAATAAATGAAACTAAAAATTCTCTAGAAGGAATCAGTAGCAGAATAACTGAGGCAAAAGAACGGATAAGTGACCTGGAAGATGAAATAGTGGAAATAACTACCTCAGAGCAGAATAAAGAAAAAAGAATGAAAAGAATTGAGGACAGTCTCAGAGACCTCGGGGACAACATTAAATGCACCAATATTTGAATTATAGTGGTCCCAGAAGAAGAAGAGAAAAAGAAAGGGACTGAGAAAATATTTGAAGAGATTATAGTTAAAAACTTCCCTAATATGGGAAAGGAAATAGTCAATCAAGTCCAGGAAGCATAGAGAGTCCCATACAGGATAAATCCAAGGAGAAACACACCAAGACACATATTTATCAAACTATCGAAAATTAAATACAAAGAAAGAATATTAAAAGCAGCAAGGGAAAAGCAACAAATAATATACAAGGGAATCCCCATAAGGTTAACAGCTGATCTTTCAGCAGAAGCTCTGCAAGCCAGAAGGGAGTGGCAGGACATATCTAAATAGATGAAAGGGGAAAACCTACAACCAAGATTACTCTACCCAGCAAGGATCTCATTCAGATTTGATGGAGAAATTAAAACCTTTACAGACAGGCAAAAGCTAAGGGAATTCAGCACCACCAAACCAGCTTTACAACAAATGCTAAAGGAACTTCTCTAGGCAGGAAACACAAGGGAAGGAAAAGACCTACAATAACAAACCCAAAACAATTAAGAAAATGGTAATAGGAACATACATATCGATAACTACCTTAAATGTAAATGGATTAAATGCTCCAACCAAAAGACATAGACTGGCTGAATGGATACAAAAGCAAGACCTGAATATATGCTGTCTGCAAGAGACCCACTCAGACCTAGGGACACATACAGACTGAAAGTGAGAGGATGGAAAAGATATTCCACGCAAATGGAAATGAAAAGAAAACTGGAGTAGCAATTCTTATATCAGACAAAATAGACTTTAAAATAAAGGCTATTACAAGAAACAAAGAAGGACACTATGTAATGATCAAGGGATCAATCCAAGAAGAAGATATAACAATTATAAATATTTATGCACCCAGCGTAGGAGCATCACAATACATAAGGCAAATACTAACAGCCATAAAAGGGGAAATCGACAGTGACACAATAATGGTAGAGGACTTTAACACCCCGCTTTCACCAATGGACAGATCGTCCAAAATGAAAATAAATAAGGAAACACAAGCTTTAAATGACACATTAAACAAGATGGACTTAATTGATTTTTAAAGGACATTCCATCCAAAAACAACAGAATACACTTTCTTCACAAGTGCTCATGGAACATTCTCCAGGATAGATCATATCTTGGGTCACAAATGAAGCCTTGGTAAATTTAAGAAAATTCAAATCATACAAAGTATCTTTTCTGACCACAAGTCTATGAGACTAGATATCAATTACAGGAAAAAGTCTGTAAAAAATACAAGCACATGGTGGCTAAACAATACACTACTAAGTAACCAAGAGATCACTGAAGAAATCAAAGAGGAAATCAAAAAATATCTTAAAAAAAATGACAATGAAAATATGATGACCCAAAACCTATGGGATGCAGCAAAAGCAGTTCTAGAGGGAAGTTTATAGCAATACAATCCTACCTCAAGAAAAAAGAGACATCTCAAATAAACAACCTAACCTTACACCTAAAGCAATTAGAGAAAGGAGAACCAAAAAAACCCCACAAAATTAGCAGAAAGAAAGAAATCATAAAGATCAAATCAGAAATAAACGAAAAAGAAATGAAGGAAAGAGTAGCAAAGATCAATAAAACTAAAAGCTCGTTCTTTGAGAAGATAAACAAAATTGATAAACCATTCGCCAGACTCATCAAGAGAAAAAGGGAGAAGACTCAAATCAACAGATTCAGAAATGAAAAGGGAGAAGTAACAACTGACACTGCAGAAATACAAAGGGTCATGAGAGATTACTACAAGCAACTATATGCCAATCAAATGGACACCCTGGAAGAAATGGACAAATTCTTAGAAAAGCACAACCTTCCAATACTGAACTAGAAAGAAATAGAAAATATAAACAGAAAAATCACAGGAACTGAAATTGAAACTGTGATTTAAAATCTTCCAACAAACAAAAGCCCAGGACCACATGGCTTCACAGGTGAATTCTATCAAACATTTAGAGAAGAGCTAACACCTATCCTTATCAAACTATTCCAGAATATAGCAGAGGGAGGAATATTCCCAAACTCATTCTACGAGGCCACCATCACCCTGATACCAAAACCAGACAGAGATGTCACCAAAAAAGAAAACTACAGGCCAACATCACTGATGAACATAGATGCAAAAATCCTCAACAAAATACTAGCAAACAGAATCCAACAGCACATTAAAAGGATCATACACCATGATCAAGTGGGGTTTATCCCAGGAATGCAAGGATTCTTCAATCTATGCAAAGCAATCAATGTGATACACTGTATTAACAAACTGAAGGATAAAAACCATATGCTAATCTCAATAGATGCAGAAAAAGCTTTTGAAAAAATTCAACACACATTTATGATAAAAACTCTCCAGAAAGTAGGCATAGAGGGAACTTACCTCAACATAATAGAGACCATAAATGACAAACCCACAGCCAACATTGTTCTCAATGGTGAAAAACTGAAATCATTTTCTCTAAGATCAGGAACATGACAAGGTTGCCCACTCTCACCACTGTTATTCAACGTAGTTTTGGAAGTTTTTGCCACAGCAATCAGAGAGGAATAAAAGGAATCCAAATTGGAAAAGAAGAAGTAAAACTGTCACTGTGTGCAGATGACATGGTACTATGTATACATAGAGAATCTAAAGATGCTACCAGAGAACTACTAGAGCTAATCAATGAATTTGGTAAAGTAGCAGGATACAAAATTAATGCACAGAAATCTCTTGCATTCTTATACACTAATAATGAAAATTCTGAAAGAGAAATTAAGGAAACACTCCCATTTACCACTGCAAATTAAAGAATAAAATACCGAGGAATAAACCTACCCAAGGAGACAAAAGACCTGTATGCAGAAAACTATAAGACACTGATGAAAGAAATTAAAGATGATACAAAGAGATGGAGAGATATACCATGTTCTTAGATTGAAAGAATCAACATTGTAAAAATGACTCTACTACCCAAAGCAATCTACAAATTCAATGCAATCCCTATCACACTACCAATGGCATTTTCCACAGAACTAGAACAAAACACTTCACAGTTTTTGTGGAAATACAAAAGACCCTGAATAGACAAAGCAATCTTGAGAAAGAAAAACAGAGCTGGAGGAATTAGGCTCCCTGACTTCAGACTATACTGCAAAGCTACAGTAATCAAGACAGTATGGAACTAGCACAAAAACAGAAATATAGATCAATGGGACAGGATAGAAAGCCCAGAGATAAACCCACACACATATGGTCACCTTATCTTTGATAAAGGAGGCAAGAATATACAATGGAGAAAAGACAGCCTCTTCAATAAGTGGTGCTGGGAAAACTGGACAGCTACATGGAAAAGAATGAAATTAGAACACTCCCTAACACCAAACACAAAAATAAACTCAAAATGGATTAAAGCCTGAAATGTAAGGCCAGACACTATAAAACTTTCAGAGGGAAACATAGGAAGAACACTGTATGATATAAATCACAGCAAGATCCTTTTTGACCCACCTCCTAGAGAAGTGGAAATAAAAACAAAAATAAACAAATGGGGCCTAATGAAACTTAAAGGCTTTTGCACAGCAAAGGAAACCATAAACAAGATGAAAAGACAACCCTCAGAATAGTAGAAAATATTTGTAAATGAAGCAACTGACAAAGGATTAATCTCCAAATGATACAAGGAGGTCATGCAAGTCACTATCAGAAAAACAAACAACCCAATCCAAAAATGGGCAGAAGACCTAAACAGACATTTCTCCAAAGAAGATATACAGATTGCCAACAAACACATGAAAGGATGCTCAACATCACTAATCATTAGAGAAATGCAAATCAAAACTACAAATAGATATCACCTCACACCAGTCAGAATGACCATCATCAAAAAATCTACAAACAATAAATGTTGGAGAGGGTGTGGAGAAAAGGGAACCCTCTTACACTGTTGGTGGGAATGTAAATTGATATAGCCACTATGGAGAACATTATGGAGGTTCCTTAAAAAACTAAAAATAGAACTACCATACTACCCAGCAATCCCACTACTGGGCATATACCCTGAGAAAACCATAATTCAAAAACAGTCATGTACCACAGTGTTCATTGCAGCACTATTTACAATAGCCAGGACATGGAAGTAACCTAAGTGTCCATTGACAGATGAATGGATAAAGAAGATGTGGCACATATATACAATGGAAGATTACTCAGCCATAAAAAGAAACGAGTTCTTTATAGTGAGGTGGATGGACCTAGAGTCTGTCATACAGAGTGAAGTAAGTCAGAAAGAGAAAAACAAATACCGTGTGCTAACAAATATATATGGGATCTAAAAATAAATGTTTCTGAAGAACCTAGGGGCAGGACAGGAATAAAGACTCAGATGTAGAGAATGGACTTGAGGACACAGGGAGGGGGAAGCGTAAGCTGGGATGAAGTGAGAGTGACATAGACATATATACACTACCAAATGTAAAATAGATAGCTAGTGGGAAGCAGCCTCATAGCACAGGGAGATCAGCTCGGTGCTTTGTGTCCACCTAGAGGGGTGGGATAGGGAGGGTGGGAGGGAGACACAAGAGGGAGGAGAAGTGGGGATATATGTATACATATAGCTGATTCACTTTATTATATGGCAGAAACTAAGACACCATTGTAAAGCAATTACACTCCAATAAAGATGTTTAAAAAAAAGTTATTATAAAAAAAAAGAATTTAATTTACCCAACATGCTTTTTCTGTCCATGTGGTAATTTATAAAACACATAGAGTACAAACCTACTTTCTATCCCCACTACCCTTGAGAACTATGGTATATCCTCTAGAGTCATTGATTTGGCTTTTAAAAAAGGCTCAGAATCATGGAATCATGTCTTTTTTTCCCTGTCTCAAGACTGAGTTTCAATCACAGGTGTTGTGGAATCTTGTCATTTGACATCTTCCCAGCCTGACTTGGTGGAAGTGACAACATCCTAATTACCAGCCTTTATGGAAAATCCAGTCAAGTTTTCCTGTAGAGACTTTTGAATTACTGCACTCTTAGCCAAAGAGGACTAGAAAAACTCTGCTTACCAGCTATATTCGTTTCCTGTTACTCCTGTAAAAAATTACCACACTTAGTGGCTTGAAAATAACACACATGTATCCTCTTAAATTTCTGGAGGTCATTGTCTAAAATCAAGGTGTTGGCAGGGCCATGTTTTCTCGAGAGACTCTAGAGAACAATTCATTTTCTTGCCTTTTCTAGCTTGTAGTTCTGCATTTCTTGAATTCCTTGGTTCATGGCCCTTTCCTTTTTTTTCAAAGAACGTCAATCCAGTGTGTGCTTCCATTCTCACGTCGACTTCTTTCCTCTGTAATCAAATCTCCCTCTGTCTCCCTCTTATAAGGACACTTGTAATTACATTTAGGGTCCAGTTGGATAATCCAGGATAATCTCCCAATCTCAAAATCCTTAACTTAAACCCATCTGCAAAGTCCTTCTTGCCATATAAGTTAACATTCACAAGTTCCAGGGATTAGGACCTGAATATCTTTGGCAATCATTATTCAGCCTACAACACCAACCCAGGGAGATTATAAAGAGACTTGTCTCTGTTGGGATTCTGTGTTGAAAAAAAGCCTCCATATGTACATACTATGCAGTGATTTAGAGTAAAAGTATTTCACCTATGTGTTGTAGTAATCCCTAAGCCTCAAGATATACATTAAAATGTTTCTGAAAAGAAACTCAACATGAAAAGATGTCCAACATCATTATTCATTAGGGCAATGCAAATCAAAACCACAATGAGATCATCTCACCCCTGTCAGAATGGCTATTATCAAATGGACAAGAAATAACAAGTGTTGGTGAGGATGTGGAGAAAATGGAACTCTTGTGCACTGTTGGTGGGAACATGAATTGGTGCAACCACTATGGAAAACAGTATGGAGCTTCCTCAAAAAAATTAAAAATAGGACTACCATATGATCGGGACTTCCCTGGTGGTGCAGTGGTTAAGAATCCACTTGCCAATGCATGGGACATGGGTTCGAGCCCTGGTCCAGGAAGATCCCACATGCTGTGGAGCAACTAAGCCCATGAGCCACAACTACTGAGCCTGTGCTCTAGAGCCCACAAACCACAACTACTGAGCCTGAGCACCACAACTACTGAAGCCCGTGTGCCTAGAGCCCGTGCTCCACAGCAAGAGAAGCCACCACAATGAGAAGCCCGCACACCGTAACGAAGAGTAGACCCCATTCACAACAACTAGGGAAAGCCTGCATGCAGCAATGAAGACCCAACACAGCCAAAAATAAAATAAATTAAAAAAAAAAGAAGCAAATGGTACTTCTAGAAATGGAAAAACCAAAATAATTGAAATTGAAAACTTGATGGACAGCTTAGACAGCAGATTAGACATTTGCAGACAGAACTAGTGCCTGGAAGACAGATTTCAGGACATTAACTAGAACGCAGACAGCTCTCTTTTAATAGGAGTTCATAGGGAAAGAAGGGAGAATGGGAGAGTCAATATTCAATGAGATGACTGAGAATTTTCCACAGTTGAAGAAGGAAATGAACCTTTGGATTGGAGATTTGTAATGCATCCAGAGCAGCAAAAAGAAAAAAATGAATCTACACTTAACATACTTTGAAGTAAAAATGCAGAATACCAAAACAAGGAGAAGATCTTTAAAGTTACTAAAGAGAAAAGAGAAATTATCCTTAGGACTAAATCAGATTAAAACAACTTGCTAGCGGCAAATCTAGAAACCTGAAGACAATGGAATATCATCTTCCACGTGTTCAAGTAGGGATATACAACAAACAATAATGAGAAAACATATATAAGTAACGTGCCTAAATCTAAATAAGCACAAACTATCGAAAAAAATTAGTGACTGAAGATGTTTAAAGCAGGCAGAACAAAATTGTTGATAACCAATTACATGGGATTTAGGGTAAGGATTATTTGTGGTTCTGCTTAGGAGGAGGGCAGAAATTCTGATCAATGGAGATCATGTTGAATATCAAGTAAGCATATTAAAAATTTAAAGGTAACACCTAAAAGACAAGAGATAGAAGGTATGTTTCCAAACCAGTAGAGGGGAAAAATAAAATTCAATAAATCAAATAGACAATGAGTACTTCATATGTAATAAAAATATTAACAACAACATAGGAATAATACAAACCTCAAGATGGTAGTTATTTATGAGGATGGTCATTTGAGGATTTGGAATTGAGCTGGATTTTAATGTTGTATTGATAGAAAGAAAGGAAAATAGAATAATATGGCCAAAGGTTAACATTTATACTAATTAGGTGGAAGTTTTATGGGAGTCTGATAATTTGATATATTATGTACTCTATTTTAAAACTGATACAACTAAAGGAAAAGAAGCAAATGGGAACAGTTTAGGAATTAGAAAGTCTGCATTCGGGTGCAGGCTCTGACTCTAACCTGCTATCTGAACTTGGACATCACTAACCTGCTTTGGGTCTCTTTGTCCTCTATTGAAGAATTAATGTATCAGGGTAGATGATCTCTTAGTCACAACTTTACATTTCTATGACTCTCCAGTTATCTCTCCATTTTGATTTGATTTGATTTGCTCTCTGAGCCATAGAACTGAAAGGAAATGGGGATCATCTCATCTAAACCCCTTATTTTACATCTGGGAAACTGAGGCCCAGAGAGGAGGCATGGCTTTCCCAGAGACATGGCAAACTAAGCCCCAATTCAGGCTGTTTCCATAAACTCTGAGGCTTTATCTGCCTCTCCACGGTGGTCTGAGGACAAAGGAGAGAATGTCCACAGTGGGGAAGTCACCAAAATAGATGAGAACAACCTATTAGCATTAAACATTGACTAAATGAGACCCAATATTACTCTTTATTAAGTCGAGCCAGGAAGTTGGATGCAGGGGGCATTTTATATGTCAGCACCGTAGCAATTATGAATGACTGATTAATAAGTAAACAAATACTAGGAAATCGGGCCTGCTTTAATGCTTCAAATTCACAGTAACACCCTGTTAACACAAACTTCAAGTGTAAACACTAATAACCACACTAATCACAAAGATGAAAACTCTAAATTAATTCAAATGATGCTCACTGCGTCCTCCCTGCCTGTTCCTTTCCTATCTGTTCAGATCTCCATGCAGTAATTAAATCCATCAAAATGTAAAACCAGCTTTTGTTCTCAAGGGGAAAAATGAAAAGGAAGCTGAATAACATCCTTGGTGATGAAACTCACTTCTCAGAACTTCCATTACATCCAAATTCTTGGCCCTTCTTTTCTGAAACAGCAGCTCTCCTGCACTGGGATCCAGCTGCCAGGCTGGGTCTACAGCATTTCTCGTGGAGAAAGAAGACATGACTTAAAGACGGGGATGAGCATAAGCCTTAGAGACGGGAGACTTATGCTGAGGTCACGGCTCTGCCTCCTATAGCTCGACGATCTTGGTTTTATAAAACATGTTTCTTCCTCTGGCCTTCATTTTGCTCATTTACAAAAAGGGAATGATATCTGCTCTCACAGGCTGATTGTTGGAATCAAATGAGATGAAAATGAAAGCAACATTAAAGAACTTTACAAAATGAGCTATTATTCTCCATGATGTTCAGAAACTCACAGGAGCTTCAATTCATTCTTTGAGGGAGGTGTGGGAACATAGTGTAGTGTGGGACAATAAGGTCTGAATATTGTCTACACTAAGACTTATTAAAGGATACATTTTAAAAGAGGATATAATCACGATTCTCATACACATATAAAATGAATACATGCCAAAGATTTTTGTTAACTCATTAATTCATGAGGCAACCAGATGTTAGAGTCAATTCAAGAGCAAACTCACAGTGTCACATATTTTTAGTCAAATATGGAATGCTGAAATGAATTTTGCACCCTTACAAAAGGGTCCAAAAGTGGTCACTGTCTAAAGGGTAATAATCAATTGCATTCCATTAGACACAATTTGCATTTCTCTGGACAGGAATTATTTGCATTACTATCAATTTTCTGCAACTTAATTTCTATCTGTACTGAGTTGTATAATAGCCCAGTCAAAGACAAGGAGAGGCAGAGATAACCCAGGTGGAGGAGCTAATCAGGACAACCACTAAAATATCAAGGTCTTTCACAATTTTTCCCTTACAGACTCTGGATACAGAGTGAAGTAAGTCAGAAAGAGAAAAACAAATACTGTATGCTAACACATATATATATGGAATCTAAAAAAAAAATTGGTTCTGAAGAACCTAGGAGAAGGACAGGAATAAAGACGCAGATGTAGAGAATGGACTTGAGGACATGGGGAGGGGGAAGGGTAAGCTGGGATGAAGTGAGAGAGTGGCATTGGCATATATGCACTACCAAATGTAAAATAGATAGCTAGTGGGAAGCAACCACATAGCACAGGGAGATCAGCTCGGTGCTTTGTGACCACCTAGAGGGGTGGGATAGGGAGGGTGGGAGGGAGACGCAAGAAGGAGGGGATATGGGGATATATGTATACGTATAGCTGATTCACTTTGTTATACAGCAGAAACTAACACAACATTATAAAGCAATTATACTCCAATAAAGATGTAAAAAAAAAAAAAAATCCCAAACCTACTCAAAGAAGCTGCTTGAATTTTAGTTGCATAATTTGCCAGTTAATACAAACTTTAAGTAAGAAGTGGGGCTCTGGGCTCAGCTGTCCTAGTTTCCCAACAACTTTATCATGTGGGATTACCTTGGCCAAGCCTCTTCTCCCATCCAGGTCTTAGTTTCCTTATCTGAAAAATGAGTGCTTTGGACTAGCTGACTTGTCCTCTGTGAGAAACCAATGAGAGTGTGGACTGAAAAATGCTTTATACAGTTGAGACTATTTTACCCCACTCCCCGCAAGAGGGTATATTACTATTATTCAACCACTCTGGAAAGAGAAAGAAACATCATGTGGCTCTCCAACTGCTTTACCTCCTAAAATACACTAGTTTAGAATGTCAGACAAAATTGGAATTGTCAGAGAAAGATAATAGAGTATTTATACATGCTGTGATGGTTAATTTTATGTCAATTTGGAAGGGTTTTTTTTGATGAGATTAACATTTAATCAGCAAACTTTGAATAAGCAGAGTACCCTCCATAATGTGGGTGGGTCTCACCCAATCAGCTGAAGGCCTGAATAGAACAAAAAAACTAGACTCCTGGAGCAAGAGGGAATTCTCTAGCAGACTGCCTTCAGACTTCATCTGCACCATCAGCCTGTCTGGGTCTCCAGGCTGCCAGCCTTTGGACTGGAATTGCACCATCAGGTCTCCTAGGTCTTAAACCTGTTAGTCCACACTATTTTTCAGACTCACCAGCCTTCATGATTGTGTGAGCCAATTCCTTATAATAAATCTGTTTTTCTATATATACATATCCTATTAGTTCTGTTTCTCTGGAGAACTCTAATATACTACGTATTACCCAAATGGGAGTCTCCAGAGAAGTGGTAGTAGGTGGTTTCAGCTCCATTCATGGGCACTCCATGCAGCCTTAGGAAGGTACTTTCTAGTGAGAACCTGGGAACCCTGGTCTGTGGCCCCATGGAGGGACCATGGAGGGCACCTGGCATTACCCTTGAGGTGCCTCAGCTCTGGTCCAGAACCAACACCCCCTCTCCAGGGCAGAAGTCATATCAACAGACATTCCTGGCTTTCCTGACAAGTGAGCTATGAGGAAATGTCAGGGAACTTGGGAACTGGAGGGCAAGGATAGAGGGAAGGTTTTGCCCAAGTCATAAATCTCCCGGGAGAAGAAATAGACTCCTGGGATGAGGTTTAGTAGTACCTACCTTTATTGAGACTCAAAGACACAGTAGTACCACTGTACTATCACTTATGGTGTCCAGCTGATATGCCAGGCACTCTGCTAAGGGCACTTTGCATAAATTATCACGTGTGATCATATCAACTATGCTGGAAGTAGAGGTATCATCCCAATTCAGTATATGAGGACACTGAGCTCAGTGAGGGTAAGTAACTCACCCTAAGTCACTGGAGAAGATGAGCTAGACCCCTAGGGAAAGAGTGTGTCTAAAAGCAAGGGCCGATGAGGGAGAGACTAAGAACAGCCAGTGAGCACCCAGCCCAGGAGCTTGGGAGCAGGGGGAAGACGGCAGGAGATTAGGAAGGCGGGTGGGGCAGCCCTGAGAATGGCTTGGATGGGGGCCAGAATCTCCGTCTGTGCCTCCCAAAGACTAGCTGCTGCTCATGTGTACATTTTGCTGGCAGTCAGTGGTCACCAGCAACACATGACCTCTCCCTAATTAAACCAAATCAGAGTCAGCCAAGGAAGGAGTTACGGCTGGCAGGATGCAGCCCTTGTGGACCCAGTTAGCTCCAGCACCACCCAAGAGCAGAGGCCATTTACCAGTAATTGATAACTTTCATTTGCTAACAATTACACCCCATTTCAGAGAGACTGGGGAGCCACTGATGCAAGGTCACATTTCCCCTTGCCCAGATTTCTGGAGGGAGCTCCTTGGAGACACTTAAGTGAGGCATGTGATAGAGAATGGATAATAAGGCAAAAGAGTTTCCTCCATGTTGGCTGGCTTAAAGAGTGATGCAGGTCTATGTGTGGTCAGGAGAGTGGGCTGGAGACTACCAGCTCTGCCATCTCGAAGCTGTGATGTCTTGGACAAGTGGCTTCACTTTTCTGAGCTTCTGAAAATGGATGTTACAATAGGCCTATAACAAGAACCAAATGAATGTGCAAATGTGAAGGGGGTTTCATACTTTAAAGCAAGGGTCAGTAAACTTTCTCTATAAAGGGCCAGATAGTAAATAATTCAAACTTTATGGATCATACAGTGTCTGTTGCAGCTAATCAATTCTGCCATTGTAGTGTGCAGGCAACTGTAAACAATGCATAACAATGGGTGTGGTTGTGTCCTGATAAAACTTTATTTATGGATGCTGAAGTTTAAACTTCATATAATTTTCATATGTCATGAAATATTATTCGTCTTTTGATTTTTTTCAACCATTTAAAATACAAAATCCATTCTTATCTCTAGGCCAGACAAAATGAGAAAGCAAACCAGATTTGGCCACTGGGCCACTTATTGTCAATCTTTGCCCTAAAGAGCTGTATAAATGTGGAAAAGAGTAGGGGAAAAGGTTTCACAAAAAGGTAGAGATTGTATTTTTTCTATATTAAAGTGAGGCTTTTAAAAAGCAATTACTTACTAAGCTTTGTGGTGCTAAGACAAAGGGACAAGAAGTCTGGGCAAAGAGGCCAGTGTAGACTGGTGCAACCAGAGGAGGAATTCTGGAAGGTGGGGCATTTGGTTTGAGCTGGAAGAAGGGGTGGGATTTTAATAGGTGAGGCCAAGGAGGTGGGTGTTTTTTTTAAGGTATTTAAGGAGGGAAGGAAGAGTGAGGGCACAGAGGAGATAAAAGGACACCTAACGGTAGACAACCAGAGAGAGGGATGGGCAGGGCCAGGGCTCCAGCCTGAGGCTTCTGGCTCCCACACAAGTGCTCGTGCCACATTCTAGCTGCCTGGTAAATTGTATGGAAAATAGGAAAATCTAGAAGTGCCCTGCTCTAGGAGAACTTATCAGATTGGGAGACATTCTGGAGAAAGTTATTAAAAAATAAACTAACAGTTGATATGACAGAAACAATAATGAAATAACAGCAACCTTTAATTAAGCACTGACTCAACTGAGCATTACCTATTCTGCAGACATTATCTAATTTGGGACTCATAACAACCCTTTGAAGAAGGTCTGGTTATCCCCATTATCCCCACTTTACAGACACTGAGAAAAGGTGAGAGAATGTCCCACTGGGCTCAGTGACCACACTTAACAACAATAAACACTTGCATATTGTTTTCCAAAGACTCTCAGTGGAGACTGAGAGACACATGGTGAGTAATAACCCAAGGGCTGTGGTCACCTGGCCTTGAAGGTAGATAGATGGAAACGTGCATGGGGCAGCCAGAGTGTTTCAAGGGAGTAGCACAGAGGTGGTCCATGTACATGACTCAATACCAGCCTGACTGTTTGGAGTGGCTGCAGACTTCTTACATCTATTAGCGAGCCTGGAGCAGTTCATAAGTATGTTTACAGATGCCTTGCTGGGGACGGCATGCTCTAGAAGGAGTCATTGTAGCAGCATTGTGGGGCTTAGGAATAATTAAATAACATTTTCAGCTCCCCCAAGAGCCATTAGACTAAAACAGAGAAGCAGGTGAGCAGAGGAAGTTGAGAGTTATTTGCGCTTTGTTAATGGGCCTTTAATCAACAGACCTCCACTCCGCCACCAGCAGCAGCCGGTCCCTGCAATCTGGGGAGACTGTATACTCACAAAGCTCCCATTCAAGTGCCATGGAGTCTGGCACAATGCAGCAATCAGACAAGCCCGAGCTTCTCCAAGGCGCTACACCTGCACCTGTTATCACAACGGGAGCTTCTTTATCAGCCCTTAGAAACTTACAAAATGGAGGAGGTTGCCTATAATAAGTTCACTTCCAGCCTTTGAGTATAGAGATATATAAGCCAACATCAAGGGCTAATCGGCCTCTTTCTCTGGAAAACCATGAACCCCGGGTGGGTCGGGGCAGCCACAGGTCTACCATAGTAGTGTCAACATGACAGAGTCCGTTGGACTGTGAACCAACTCCAGCTGTGAGGGTGGGAGTTGGGTGGGATTGATGGCTATAGCTGGAACCAGGGGGATGGGAGCTGCATTAGCTTCCATCCCACCACTGTTGGAGAGAATGCATGAGCTGGCTTGTCAGGTGCGGAAGGAGGCTGAATGCTTTTTTGATTGCTATAATTGCGGCAAATTGGATGCTTGAGAGCGCCTCTTTAATGTGAAGAATCTCATGGATGAAACTTAGGGAAGAGGCCCCTCTTCAGATCCCTCTCCTTTGTCCCATGTGTATGAGATAATTCCCCAGCCATTATGGATTGTGAATGGGCTGCTAATTTTAGTTGTGCAAGCCAAATAAAGACTATGGTTGGTAGATCCGGAAGGTGATTCATCTGATACGAGGTTTGTATAGTGAAAGCTAAAGGTCTTGATAAGCACCCCTGATTATTTCAAACTTTTCAACCAAAGAGCTGGAGAATTTTTTAAGTGGTAGTCTCAGCACCGGAAACCAAACATGGCCTCCACTACCTTCTTTTCTGTTCAAGGTCCTTCTGTCTTGGCAGTCCTGGGTGCTTTGAGTATGGGTGTCCTCCTCTAGGTCTTCTTATTTGGGAAGAATCAGGAAGGCAACAGCAAAGCCAAAGTCAGTGAAAAAGCCAAAGTAAAATCCACAGAGACCTAACACAAAACCAAGTCCAACGGGCTTTAATACACTGGGGGAAAACAGACAAGAGTTAAAAAGATTTCAGAATCCAAGTGGGAATAGAAAGAAGTTCAGGAAGTTCTGAGGAAAGTTGAGGGTAACTGGAAAGTCTTGATTCCTCTTATTGGCTTGCTAATTGCTTATGAGAGGTTCTTGGGCTTGTTGAGCTTAGAGTTACAGGGTCATAATAGCCAAGAGAAGATTGTACTATACTTGATTCCAAAGCTGGTTTTGCTACTTACCTATTGTTTCCCTTGGGTAAGTCACTCTCTTGTTGGGCCTTAAGGTGACCAACTCATCCCAGTTTGCTGGAGACTTTCCATTTTTAGCACTGCATCCTGGAAGCCCCTCAGTTCCAACAAACCATATGTCCTGCTTCACCAGGGCAGAGTATTGAGGGATAAGAGAGTGGAGAAGTAGGAGCTAGACTTTGAACTTTGGATATTAAGCAGAAATCTCTGATGTTATCTTGATATTCCATTTTTCATCACGCTCCATCCGAAAACACTACCATTGTTTCTCTCTTGAAGCATGTGTCTCTTCAGGCTTCTATTGTCTTTACTGATGCAGTTGTCTTCTCTGTGAGTGGTTTGAGGGTAAGGACTCCTCCCTGCCTAGGGACAGAGTACCAGGCACCTAGCAGGCCCTCAGTAAATATATTATTGAATTGGATCCATTACCCCCTTGAGCCTTCTGTCTATAGGTCCAAAGAACATTCAGATGGACACGCTCTTAAGATCTTTGCAGTAACCAGAAGGCTTGAAGGACAGAAGTAGAAAAGAATAGGCCCAGGCCCTTGTCAATCTTCTCCTATAGATTTGCTGTGTGACCTTAAGTTACTTTCCTTCTCTGTCTTCAGTTTTCTGATGAGTAGTAAGAGAAATTGATAATGTGATTTGTGTTGTATCAGTTTCTCTAAGTTGAAACTACAAATCATAGAATTCACATCTCTATATGGTTCCAAGTTAGGGTTAGAATTCCGAGTTACAGTTGGAATTCCCTTCTCTATATGATTCCAAGTTGGATTTGACCACAGGTTAGTGTTCCAAGTTAGGGTCATGTGAGTTTTGGAAGGGGGACATAAAGGAGAGCTTTTTTTTTTTTTCCACTCTGAAGGTCAATAAGGCAGGCACTGTTGGAATTCATGCACATTGTCACTGGTCTGCCCGCTTACTTGATTGGTATGGGATACAGTCAGGCCTTCATCCCCTCCAGCTTCTGCCAGATCCCTGCCTTCAGCTTCCCTGAGTCCTGGGCCAAACACAGGTGTTACTCTGTAATGCCGGGTGCCAGCTCATCTTGTAGGTCAACAGCATCATAGGGATTGAAGGAGATGAGAGACAGATGATGTTCCAGCTAATTCTTACAGGTTCTAGTCTGTTCTTGGTATCTCTACTTTATGTCTATCTTTTCTTCTACATTTCTAGCCCTACTGACTTCAGACCCAGCGCCAAATGCAGAAACTACAGCTTTGAATAGCCAACATAATCAGCTCCCACAATTCCGTGTGGCCTAATCTTCATAATATATTCCTCATTCCATACCGCTTGAAGTGGTTCTGTTTCTCTGAATTGTGAATGATACAAATAATATCTATTGAATGTTTACTACGTGCCAGGCACTTTCTCAATATTTTGCCTATATTAATTTTTTAAACCTCCAGAATCTCTTGTGAGGTATGTAATTATCCCCATTTTATATTATCTCCATTTTATAGATGAGAAAATTGAAGCTCAGAGAATTAAAGTAACTTGCTCCAAATCATACTGCGTGTAAAAGGCCAAGCCAGGAATTTAACCTGGCAGTTTGGTAGAGTCTATGCTTTTATCTGTGACATGATGCTGTCTCATTTGTAGAGCAAGAGGTTGTTCTAGCTATCCTTGAAGCCTCTTACAGTTTTAACACCCCATGAAATAGTTTCTGTGTTCAGAATAGTGTATTTCAAAGTGTGGTCTAAGAACCATTTACATCAGAATCACCTGGGAAACTGGTTAAAACTCAGATCCCCTGATGTCCATAGGTTTGCAGGGTGCAATGGAGGTAGGGGCCCTGCTGTTTATAGTGTTTTCAGGTGATTTTGATGTACACTAAGCTTTGAGAACCAATCTCTACCCTAGAAGAGTAATAATAGTTGGAATAATGAATAAATACATGTGACGTTTTGGTTTTTGGTTTTCTTTTGAGAAAGGAAAAGAGGAAATGAATGCATTCAGAGGTGGCTTCTCCTCCGAGCCTACATTTAAATGGAGGTTTGTAATGTAGCCTCAGGTCTACAGTCGAGAAAACACATGTGACGGAGTTGGTATCAGAAAGCTCTG
Organism: Balaenoptera physalus; assembly: GCF_965194825.1. NCBI lineage: Eukaryota > Metazoa > Chordata > Mammalia > Artiodactyla > Balaenopteridae > Balaenoptera > Balaenoptera physalus. The sequence goes on along the minus strand of NC_138891.1, from coordinate 66,157,580 downwards.
GAAGGATTTGCCTCTGCTCCTCCTGCAAGCACCCCTGGAAACAGCTTCCGCGAGGCCGCCCCGTGACGGGGCCAGGAAGTGGTGAGAGCGGCAGCAGCCACAAGGCCGCCCCGTCTGCATCCTGCTTTTCTGCTCAGCCCTGGGTCGTCCGCCCCAAGTTGTTAATGAGAAGTGTCTCCTCGCTTGCGAAGGCATTATCGTCATTTACGTTCGCTGGGGCAGTCAGCCACGCTGGCTGGAGGTGGGCAGAGTTTCACCGGGTGACTTTGGCTATTAAGGGCCTCTGGAGCCTGGGCTCCCCGAAGCAGAGCAGCGTAGGCTGCACAAATTGGAGTCAGAAGAAGGCCGGACGGTGGAAATCCTCTTCATGGCTGCTTGCGGTCCTCATTAGCAGGCATCCCGGCCGGATAACAAGGGCCTCCTCCACCCAGTGACGCTGGCCTTCGGGACACCAGCATTCCTGTGCAAAGGCAGGCACCAGGCCCCTCAGGCCTAAGCTGGCCCCTCAGGTGTGGAGGGTACTTAATAGTTGGCAAGGGGCTTTCTTCCTATGTGCCACCTCCTTTGAGCTTCCCACCAGTCCTGGGATGAGTAATTTCAGGAACTTCAAACCTGACTGAGGACAACGTTAATAATAATTTCCTATGTTTTTTGCCAAACTTCTCTCACAAAATGTGAGGAGGAAAAAAAAAAACCAGACTTTTAAAAAAAGTATTTTACTTTTCCTAGACGTGATGGTATGAGGCAAGCATTAGGTTCCAGTCAGGTGCCAGGTACTATGTTTGGCAAATTGCTTATGAGGTATCATTTCAATCTTACAGTGCCCTTCAAAAATATCATAGTTTTACAAATGGGGAAACTGAGGCTCAGAAAGTTTACATAGCAACATGTTAAATTATCTCACAAATAATATCGCGAGATTTTGAGAAGGGACTGGTACAATTACATGATGAGGCTGGAGGCATAAACTGAAGAAATAAGCTGATGACTGCAAGTGCACGTTGTACTACCATCCTCCTGGTGGTGAACTTCTGAAGGTCATTTCTCCTTGTCTGAGTCAGTTACATCACCACGCCTAGCACAAAAAGATACCAGTCTCAGCTCTGCTCAATATTATGTAACAACCTAAATGGGAAAAGAATTTCAAGAAAAATAGATACATGTATATGTATAGCTGAATCACTTTGCTGTACACCTGAAACTAACAAACACAACATTGCTAATCAATTATACTCCAATATAAAATTAAAATTAAAAAAAAAAAAAAGAAACCAGTCTCATGCTTGCTTGACTTTGCAATCAGGTTAAACCTAAAGGGTGACTTTTTGTTTGTTTGTTTGTTTTTTTGGTGAAAGAACTATCACGGTGCTTTGTATTCCTCAGTATTCCTGAGAGGACTTGGCCTATGGTTGCTCTATCCCACATTGTTTTTGCTGCAGAAGAAGGAAGAAAAATATCTCCCTACTTTCTTTTTTGATTCCTTTCAATACCAATCCCAGTAAAAAGTCTCAGGTTCAGATGCACATACCTATAAACATGAATTCTAGATTCTTATGTTTTAGTAGAAATTTGTCGAACTCCTACTAGGTGCAGAAATTGCCTCTAGGTTCAGGGAGATCACTATGTAGTCAAGTATCTTCATCCTTTGCTGGATGTCTTGAATTCTGTAATATCCCATCACCCTAAAACACTGAAATACTGGATAACAACATTAGGATGATTAGTTAAGAAAAGACACTGTAAATTATTTGAGGACAGGAATTATGTCTGTTTTGTTCACCCCTGGTTTTCAGAGCTTTAACCTGCTCACCGCCTAGCACATGGGTGGGTTTTCTCTACATATTTGTTGAGTGAATAAACAAGTAACTGAGGAAAGGGATGAATGAATTTTTCAGATTTCCTGGACACCCTGCCCACCACTTGAGAGAACTAGTGAAATGTCTCCCACTCGGTCTCCCTCCCTCCTGGGTCTCTCTGAGCCATGCTGAGCCATGAGGCCAAGGTTAACGCTCCCTCATACCGCTTTTCTTCAAGTGACAATTCTGCTAAAAATATTCACTGGCTCCCTCTTGTTGGACTTAGGATGAAGGAAAGATTAAGAATTAAATGTCTGGGCTACAGGATCCAGCATCTTTGAATTCTGTTGCTAAACATTTCTAGGGACTCCCAAGGAAAGTATATGCTAGGCACCATGTGGAGAACTCATTTTTTCCCAGTTCTAGTGGCAAGTAAGCAGGTCAAAGGAGCTAGTCTCTTTTTATATTCTCAATCCCAAATCTAAATCTCCAGTTTACCATTGCAGTGGTGAGGAAAGGCCAGGCCAGAACTTGTCTAACATCAACAGGAAGAAAGAATTTTCCCTGAACAGACTTATCTACATCTCTGGAAACATGGCCCATCAGTGCTCTTGGCCTTGGCCAATCCATAGTAAAAAGCCTTCTTAATTTGTTATTCAAGCCTCTCCATGGTCCAACTCCATCAAAAACTATAGTCAAACTAACATGGAATTCCAAACCAACCTCCACACACCCCCAAAATGAGTCCTCCCTCATCTGGCCGGAGTGGTCCTCTCAGTACCTGCTGAGCACCCAGCACATTCCTCTCCTTATCTTGGTTCTTAAGTCCCTCCCTGTCAGTGTCCCTTCCTGTGCCTCCTTTGCCACTGTTTTTCCAGGACCAGCTCAGTGCTCCCCTCCTCCTTGAATTGAGCCCTGGCTTCTCCTCCTCACATGCAGAAGGTGAGAACAAAGGAGGAAGCTCGTGCAATGTTTCTACCCCATATCCCCCAGTGCCCAGGACAGGCATGCACTGAGTCGAATGAGAAGAAGAACCTGGGTTCTATCCTTCTTAATTGTAAGAATTTGACACACTCACTTAACCTCCCCAAATTCCAATTTCCTCATCTAGAAAATGGGGATAATTTTTACTTTGCAGAGTTATATCAATTAAGCGATCCCTTTACTTCACCCAACAGGCATTTACCAAGGGTTTTCTAGGTGCCAGATGTGCAGTGACTGATATATAGTAAGTGATTAATAAATATTACTAAATATTATTAAACAGTTATTAAATGAATTTGTAGGACTTGTTTAGTTAGTGAAAAGAATTATTAGATTAAATATAGGATCTTTTCCACAGTCTTCTTTCATTCCTGTCTTTTCTGAGTAGGTGCTGGACACAGAAGAAGAGAAATAGAAACAGAATTAGTGATTTAACACTTTATGTTCACTATCTCATCCACTATCCATATCCTGTGTCTAACATGTTGGATTTCTGCTAAATGCATGACAAATATCTACAATAGAAACAACAGGTGTGAGTTTTTCTCATAAATATATTTTCTTATATTTTTTGAATCAATAAAGTGACGTTTGTCAGATAACAATTTATTAAGCCAGCCTCAGTATTTAGCTAAGAGAATAGACTTGTGAAGGACATGGTAATTATCTTGAAATACATGAAAACCTCTCATAAAAATGAATTGTCTGAAACCACTTCTGCCCTCTGGGCCGCATGCCAGGTGTTGCTGTATCTAAGCTGAACCCCGTCACCTTTTTTGAGTAAAGAGCTCTGAGATGTGAAGAAAAGGAGACAACAGTCATACACACAGCCGTGTGGCTGACAGGGTCTTTGTGCTCCAGTCTGGTGTCAGGCCTGAGCTTCTGAGGTGGGAGAGCCGAGTTCAGGACATTGGACCACCAGAGACCTCCCAGCCCCACGTAATATCAATCGGCTAGAGCTCGCCCAGAGATCTCCGTCTCAACGCTAAGACCCAGCTCCACCCAGTGGCCAACAAGATCCAGTGCTGGACACCACATGCGAAACAACTAACAAGACAGGAACACAACACCACCCATTAGCAGAGAGGCTGCCTAAAATCATTCTAAGTTCACAGACACCCGAAAACACACCACCAGACACAGCCCTGCCACCAGAAAGACAAGATCCAGGCCCACCCACCAGAACACAGTCACCAGTCCCCTCCGCCAGGAAACCTACACAACCCACTGAACCAACCTCACCCACTGGGGGCAGACACCAAAAACAATGGGAACTACGAAACCACAGCCTGTGTAAAGGAGACCCCAAACACAGTAAGTTAAACAAAATGAAAAGACAGAGAAATATGCTGTAGATAAAGGAGTAAGGTAAAAATCTACCAGACCAAACAAATGAAAAGGAAATAGGCAGTCTACCTGAAAAAGAATTCAGAGTAATGATAGTAAAGATGATCCAAAATCTTGGAAATAGAATGGAGAAAATACAAGAAATGTTTAACAAGGATCTAGAAGAACTAAAGAGCAAACAAACAATGAGGAAGAACACAATAAATGAAATTAAAAATTCTGTAGAAGGAATCAATAACAGAATAACTTATGCAGAAGAATGGATAAGTGACCTGGAAGATGAAATAGTGGAAATAACTACCTCAGAGCAGAATAAAGAAAAAAGAATGAAAAGAATTGAGGACAGTCTCAGAGACCTAGGGGACAACATTAAACGCACCAACATTCGAATTATTGGGATTCCAGAGGAAGAAGAGAAAAAGGAAGGGACTGAGAAAATATTTGAAGAGATTATAGTTGAAAACTTCCCTAATATGGGAAAGGAAATAGTCAATCAAGTCTAGGAAGCACAGAGAGTCCCATACAGGGTAAATCCAAGGAGAAACACATACTAATCAAACTATCAAAAAATAAATACAAAGAAAAAATAGTAAAAGCAGCAAGGATAAAGAAACAAATAACATACAAGGGAATCCCCATAAGGTTAACAGCTGATCTTTCAGCAGAAACTCTGCAAGCCAGAAGGGAGTAGCAGGACATATTTAAAGTGATGAAAGGTAAAAACCTACAACCAAGATTACTCTACCCAGCAAGGATCTCATTCAGGTTCAACGGAGAAATTAAAACTTTACAGGCAAGCAAGAGCTAAGAGAATTCAGCACCACCAAACCAGCTTTACAACAAATGCTACAGGAACTTCTCTAGGAGTGAAACACAAGAGAAGGAAAAGACCTACAATAACAAACCCAAAACAATTAAGAAAATGGTAATAGAAACATACATATTGATAAGTACCTTAAATGTAAGTGGATTAAATGCTCCAACCAAAAGACATAGACTGGCTGAATGGATACAGAAGCAAGACCCAAATATATGCTGTCTACAAGAGACCAACTTCAAACCTAGGGATGCATACAGACTGAAAGTGAGGGGATGGAAAAATATATTCCATGCAAATGGAAATGAAAAGAAAACTGGAGTAGCAATTCTTATATCAGATAAAATAGACTTTAAAATAAAGACTATTACAAGAGACAAAGAAGGACACTACATAATGATCAAGGGATCAATCCAAGAAGAAGATATAACAATTGTAAATATTTATGCACCCAACATAGGAGCACCTCAGTACATAAGGCAAATGCTAACAGCCATAAAAGGAGAAATCGACAGTAACACAATAATAGTAGGGGACTTTAACACCCCACTTTCACCAATGGACAGATCATCCAAAATGAAAATAAATAAGGAAACACAAGCTTTAAGTGATACATTAAACAAGATGGACTTAATTGATTTTTAAAGGACATTCCATCCAAAAACAACAGAATACACTTTCTTCTCAAGTGCTCATGGAACATTCTCCAGTATAGATCATATCTTGGGTCACAAATCAAGCCTTGGTAAATTTAAGAAAATTGAAATTGTATCAAGTATCTTTTCTGACCATAACGATATGAGACTAGATATCAGTTACAGGAAAAATACTGTAAAAATACAAACGCATGGAGGCTAAACAATACTAAGTAACCAGGAGATCATTGAAGAAATCAATGAGGAAATCAAAAAATACCTAGAAACAAATGACAGTGAAAACCCGATGACCCAAAACTTATGGGATGCAGCAAAAGCAGTTCTAAGAGGGAAGTTTATAGCAATACAATCCTACCTCAAGAAACAAGAGACATCTCAAATAAACAACCTAACCTTACACCTAAAGCAATTAGAGAAAGAAGAAGAAGAACAACAACAACAAAAAACCCCCCCAAAGTTAGCAGAAAGAAAGAAAGAAATAAAGATCAGATCAGAAATAAAAGAAAAAGAAATGAAGGAAACAATAGCAAAGATTAATAAAACTAAAAGCTGATTCATTGAGAAGATAAACAAAATTAATAAACCACTAGCCAGACTCATCAAGAAAAAAAGGGAGAAGAATCAAATCAATGGAATTAGAAATGATAAAGGAAAAGTAACAACTGACACTGCAGAAATAGAAAGGATCATGAGAGATTGCTACAAGCAACTATATGCCAATAAAATGGACAACCTGGAAGAAATGGACAAATTCTTAGAGAAGTACAACCTTCCAAGACTGAACCAGGAAGAAATAGAAAATATAAACAGACCAATCACAAGCACTGAAATTGAAACTGTGATTAAAAATCTTCCAACAAACAAAAGCCCAGGACTAGATGGCTTCACAGGTAAATTCTATCAAACATTTAGAGAAGAACTAACACCTATCCTTCTCAAACTCTTCCAAAATACAGCAGAGGGAGGAACACTCCCAAACTCATTCTACGAGACCACCATCACCCTGATACCAAAACCAGACAAAGATGTCACAAAGAAAGAAAACTACAGGCCAATATCACTGATGAACATAGATGCAAAAATCCTCAACAAAATACTAGCAAACAAAATCCAACAACACATTAAAAGGATCATACACCATGATCAAGTGGGGTTGATCCCAGGACTGCAAGGACTCTTCAATATATGCAAATCAGTCAATGTGATACATCATATTAACAAATTGAAGGATAAACACCATATGATAATCTCAATAGACGCAGAAAAAGCTTTTGATAAAATTCTAGACCCATTTATGATAAAAACTCTCCAGAAAGTAGGCATAGAGAGAACCTACCTCAACATAATAAAGCCCATATATGACAAACACACAACCAACATTGTTCCCAATGGTGAAAAACTGAAATCATTTTCTCTACGATCAGGAACAAGGCAAGGTTGCCCACTCTCACAACTATTATTCAACATAGTTTTGGAAGTTTTAGTCATAGAAATCAGAGAAGAAAAAGAAATAAAAGGAATCCAAATTGGAAAAGAAGAAGTAAAACTGTCACTGTGTGCAGATGACATGATACTATACATAGAGAATCCTAAAGAGGCTACCAGAAAACTACTAGCACTCATCAATGAATTTAGTAAAGTAGCAGGATGCAAAATTAATGCACAGAAATCTCTTGCATTCCTATGCACTAATGATGAAAAATCTGATAGAGAAATTAAGGAAACACTCCCATTTACCACTGCAACATAAAGAATAAAATACCTAGGAATAAACCTACCTAAGGAGACAAAAGACCTGTATGCAGAAAACTATAAGACACTGATGAAAGAAATTAAGGACGATACAAAGAGATGGAGAGATGTACCATGTTCTTGGATTGAAAGAATCAACATTGTGAAAATGACTCTACTACCCAAAGCAATCTACAGATTCAATGCCATCCCTATCACTCTGCCAATGACATTTTTCAGAGAACTAGAACAAAACATTTCACAATTTGTATGGAAACACAAAAGACCCCGAATAGCCAAAGCAATCTTGAGAAAGAAAAACGGAGCTGGAGGAATTAGGCTCCCTGACTTCAGACTATACTACACAGCTACAGTAATCAAGATAGTATGGTACTGGCACAAAAACAGAAATATAGATCAATGGAACAGGATAGAAAGCCCAGAGATAAACCCACACTCTCTTCACAAGTCACCTTACCTTTGATAAAGGAGGCAAGAATATACAATGGAGAAAAGACAGCCTCTTCAATAAGTGGTGCTGGGAAAACTGGACAGCTACATGTAAAAGAATGAAATTAGAACACTTTCTAACACCATACATAAAAAGAAACTCATAATGGATTAAAGACCTAAAAGTAAGGCCAGACACTATAAAACTCTCAGAGGAAATATAGGAAGAACACTCTTTGACATAAATCATAGCAAGATCCTTTTTGACCCACCTCCTAGAGAAATGGAAATAAAAACAAAAATAAACAAATGGGACCTAATGAAACTTAAAAGCTTTTGCACAGCAAAGGAAACCATAAACAAGACGAAAAGACAACCCTCAGAATGGGAGAAAATATTTGCAAATGAAGCAACTGACAAAGGATTAATGTCCAAAATATACAAGCAACTCATGCAGCTCAATATAAAAAAAACAAACAACCCAATCCAAAAGTGGTCAGAAGACCTAAATAGACATTTCTCCAGAGAAGATATACAGACTGCCAACAAACACATGAAAGGATGCTCAACATCACTAATCATTAGAGAAATGCAAATCAAAACTACAAACAGATATCACCTCACACCAGTCAGAATGGCCATTTTAAAAAATCTACAAGCAATAAATGCTGGAGAGGGTGTGGAGAAAAGGGAACCCTCTTGCACTGTTGGTGGGAATGTAAATTGATACAGCCACTGTGGAGAACAGTATGGAGGTTCCTTAAAAAACTAAAAATAGAACTACCATACGACCTAGCAATCCCACTACTGGGTATATGCCCTGAGAAAACCATAACTTAAAAAGAAGCATGTGTCACAATGTTCATTGCAACACTATTTACAATAGCCAGGACATGGAAGCAACCTAAGTGTCCATTGACAGATGAATGGATAAAGAAGATGTGGCACATATGTACAGTGGAAGATTACCCAGCCATAAAAAGAAACGAGTTATTTGTAGTGAGGTGGATGGACCTAGAGTCTGTCATACAGCGTGAAGTAAGTCAGAAAGAGAAGAGCAAATACCGTATGCTAACACATATATATGGAATCTAAGAAAAAATTAAAAGGTTCTGATGAACCTAGGGGCAGGAGAAGAATAAAGATGCAGACGTAGAGAATGGACTTGAGGACATGGGGAGGGGGAAGGGTAATCTGTGACGAAGTGAGAGAGTAAAATTGACATATATACACTACCAAATGTAAAATAGATAGCTAGTGGGAAGCAGCCGCATAGCACAGGGAGATCAGCTCGGTGCTTTGTGACCACCTAGAGGGGTGAGATAGGGAGGGTGGGAGGGAGACGCAAGAGGGAGGGGATATGGGCATATATGTATATATGTAGCTGATTCACTTTGTTATACAGCAGAAACTAACACAACATTGTAAAGCAATTATACTCCAATAAAGGTGTTAAAAAAATAATGAATTGTCTGTGTGTCCTCAGGAGAAAAGGAGGTGGATTTCTTCCAATATATAGTAAGAGGGGTCACACATCCCTTCAGAGGTGTGTTTGTGTGCATGTGTGGATGGAGGTAGGGACCACTGAATTTAGAGTCTGGGGCACAGCTATTATGATTCTGGCAGGGACCAAGACTGAGCAGGAGAGAAACAAAATACTTCTCATTTAGTAATGGAGGTTCCACTGACTCCATTTTTTTCTTGTTGTTTTGGTTTGGTTTTTGTTGTTGTTGGTTTACCAGTGGTAGATTATTTTTTCAGTATACTTAATGGTATTTTTTTTTTAATTGAAGTATAGTTGATTTACAGTGTTTTGCTAGTTTCTGGTGTACAGCAAAGTGATTCAGTTTTATATACATATATATGTATATATATTCTTTTTCGTATTCTTTTACATTATGGTTTATCACAGAATATTGAATTAGTTTCCTGTGTTATAGAGAACTCCATTTTTAATTGAGAAAAGACTACTCTACTCAAACCATCCCCAGTCTCCCCACAAACACACTCATGCATGTGTGCGCACACACACACACACACACACACACACACACAACTGATGTTTGTTCTTGGGATCTGATCTTATTTCAATAGACCCCTGTCAACAGGAACTACCAGCCTCAGCCTTCACAAGGGGAGGTAAAAAAGGAAACTCCAGAAGGCTACTCCACACTCAACTTCCCCAGGGAACCAGCATCCATCATGTGACTGCCTGTCTATGAAATTTGGCTGATGACCAACTGTAGTGAGGATTTGGGGTGCTAAGACCATAGGATTAAAACTTAAGTCATTTTATATGAGGAAAGGGCAAAGAATCTAGGGGGGGAAATCTCGTCCTTCAAAAAGAAGTAAGGTTTCCTAAAAGGAAGTGGAGTGAAGGTGGAAATTTTTGGATATCAACCTTGGAACCATGAGACACTTGATATGAGGGAAGAGGAAACTCTTGAACCTGAAATAAAGGATCCAGAATGAAAGTCTGTAAAGTGACCACAGAAGATCTCTTCACAAGTCTTTAAGATCCTTCATTTTTGAGATTTAAGGCAATATTCAAATTTGCTGCAATTATACTTTGTTCCTTTCTCTATACTAATTATCTTCCCAAATCATTGAAACCCTTTATAAAATAAATTTTTGTGTAACCATATACCCAGAGATACTGGTCTTGAGAAAATGAAGGAACAGAGTGTCAAGAGAGAAAGGGAAAGCCCTCGTGCTCCATCTCTCCTTTCTACCTTCTGTACATGTACCTTCTGTGTGTTCCAGCAGAAAGAGGGTTGGTAGACTGAAGAACATGCCACAGCCTATCAAGAGGCGGAGCCTGTTTGCCCATCCTGCATCTGGGCTGCCTTTGTGATTTGCTCTGACCAATAGAAATGTGGCAGAAATAATGTGCTATTTTCAAGATTAGGCCTTTCACCCCCTGGAAGACTGTCTGAGACCACCACTTGAGAACCCAGTTTATCCTAGTGAAGAAAGAGTGGCCATGTGGAGAACTGAGGAGTCCCAGGCCACTGACAGCACCAACGGTCAGACACAAGAGTAATGCCAACTTGCCCCTTCCAGCCCAGCCATGGGAGCCCAGGAGGTGCCAGCAGAGCAACTCCCCAGCCAACACTCAGAATCATAACAAATAATGATCCTATCTTGTTTTAAGCCACTAAGCTTTGGGGAGACGTATTAAGCGTCAGCCTGTTTACTGGAGCATGAACTCCAGATGACACCCAGGGGAACTGAAGGGCAACCATAGCGAAGCCAGAGCAGTAAGAGAGCTCCCCAGTGCAGGGAGCCCTCCAGAGAGGGCAGAGCCATGAGCAAAGAGAAGGAGAAACCTCTGCTTTCCTGTACAGAGAATGCTGCTCTCTGAAAGGAGAAAGTGACTAGCAGATGCCTAATGTAGGGAGGAACTTGCTATCAGAACTCTCTAAGAAAGTAATGGACTGCTTTAAGAGGTGATGAGTTCTCCAACATCAGGAGTATTCAAGAATGGGCAAGAGATTGAAGGGCAGAATTCGAGCACTATGTAGTTTTCTCTCTGAGGTCACTTCCAACACCAGGCATCTTATTATGTTCTCTAAATCCTATTTGAGAAGACAGCAGTATATGCATAATTATGTCAATAAATCTCATTATCTTAAAAAGAGGCTCTGGTTTATCAAAAGCAGCAGTAAAGTGTATGTGAGCTAGGCAGTTCCTCTGTGTGCATAGTTTATCAACATGAATCTAGCCAGGCTGGTCAGAGCACGCAGACACATATCCACAACAAGCACCAGAGGACTATGAGAATGGATTACTGGAAAAATATCTGGCTAAAAAATGAGGCTTCTGGGCAGAGATGACATCTTTTTAGAATCTCTTTTTGGGGCCAGACCCTGTTGTTACCATTAAGTGAATTTGCAACATGATCATAATAATGACAACAGCAATACTGATAACAGCAGTAAGCACCATTCCAGCTCCCCGTTGGTCTCACTGCCTGCAGCAGATCTGTTGCTGAGATGAACTGTCTCTCCCCTCCCTTCAGAAAGGATTCTTGAAATGCCAAGGGGTATGTTTGGCCACATAGCAAAGTGCTGCTTCCTTCCAGAAGCTGGTAGACCCTCTTGAAATTTCCTTATAAGAAAGGCCACAGGCTTCATGTATGCTCATTACACTGACTTTCTCTGACATTCTAAGGGGAAATTAAACCTTGGGACATGCTTGTCAAAGGTTGTGCTGATTTTCTTTTTTAAAGAAATGCAGTGAAGCTCCCACGACTGAGTTTACTCCTAAGTTTCCTGTCACCACCCTCATTGGAGTGAGGAGGGCTCTGAAGTAGAAGACACTTGCAAAAGATCAATTAGAGATTGAATCAGCAAATTCTTTAGGGTTTAGCTGCATATGTGAGAACCACATTCCAAGCAAATATAAAGGAACACAGCAAATATATTTCCAAGGGAAAACAATGGGTGGCTGATGAGAAGCATGCAGTGAGACCTCCTCAAAGGAATGAAACCTCAGGAGTACATAAATGTAGGGTCTTCTCTTGGGAGATAGAGCCTGTTCAACCAGAGGGCAGCTAGTTCTCTCCTCTTTCAATCCAAACTTCATCTAAGAGGAAATCTCTCAACCAGAATCATTGCGTCCTCATCTTGGAACTTACCTGAGAAAGGAGAGACACTATGGGAGCAATTGAAAGAGTCTTTGTCCTAGTCCTGCTGCCAGCTCACTGGGTGACCATCTACAAGCCACCTTCTCTCTCAGAATCTTGGATTATGTGTCTGTAAAGTGAAAAGTTTCCTTCCAGATTTATGAATTGGTAAAATCTGTGCATCACACCCTCTCAACTTCATTCTGTCCTGAAAAGCATTCTAGGGGACACATACTGAGTGAATCCAATTTTGTGATTGGCGATGGGGCGTTTAGAGGATGAGACCGGGCAAGGGAAGATGCTCCTTTCCCACAGAAAACATGTGAGGCGTTTAACTATGATCTGCTGTTACTAACTTTACTGTCACTCTTATAGGAACTTTTCTGTTTCATGCTGGAAGCTGGGACATGGAGGAACCAATGAGAGGATGGCCAAGCTTTAGTGTGGGAGGACGGTTGGGTTACAGTGGCCCCAGCTTGGTGTATGACATAGAATTTGGGGTATGTCAGAATCAGATGAACTACTCAAGGAGGCAGCTGAGCTATGATTAAGAAACCATGGTTTCACATTTGTGTTTCTTACCTGGGAAGGGCTAAAGGGATCATTCAGGCTCCTCAGAGTCCTGAGCTGTAACATACAATTGGGAAGGCAGGAAACTAGGAGTTGGAATTTGGCAAGGAATGGGGATTATTGTTGTGTCATGGCTGTTTTAATTAGAAGGCAAACCCAGAAAGTCAGCCCACAGGGAGAGGCATATCAGAGATCAACCCAAGTGAGGTATCAGTCAGTGTGATGGCAATGATGATAAAATGGGTACCTTGAAGACCAGGATTTAGGTCTAGCTCTGTCAGGCAAATTCACATCTCTGAGCCTACTTTCTACATCTGTAAAATTAGAAGAATAATCCTAATCCTGTTTGTCTCATGGGGTAATGTTGTAAAGCTTACACGAAAACATGAGTGGGAAAGTACTTTGTCAACTAAAAAATGTTATGAAATAATAGTTATAAGACATGACTGTTGTTCCAGTTTTCTCTGGTTTGAATTATTTCTGATGAGAAACAAGTGGTAATTCTTATAGTTGTTCCTTTGTCTGTTGGTAATATGTTCCCCATCTCAACTCCATCCAGCTGCTTTTAAGATGTTTCTCTTTATCATTTATTTAACACATAATCAGTTTATAATGATTTGATTACAGTACACTCTGACTGTGGTGTGGGGTGTGTGTGTGTTTATCCTGCTTGAAGTACACTGAGCTTCTTATATCTGTGGGCTTATATTTTTCATGTCACTTAAATTTACAATAGATCCCTTGATATTGTATCACAGGACAATTGTCCCTGAGACTTTTCTTTCCCCCAGCATTTTATCTCTATGTGCTTCCATTTACATAATCTCTATCGTCTGTCTTAAAGTTTATTAGCGTTTTTTGTTTTCTTTTTTTTGGCTGCATTACATAGCTTGTGGGATCTTAGTTTCCTGACCAGAGACAAAACCAACACCCTCAGCAGTGAAAGCACAGAGTCCTAACCACTGGACCGCCAGGGTATTCCCTATTAGCCTTTCTTATGCATTGCCTGATTGATGTTACTCTCATAATTTTTAAATTTCAAATCATGTAACTTTTAATTCTAGAACTTCCATTTTGTTCTAGAATTAAACTTATCTTAACCTTCTCTTTCTGAAAATTTCCTATTCTTCACTCATTATGTTAATATTTCCTTTAAATTCTTGAATATAATTATAATAGCTATTCTTCACTCATTATGTTAATATCTCCTTTAAATTCTTGAATATAATTATAGTAGCTGTTTTAAAGTTGTTTGCAAATTTCATCGTCTTTCCCATTTCTTGGTTGTATTCTATTTTTCTGATTTTTATTTTGATTATACATCAGGTATTTATGCTCATTTATATTCTTAGTAAATTGTATTGTATGGTTGACATTATGGGTACTATATTTTTGAAGGATTTTATCTTTATTCATAACAGAGTTTAGTGCTTTGTTGCAGCAGGCATTTAATTTGCTCATGGACCAACATAGTCCTTTCCAGTTTTCTTTAGAGACTTTTAAATAGTTGGTCTAGAATGACTATTACCCTAGGGTTAGGCTAGTTCTATTCCTAACGTGTTGCCTTTATATGGGTTTTATTGAATTTCTGGGATTTTCAGCAAAGTCTCTACTGTGGCTAGTCAGAATGCAAACATCTTTCAGCCTTATGCAAAATCTAGTATTTGTTTAACTCACAGTTCCAAGTAGTTGGTTTCCTCTGATAGCTATTTTCACTCTAGCTTCATGCAGTTTTTCTCTGCACATACACAGGTTAGTATTCAGCCAAAGACTCAAGGGGATCCTTAAGCACATTTTTAGAGCTCCTTCGGTACATAGCTTCCTTCTCCCTCTTACCCTGTCCCAGAAATTCTAGATGCTTCAGTAACCCCAAATTCTAACCTCTGTCATTTTAGCTCTGCTAAGCAACTGTGCTCTGTTTTGCCTCCCCTTCTCTGTACTACGGTCTGGAAAGTGCCTTAAAACAGAAAGCCATTACAATATTGGGGATTATCTTGTTTGTTTCCTACCTCTCAGAGATCACAGTCCTGCACTGCCTTTGGTTCAACATCAGAAAACAGTTATTTTATATAATTAGTCTAGGTTTATACTAATTTACCAAAAGAGGGCTAATGTAGTATCTGTTCCACCATCAGGGCAGGAAGTTGAAGTTCCAACATACAGAATATGTGACTACTTGGTACAAAGTGCTGTGTTAGTCTTCACAGATAAACAGCACACCCTAGGCCTCATTACCTTCTGGAAAAGATAGTCAGACAAATAAGTTCAATGACATCAGGGGAGTTTTAGTAGAGAAAAGTACTGAGTGTCATAATAATTCAGAGGAGGGGACATTTAACTGAAGAAATCAGGAAAGACTTCCTAGAGAAGATGGCGTTTAAGCAGGAAATTTCTATTTTGCTGGTTGGAGAGGAGAAAGACACATTAAGCAAATGAACAAAGAAAAAAAGTGTGTGTATAGTTAGGAATACTAGATGACTGTTGTATAAGTTGTATGGGTGTGAAAGAAAACTGTTACCATGTGAAACTAGAAAAATAAGGTCCAGCTCTGGAAAGTCCATGAATGTTACGTTAAATAGATCAGCCTATCCTGTACAGGAACCCATAGCATCCTAATGATGAAAAGCAAGATCTTTGTGAGAACTTGTCTGTAATTTACTAAGTGAGATTTGGGGTAAGTTTATTATAAACTTCAGGGTTTTTTTCTTTTAATTAAAAAAATTGGATAAGGTCAGAACTGCCTTATTATATCAATGATGGTTAACTTAGTTAATGTCTGTAAAGCACTCAGCTCAGTGTCTGGCATTTAAGTGTTCAGAATTGTAGCTGCTTATGTTATTGTTGTTATTTCTGTAGGCACATCGAGCCAGAGTTAGTTTGTGAAGTGGGTTACTTTGTGAATAGGTATGTATTTTTATATTTAAAAAATGCTGTTGGCTGAATGAGGAATAAACTACACATAGGAGAATGATTAAATGAAGACCAGAATGAACAGAACATGGAGTGGGCTGGAAGGTATGCACAGTAGAGACCAAGGAGTTTCATCCTCCATGGATGGAAACATGGCATAGTCAGGGTCTCAAGCTGTGGCCAACTGCTTTGGCCCCATTAGAGTGTGTTTTACATGTATCTGTTCTGGAGCAGAGGTGCCCAATTATAGTAAGAAATCCCTAGACCCTGAGACATCATTGCCAGGGGGTGATAGGCTCATGTGTTCATTTAAAAGCATTACTGAAATTGTGAGCATTTTGCTCTTTGTGGAGGCGCATATTTTTCCAAATGGCTACAACAATATCCCTGATCCATACATTCTTCCTGGAATGCAGTGTTGACACCGTACCCATTAAGTTTGGGTGGGCTTGTTACTGGAGCAGAAATGAGCTATGTGACTTTTGAGCCAAGGTCCTAAAAGGCAATACAGGTGACACCTGGTCCTCTTGGGACACTTTCTTTTGTAATTCAATCACCATGCCATGAGAAAGCAAAGAGACCACAGGTAGAGGCCACGTATAGGTTTTGTGGATGACGGCCCCAGCTGAGGTCCTATAATCACTATCGACCTCTGGTCGTGTGAGTTCCTGTGGCCTCCAGTGGTTCTGACCCCCAGTCTGTAAGCTGCCTCAGCTCCCCGTGCGGAGCAGAGGTGAGCTGTCCCTTCCAATCCCTGCCCAAATGCCAATTTATGAGCCAAACAGACCAATGTTATTTTAAGCCACTAGATTTGAGGTGGTTTGTTAAGTAGCAATAGATAACTGGAACACTGTTGTATATTTTCTCCCTTTAACAGTTACTAGAAGTACAACTTCCAGCTTTTAAGGTTCTCAATTTTAAAAAATGTATTAAACAGGGTCCTCATATTCACAAAAAAGGTGAAGACACACTGAACTAGAAACTTTAACTGATAAAGAGAAAGTAGAGCAGAAGCCATTGTACCAATGATGTTGGTTGGTTTGTTCTAATAAGACTATTCTCTGCCTGTAAGAAACTGAAAAAAGTTTCCTGAAACCGGATTCTATCTCCCACAGCAATTATTTTGACAATATATTTTCCTTTTACCCATGATAACACGTTTACTTTCTACTGAGGCATAATTTGTTTTTTAAAAACTAGAAAATTATACCTCTCTTGATGTCGACAAAACCAGGTAAACTTAAGTAACTGGGAAAACAGGCATCTTTTAAAATAATTCCTGCCAATTTGTCTTCTCTCCGCCTCCCCATACTTCTCCACATAGTTCCTTGCACACACTCTCAAATGTGGTCACAGCAGTTGTCAATAACAACCAAAGATTAAGCTCCACAAGGAGACAAACATTCAGAAAATTGGAGCCAGAAACACTTCTAGTGGTTGGTTCCATTCTCCCTGCAGTTGACTCATCTCAGAGAGAGCGCACAGCTCATGGTTTGAGATGACAGCAAATCTCCCAACAGCCTGGATAACCTTTGCTAAGGCCTTACAAATGGGAAAGGACCGTGCAAGTTATTGAGGAATCACAGATAGATACAATAAACACCTTTCCCAGGACACATTAATCCAATGAATGGTCTGATGGTGAGCAAAACATTTGAATCCAAGACCTGTGATCTGCCTGTTGCTCTGACAAAGGAGAGTGGAGGGGAAATATTCAACAATAGCCCAATCCATTTAGGGACTATCCCACCCCATTCTAACATACAGCATATATCCATCAAACTAGCCAGAATTTTTTAAAAAAATTATTTCTATTCAAATACAAATACAGTTCCCAGTGGAACCCAGGATTTTTTTTAATCCATTGGTTTTTTTTGTTATATCAACTGAATTCTCATATTTGTACATCACCTATGCATTTTGAATTCATATCTCAGAAATTTTAATGAGAGACCACTGCACAAAGACTTGGAGTGTTCCCCTAAAAGGGAGATAGGATGATTAATAGGTGTTTGTTGTTTGATCATTAAAACTAGGAAGTAATGATTTCCTTCTATGTTTTAAAACAACTGATAAGACCAGATGGCTTAAGACAACATGGCTTAAGGCTTAATCTTTTAGCGAGTCTAAAAATCCAATTAAATCTGAGAGATTCACCCCAGGAAAAGGCACAGGAGCACAGAGTGTACAATTTTTATTACAATTTCAGAGAGTACATGAACTTCAGGTTAAGAATCACTGCCTACTGATGATGTATTCTATATGAGCATGAGCTAACTGCTTTGGATTTGAAATCAATCACCAATTTTTTACACCTACTATGTGTCAGACACTTAGCCAGGCACTCCACGTCCACTTCAGCATCATCCTGGGAAGTAGATAGAGACTGCTGTGTATAACAGAGCAGGAATCTTCTTTCCTCTTTCACCTTTTCCCCATAACAACTATTAACATTCCAAAAATGGAATGTTCTTCCCATGAACACATTCTGGGAAATGTTAATGTAGTCAAAATCCTTTAATTTAAAGGTAAGGAAACTGAAGCAGAGAGAGAGAGTTAAAATGCCTGAAGTAAGATGGTGAGTTGGTACAGGTTGGGCTTAGACCCAAGCCTGTCTCCTGGGTCTGTGCTCTTTGACTACATCCATCAACTACAAGAGGTCCCCAGTGCAACAGATAACAAGTTGTTTTGGTTTGGGTTTCCCAGAAGCTGACACTCAGACAAGAATATGATAGCAAAGTAGTTTGATGGGGAGGGAAAATAAACACCAGGAGAGGAAGAAGGAAATACGCCAAAAAAGGTAGTCAATATGGGGTGTGTTATCAAGTCAGTTACAACTGTGGGTGACTGGAGATTTATCCTATTGGGGAAACTCCAGGGGGTCAACATGGGACACACACCTTAGAGTTACTGCACAAAAGGAACTGGGTAGCTGGGTTATTTATACACCAACTGCAGCCAGTTATTGTTTGAGGGCTGTTTAGGGAATAGGGAGATGCATTCATTCTAGCCCTTCCAGCCTCCTTCATTGGGCAAAACAGGCTTCAGTGGCCAAAGAAGCCTCTTAATCAAAGAAATGCAAGTGCTGACAGTTGCAAGTCACTCAGCAGATACAGAAAATGAGGGAATATTTTCAGGCTACTGACAGTGTCTGCTACATGTGTGTATTAATGTTCATGGTCAGATCTGTGCGCTGGTACATGGCTTATTTGTTTGGGGGTTGGGAGTCTTGGCTCCTCATTTCAATATATTTAAGCTTCTTTTGGCGATATAGAACTGAATACCATTTTGAGACTCAGGGAAGTGATTCTGGAGACAGCAACCAAGATAATGCAAGGTTTGTGAAGCAGGCCAAGTTGGATGATGGCTCTGGGTTTATTTAGTTTATTTACCCTGCAGAAGAGAAAGTTGAAACAGAGCTTAATTTTAATCCACTGAATCAAATCATTTTCCAAATTCTGTTAGTTCTATATCCATAGTGACTTTCTTTTTCCCACAGGGCTTTGCCTAGGCTCTCAATATTTATCATCTAAACCAGTCATTTTCAACACTGTTAGATGTAATGCTTTCTTTCCTAAAAAATAAATAAAAATTAAAAATATTCATGATGACTGTTCAGTATATGGAAATTAAAATTATAGATAATATAATCTATCAAAATATATCGTTCCACAAACAACAAAATAATACCCTGACTTTAATACATAGAGAAATAAAGGAAAGTAGTTTATAACAAAATAAAAACATATTTCAGTAAACTAGTGTGTGTGATCAAGCAGTCAAATGCTTGCACCTCTTCATAATTTGAGCATCATAGTTATAAATGCAGACCAGTACAGGTGTGTTGTATTAGGACTCGAATATCATTAGTAGTGTGTATATTGGTAAAACAGTGTTAAATGCCAGGTCCAGACTATTATAGAAAGGAATATTCAGTTTTTTATGTGGAATTCAGAACAATTTTTAGTTGTTTGGCCTAAACTGTCTAGATACCTATCATTCTTTTTTTTTTTTTTTGAATGTAAAACATTTAATTTAAAAATGTTGACACTGCAATATATAAAATAGCTATTATAAATGCACATAGTGTATTCTATAGCTGCCAGGTTTACTTTTTTTTTTTTTTTAATAAGGAAACTGTAAGTTACACTGTGATTAAGACTTGTATCTTCACCCTTGAAAAAGCCCACATTCTATCACAGTGATGTATGGTCAGACTTAACAGCCCCAATTGTTAAACACTTGGATCAAGTCATAACCAGTTTTATTGCAAAAGGACCCTGTACACATTTATCAATTCTAGTACCTTAATAGCTACCCAACAAGTCATTAACATACAGAAACATGCATCATGAGAAGCAAGAAATATCACCCATCTCTTCTGCATATTAGCAACTTGTCACTCCTGAGCAACAGTGCTCACATCACTGAGGTCTGTGAACAGTCAGTCACTTTTCGCATTCATCCTGAGTGAAAGATGGAATGACTTAAGTACAAATGCAGCATATTACAAACAATTTCTTACAGAAGAAGCCACAAAGTAAACCAAAGTATTTTACAGAATTTACTACAAAACACCATAAAAACTGCCTTCACTTAAGCTCTCTCTCCCCGTATCCGGCGAGCCGACTGGATGTCTTTGGGCTTGATGGTGACTCTCTTAGCGTGGATGGCACACAGATTAGTATTTTCAAATAAACCCACCAGGTACGCTTCACTAGCCTCCTGAAGCGGCACTCTGGAACCTCAAGTCGGTTTTGAAATCCTGGGCAATCTCCCTCACCAACCTCTGGAAAGGCAGCTTCCGGATCAGAAGCTCGGTGGATTTCTGGTAACGACGTATTTCTCGAAGCGCAACGGTCCCGGGCCTGTAGCGATGAGGTTTTCTCATCCCGCCGGTAGAGGGGGCGCTTTTCCTGGCCGCTTTAGTGGCCAGCTGTTTGCGGGGCGCTTTGCCACCCGTGGACTTAGGAGCAGTCTGCTTGGTTCGGGCCATTTTCTTTCACCCAATGCCGAAGTTTTACGCCGCTTCTCCGACAGCCGCGCCACTCCTGCTGCCCAATGAAGAACCGCAGTCGCCGAACTAATGGAAGAAGCTCCTCCGACTACCGACCAAACCGCTCTGCATTCGATGCCTATCATTCTTGACTCCTGTTCACTAAACACTAGTAGCAAATCATAAGATCCCACAAAATTTCAAAACATGTCTCAGGAGCAGTATCACCCCTATTGAGAACCACTGACTCATTAAAGAAAAATCTCAATTGTTCCCCTAACCTCTAATCTTTATTCTCTCTCATCTGCCCTCCACAGAGCCACCGAGTCAGCTTCCTAGAATGTAGGGCAGACCTTCCTCCCAAACCTTCCATGACCCTTCAGTCCAAATTTCTTTCTCCTGGTAGGAGACCTAGAGGGTAGCCTAGCTGGCGAAGGTTTCAGAGAGCTGGAGCCAGAGCCGTCACGCATAGCCACACTCAATTCCAGGGGTATCTTCTCATACAGAGAACATGTGATGTTTAAAACAAAGAAGTGTGCACAGCCCAGAGTCTATATGTAAAACCTCTGTCTATAAAGCAGGGCCGATATTCCATTAGCTGTTCTGAGAAGCCCTCAATAAGCTCCGAGTCGCACAGAAATATGGGAAGGCTATCAAGGCCTTATCCCATATCCATTCTCTCCTGGTGACCTAGGCACTGAAGCCAGTGCTGGCATCAGTAAGAACTTGGAAGTTCCTTGTCTACATGTTTGTGGACATCGTGACCCTCTCTGTGGTCCCCGGGTCTGAGTTGTAGGGTATGCAATGGACCATGGGCTGTTTGTGGGCCTGGTGTGGACAGAAGTTGTGGCAGATGGATAGTATGATGTGAAGGATGGTAAATGAAAGTGTCAAACCACAAGGTTGACATATTCTGCTGGGAAGGGCCCTAAGCAACAGTCCTCCCGGTTCCTCAGGGATAGGTGGTGCCCAGAAGTCAAAGAGATTCCGGCACTGGAAATCACCTCCTGATTCTTGGCACCTGTAGGCACATGCCTTCTCTCAGCCTATCAAACTTGTTCATCCAAATGTCCCCATGGCTGAGGAGAATGAATATAGACATCCCACACAGGGGTGGGATAAGTGTGGAGTTGAGGGCAGGAGTTGAAGGAGGCCTAGAAATTTGAAGTAACATGATGCAAACATAAAATTTCTTTGAAATTTCATGCTTTATATTTTAAAAATCTATTACTTTTATATTCTGTAGTACACCATAGTGTTTGTTTTTTACACATATTTAGGTGTCTGTACATGTCTCTAGGTGTGTGTATATATGTGTGTGTGGTATAAGTTTAGGCCTAGGAATGTCAGCTTGGATGTCAAGACACCTCTGTCCCTGGTTAGAGTATTTAATGTGGGTCATGGCAGTCGATCAGCGTGATGACACACCAAAGTGGCAGTCTGCAGCTATGGACTTCTTCAGCCAGTATATATTCCACTGAGCAGACTTCTTTACGAGCTACTCCCCCCTCTGGCTTCTAGATGAAGGCATCTGCCTGTGGCCCATTCAACTTCCAAAACTCCACTGAAACTGCATTCTCAAAGGTTACCATAAGCCCCGTACCCCCAAATGTTAGTCTTCATTTTACTTAACTTAGCTGAATTTAACACTGCTAACCATTTCTCAGCTCCTTACCTTGGCTTGGATGGATGACAAAATACCATCCTGTTTTTCCTCCTGCCTCTCTGGTTCTTACTTTTCACTTTCTTCTACTTGCCCATTCTCTTCTAGTTGACCTTTAGAAATAACATGCCTGAGGTAAAATTCTAGGCATCTCTTCTTTCCCCTCTATATTTTTTCCCTAATTGCATCCACATACCTGGATTTTATTAACATCTATTCACTGATGACTATACTTTTTCCCTATATTTCTAGGAAGAACCCCTCGATTGATACAGTTTCTTGCTTCACATATTTGTTTTGATGATTCATAGGCAGTGGCTTGCTGGAGCTGGCTGCTTCTGGGTCACGAAAGATTGTTAAGTTTCCAAGATTTTTTAAGCTGGTTATTAAACAGTTGGTAGCTTGAAATCAGATGTGATGGAAGTATCTACACCATGAAGATCAGAAAATGCTACAAGTCAGGGCTCCCCATCTATTCCCTCTCCCCCTGAAAAATGGCTTATAGAACACCACTACCATAGGCACCTTTAAGTCAACATTTCAGTACTGTTCTCTTAACACTCCTTCCCTCAAACCTGGTTCTGTTCCAGCATTTCTTTCCACAATAGTGAGGGGAACCACCATCCATAAAGTTGCTCTGATGGAAACATGAGAGACAACCTTGATAACATTCTCCCTAATGTCTTCATCTCTACCTATTTCTCTGACTTATTTTTTTCAATTCAGTTCTATTGAGATATAATTTCTGTGTGATAAAATGTAGCCATTTTAACCATATAGTTTGATGAGTTTTTGACAGGAGTATATACATTTGAAACTTTACCCCTATTAAGAAATAGACTATTTCCACCACCAAGTAAGTTCCTTCATCCACCTTCACAACTGGCCTCAGGTAACCATTGACCTGCTTTTTACAATTATTGGTTAGTTTTACATATTCTAAATTTTTATAAAAATAGAATATATAAATATACTCTTTTGTGTCTGGCTCCTTTTACTCAGTATAATTTTTTTGGATTAATCCATGTTGTTGCATCTATCTGTAATTTATTCCTTTTTGTTTCTGAGTAATATTCCACCATGTGTGTATAGCACAATTTGTTTATTCTCTTCTCTTGCTAATGTATATCTAGATTGTTACCAGTTTTTATTTGGTATAAATAAATACTCTTTAAAGATCTGTATACATTTTTATGGTACATGTTTAAGCATTTTTATGGGTACATGTTTTTTATTGCTCTTGGAATTGAAGATACCATAAGGCTCTGTTAAGCAGACAGGATCAGAACAATGCTGCTGGTGTTTTCTTTTAATGTCTTTGTTTGGTGGCAGAACAATGTATTATTGCCTTCCCTATTTTCTGAAATATATTGTATAGAACTGTTCTTTTTTGTTCCTTAGATGTTTGAAAGAATTCACCAGAGAAGTCACCTGGGTTGAGATTCTTCTTTGTGGAATATCGTTTATAAGAAATCCAATTGTTTTTAATAGATATGGGACTATTTAGAATTTCTATGTTCTCTTAAGTCATTTTTGGTCATTTGTTGTTGTTGTTGTTTTCCAAAGGGTTCTTCCATTTCATATCAGATGTTGAATTTATTGGCAGTAGGTTGTTCTTTTTTTTTTTTTTTTATAAATTGGACACAGAAATGATGGGATAAGAATTCAGTTCAAGGAGTCTTAGAGAATTCTGGTGTTTTGTTTTGTTTTGTTTTGTTAATTATTAAATTATTTATTTTTATTTTATGGCTGTTTTGGGTCTTCGTTTCTGTGCGAGGGCTTTCTCTAGTTGCGGCAAGTGGGGGCCACTCTTCATCGCAGTGCGCGGGACTCTCATTATCGCGGCCTCTCTTGTTGCGGAGCACAGGCTCCAGACGCGCAGGCTCAGTAATTGTGGCTCACGGGCCTAGTCGCTCCGCGGCATGTGGGATCTTCCCAGACCAGGGCTCGAACCCATGTCCCCTGCCTTGGCAGGCAGATTCTCAACCACTGCGCCACCAGGGAAGCCCAGTAGGTTGTTCTTAATAGTCCTTATTATCCTTTTAGTGACTGTAGACTCTGTAATAATGTCCCTTGTTTAATTCTTGATGATAATTTGTGTCTTTTCCCTTGTTTCTTTGATGAGTTTAGATAGAAGTTATTAGTTTTATTGAAATGTTGGTCACAACAAGCTATTCAAGATGATAACACACCAAAGTGGCACCTCTGCAGTCAGTATATATTCCGTTGAACAGACCTTCTTTATAAGCTATTCCCACCTCCGGGCTTCTACCTGTAGCCCATGGTGTGACATTTAAAGAATCTTCTTTTGGTTTAATTTATTTTCTCCATTATTTGTACATTCTTTATTTGATTGATTTTTGCTTTTATTTCTATTTTTTCATTCTTTCACTTACTTTAGGTTTAATTGTCTCAACTTTCTGTAGCTTTTTAGTATGCAAGTTTAAATTATTGATTTGATTTTTTTCTAATATAATCATTTAAAGTTATACATCTTCCCTTAGGATTGCTTCAACTGTATCTCACAAGTTTTGATATGTTGTGTTTCTATTTTCATTCAGTTCATTAAATATTTTTAAATTTCCCTTGGGATTTCTTTTATTATCCAAGACTTACTTAAAACTAAGCTGTTTATTTTTCAGATCTCTTTCTATTTTTATTTCCAATTTAATTCTGTACAATTAGAGAACATACTCTTTCAATCTTTAAAAACTTACTGATTTTAACCAATTGAAGGACTCACCTTGTTTGTTTTCCTACTCCCAGTGATTATGATCTTGTGATGTCTGCTGTTCAATGTCTGAAAGTGGGTTTTTTTCACATATTTTTCTTAGTTTTCTACGTGTTTACATTGGTAGTGCAAGTCCAGCATCTGTTACTTTATCATGACCTAAAGCCTCCCTGATTCACTGAATCAGGCTCATAATGATTAACTTCCCTTAGTGTTTTCTATTGTCCTTCAGGTTTCAACATTTCCTCCTAGAAGTCTCCCCTTACTGCTCTCCTTCACTGAAAACTTGGTTAGAACACTCTTTTGTGTGGTTTTTTTTTTCCCAGAGTGCACAACACTTACTCCTTATGTGGTACATATCCCACTCTACTGTATTTGCCTGTTACTTTTTTACTTACTTCTCTTAAAGTACATATATTTTATATATTAGGTTGAACCATATGAAAGTTCTGCTATTTGACAATTTTTTGATCTACAAAACTAGCAGTTTCCCCTAGTTCAAAGTAATATGTATTTAAAATGTTATTTATACATCCATAGAGAGGTTGTGGGGATCCAAAATAGCTTTGGTCTCTTATGAAATGTCATTAATGGGAGAGTCCTCAGGTATAATAATCCTTTCCCAGAACTTTTGAAAGTGGCCCTACCACATTTTCTAAATTCTTATTATAAGGCTGCTGTGAGGATCAAATGAGATAATGTACATAGAATAATTAGAGAAGAGTCTGGTATGAGAGAAGTGCCCTATGAAGTTTGGTCATGTTGCTGTTTAGGTTGTCGTTGTGTCGGTTCAGCTTTATCTTTGCTAGACGCCAGGCAGTTCCCTCAGACCGTTGCTCACTCTGTAATGTCCCTGCCTTACAGCAACCCTTTAGGACTCCTTCCCAGCCTTTCCTCCAGCTCCTTACTTTTAGTTAACCTCCAGGAAAGGCAGCCCCTCCCTTTGTGACAGTGATTATGCACCCTGAGCTTCAGGTTGATTGGGAAAATCCTTACACTTGATCTCTTCCTCTCTCCCCAAAGTTTCTCAGGTTCCTAGAATCAGCTTTTTGACCTTGACCAGCTTCTTTCAGTCCTGAGGTGGAGAGAGGGGGCTCATCTCAGGCACATTCAGTATCTCTTTTAGAGTTTTATCTTGTTTGTTTATTTATCTCTTCAGCAATGTTTGGCTTTCTGGGCCAGAGTATCTTGACTGCACTCTGGACTAGGGTGTCCTAGTAATAAGATGTTACCAATGTCAGGAACCACTATCCCAGGGACCTGGTGTTTCTATAACTTCCCCTGTCAGAAGCTCCCAAGAGACTGAAGGTAGAAGTGACATCACTCCTCTCCTTCAACCCTCAGTTTAACCAAAGCGAAGAAGGTCCTTGTCTAGAAGTCTTAAGATCTGGCTCTTGCCATCCACTTGCTGGGTGACTTGGCCAAGTCCTATTCCCCCTTTGGATCCCAATTCTCCCATCTGAACAAGGCCCTTTTAGTTCACAGGTTCTGTGACCTATTTGAGTTCTTTTGAAATGAATTTCAGGGATTTCTCTAGAGAAGAAATTGGAGGAATCCTTTATTTCTGAACTACTTTTTTCTTGGACAGTACAAGTTGGTAGTTTATTAGCTGAAGTTTTTGCCGTTTATTAGCTGAAGTTTTGCTTAATTTATTCTCTAGGAAAGAGCCTTGTGCCCTTAGCATTAAGGAAGGAAATGCATCTCAGTACCAGAGGGACTCATCTTTGCATCCTCCCTCAAACGTCCAAGTGAATGTGTCAACTCCCACCGTGAAGGTATCATTTCTCAAATACTAATGCGGAGGATAGTGATTCTTGGCCACCTACCCACATCAGAATGTTGTCACTACGCATTACTTAAAAGGCACTCTAGCATAGCACTTCTCCTGGGATAACTAAAGTGGAAAATGGCAGTAATCACAGGTGCATGTACCTCTGTGGACTGCATTAGCCATGGTCCCTTGGAGGCAGTGGGGGCTGCTTAGCTGATAGAGAAATTGTAGGCGTGTGGGCTCAGGTTCTGTGAGGAGCAATTATAGCCCAGAATACAGAGCAATTGTGGGAGGAAGTTGACAGCTGTAATTGAAGAGCATTATGTGATGTCAGTGGAGTGAAAAGGAGAGAAAAAAGTGAAATCCACAACAGCAGGATAGCAATGAAAGCCTTGTGTTTGATCATTTTGGTGTCCTGTATCTCCGTCTAAAAAGAAGGACTCCATAGAAAGCGGATTAGGATTGAATCCTGATCTTGCCCTTTACTAATGGTACCATCTTGGGCAAATCGCCTACTCTCTTAGGCTTAGTTCCTTCCTCTGTGGAAACTAAGGTGGTAATGTTTTGCAAAATTGTTCCAAGGAGTAAATGAATTGCATAAGTAAAAGAAGGTGGAGATAACACTCCAAAACAGCAAAAATATTTTCTGAGTTCTTATTGTGTAACAGGCACTGTACTAGCCATAGAGGAGATAGAGATAGAAATGAGACAATTCCTGATCTTCACGAGAATAGAGGCTACTAGATGAGACAGGCATATACACAGCTACTCGAGGTCAGAAGGCAAACCATTCATTTACCCTAAGAGAATCCAACTCATTTCAAAATATTTCTTTCAGGCAGTTTAAAGATCTGTCTGATCCCCTTTTATTATTGAAAAAGATCATTTCCATAATTAAGTAAAAGTGGATTTATGTGCATATTTCATTCTTATCAAAATTATCATAAGTGCATTGATTCTTTAATAACAACTATCATAACCACAAACCACTGTATTTGCAATGCCTTCCCAAATTCTAAGGATCTGGAAAAATCCCTTTTTAAAATTCAGTAATTTTAAAAACTTGAATTGTCAAGTAAAGCCAGTATTCTAAATTGTATCATACATAAGCACTAGTCATCTAAAATGAAATTTGGCCCCAAGAAAATCTAAGACCTGATTTAAGCATCTAAAGAACATGTCATTGGGGCCCTACCTGGCTGGGCCTGGTCCGTTTACAGAACTTGAGACTTAGGACACAAGGTAAGCTCTTCCAAATAAGTGTGGCCCTTGAATTCCCAGCCAGAGATAAATTCTTTCCAAGACCCGGATGCAGCCCATGCTGGTGTCAGCTCACTCTTTGACCTCCTGGTTCTCCCAAGAATTGTCATGAAGATCAGCTTCTTCATGCCCTACTTTCCTCATCCTTACTTTTTCATTGTGCTGTTCTCTTCTGCCTTAAGTTGCACCCATTGCCACAGCCATTCCAAGCCAAACCCTACTAGTTTAGTAGGCTCATGTCTTTGCGAAAGTAGTGGAGTATGAGGCTAATATAGATATCAAAGGTTGCCCCAGATGTAAAGAAAAAAGATACTACCCATAGGGCCTCAGAAAAGGAGGTTGCTTGGAGGAGGTGGAATTTGAGCAGAGCTTTGAAGAAACATTTTGATTTCAGAAGATGTAAATGGCAAGGACTGGACAAGGTTCTCAAGTAATTTCCCTGGACCCACAGCTATAGGTGCAGTGAGGCCCTCTTCCTTAGTCCTTTCCAAATGGGAGAAGTTCTACTCCTGTTTTACTCTCCAAGGAATTCTATGCTTTCCACCACCTAGGGAAAGGGCTTTGGCTCTTTCTTTGCTTTTAGAGGAAAGCAGAATGCAGAATAGGTATCCACCATTGGGATGAGGGGGACCAGTGTCTGACCTACTGCTTCAAAGTCCATATCTTTCCCTACTCACTCCAAATCGTTTCAGTGTCTAAAATCATTTCAGTGTCTCTCTAGAGAGAGATTTCTTTGCATTTAAAAGCCTTACTGGGGCTTCCCTGGTGGCGCAGTGGTTAAGAATCCACCTGCCAATGCAGGAGACACGGGTTCGAGTCCTGCTCCGGGAAGATCCCACATGCCGCGGGGCAACTAAGCCCTTGCACCACAACTACTGAGCATGCGCTCTAGAACCCGTGAGCCACAACTACTGAAGCCCGTGGGCTTAGAGCCCGGGCTCCACAACAAGAGAAACCACCGCAATGAGAAGCCCGCGCACCTCAACGAACACCCAACGCAGCCAAAAAATTTAAAAAAAAAAAGAAAGAAAGAAAAAGCCTTTCTATATTCTATAGAACACACTGATGTTCAAAAATATTTAGGGAATAAATAGTAATACATGGCTGAATACCTTATAGAAGAGTGTACCTTAAACCTTGACAGGTACTACTTCATTGATGTTAATTTCACAAATAACTGAAAATAAGGTCATGTGGAAATTCAAAAAACTAAGGGTAATACATTATTCCGAGTAGGTTACAGTTTCAAAAAAACTTCCACATCCCTTATTTTATTTGATTGACATGACAACCCTGTATATATTAGCTTTTGCTACCTAAGAAACCACCCAGAATCTTAGTGGCTTAAAGACACAATCACTTATTTTCACAGAGCAGGGCTCAGTTGGGTGGCTCTGCTCATCTAAGCTGAGCTTGCTCATTGGTCTAGGGGTTGACTGCAGGTCAGGGGATGTAGAATGACTCAGCTGGGACAAGTAGGCTCTGCTCCACCTTGTGGGACCCGTGAGCTAGCTTGGGCATGATCTGCTCATGGTGATCGTAGAAGCTCATGAAAGCAAGTAGAAACACACAAGGCCTCTTGAGAGCTAAGCTCAGAACTGTCATACTGTCACTTTTTTTTTTCATTTTTTTGACCAAAGTAAGTTATATGGCTGAGCGCAGAGTCATGGGATGGGGAAATATCCTCTTCCCCTTTTGAGAGAAAAACTACAAATCACATGGCAAAAAAAAAGATAGTACAATCTTTTCCAAACCCTACAAAATAAAAGGGCAAGAATTACTATCTTTATGCTCATTCTGTGTGCAGAGAACATGTCTCAGAAGTGAAGTGATTTTTCCATGGGGTAGAACTAGGTCTTTTCACACCAAATGCTTTTCACTTCTACTGTACTACAGACATAGTTGCCTAGAGTTAGATGGAGGGGACTCTAGAAGACTGGCCCATGAAAGACTGAATATGCAAATGGTCAGTGGGCTGACCACATATAAAAATAGAACTCTGACCCACAACCTTGTCAACAACCAGCCTGGGAAGCCAAACCACACCCTCTGCAGCAATTGGACGCAAAGCCGTCAGGACCTGGTCAATAACTGCCAGTTTCCCTAATTTTCCCCCATTGTCATTTTGGGTCCTATGAGTCTTAAGCAATCAAACACTGACTAAATGCCACCATTAATGCAATCCAAAAGTGGAACCAGTCCATATGGATTGGCTCATCAACTGGTGAATGTATTTTAAAAAATGTGATATATCATACAATGGCATACTCTGTGGCAATTGAAAGTAACAAACTACTGATGCATGCTAAGTAAAAGCAGCCAGACATAGCACGCCACATATCACATGCTTCCATTTATATGACATTGTTAGAAAAGGCAAACTTGTAGAGACAGAAGCAGATCAGTGGTTGCTGGGGGCTAGCTGTTGGAATAGGGACTGACCGCAATCTGGCGTGAGAGACCTTTTTAGGAAGTGTTCATTTGGAACATTTAGAACATTTGGAAGTGTTCTAAAATGGGTTGTGGTGATGGTTGCACAACTGTGTAAATTTACTAGAAATCACTTAACTGTGCACTTATAATGGGTGAATTTTATGGTATGTGTTTTATACCTCAATAAAACTGTTTAAAAAGAAAGCATAATGCCTTGGAAGAGAATAAAAACATATCATGGATGAAAAAAAAATGTTGTCAGGCGAATTGCCAGGGAACAAATGTTTGGCACAGCATTAGTTGCTCTGCTTTGTGGAAGCTGGGTACTAAAAAATTCCCTCTTGAATATAACTCCACTAGGCCTGGGAGTATGACTTTCTCAGGAGCCTCCTGCTTGACCCATCGTCTCTTAGCTTTGGCAGCTTTCTGCACACAGAATGTCAACACTAGTAGGCATGTCAGGTGCCTGGCCTTTGGAGTCCGCTAGACTCAGGTTTGAACTCTGGCTCTGCCATTTATCAGCGGTGTAACATGGGTATGTAATTTGGCTTCTTCAAACTTTGGTTCTCTACACATAGATTGGGACTAATAATTCTCATCTCACTGGGCAGTGATGAGGAGTGTATGCGACTATTCCAATTATCTATTGCTGCATAACAAACTACCCCAAACTTGATGGATAAAAACAACCATTTTATTACATCTGATTCTGTGGGTCAGAAATTCTGGAAGGGCTTGATTGGGTGGTCTGTGTCTTAATCTACATGGTATCAGCAGAGCAACTGGGGCTGGAGGATCTACTGCCAAGATGGCTCTTTCACTCACATGTCTGATACCTCCATGATCCTTGTTTTCTCTCTCCACATGGCATGTCATCTGTGAGGGCCTCTCTGTGAGATTTGAGCTTCTCACAACATAGCGGTCTCAGGTAGCTGCACTTCTTACATGGTGGCTGGCTTCCATAGGCAGGAAGCAGAAGCTGCCAGGCAACTTGGGGCCCTACCTGCAATGGCACAGCATCAATTCCACTCTATGTTATTGGTCAAAGCAGCCACTTGGCCCACCCACCCAGATACAAGTAGACCCCACCCCTAGGTGGAGGTGGGATAAGAAGATCACATTTTACCAGAGCATGTGGGTTGGGCAATACCCATATATTTGTGGGCATATTTGGAAAATACAGTGTACCACAGAGCCAATGACTACATAGTGCAGAAGTCGGCAAACTTTTACTCTAAGGGCCAGATAGTAATTATTTTAGACTTTACAAGCCATGTGGTGTCTGTCATGATTACTCAACCCTGCTGTGCAACCATGCTATACAAAGGTAATCATAGACAGCACCTAAATGAATAGTTGTAGCTGTTTTCCAATAAAACTTTATTTATAAACCAGAGGGCAGGCCAGAATGGTCCATGGGCCATCATTTGTGACCTCTGATGTAATGCATGATATGCAGTAAGTGCTCAGTTATAGTAGAGCCTATTATTGTCATTGTTATTAAGAGGCTTTGGAAATCACCCAGTTCACTCCTCACCTCTCCTATTGATAAATATAACCTGACTTAGCCAACATTCTCAGCTTGGTGCCGCCAGCCACCTAGATGATCCCTCTTTTCACTTTACTCTATAACTTGCACCTACACTTCAGTAAGTACCATCCTTCAGCCTCTCCCTATCTCACTGCTAGAGGACCACAGGTTTGGTAGGGAGGGCCTGAAGCCCATAAAATATGGTCAGGCCCTCTTTAAGAAAAAGGATACAAAATTAGGAGCAAAAGTGAATATTTATTTGGAATGAAAAAAGAAATCGCAACAAATAACAGATTGTAAAATGCTGACAGATAACACAAAATCCAGAAAAATGACATAGCCTCATGTCTCTATAATACTTTTCCCTAAAACTTTTTTTTTTTTGGGCTGAGTGGGGTCTTCGTTACTATGCGTGGGCTTTCTCTAGTTGCTGCAAGTGGGGATACACTTCGTTGTGGTGGCAGGCTTCTCGTTGTGGCTGCGGTGGCTTCTTTTGTTGCGGAGCATGGGTTCTAGGTGCACGGGCTTCAGTAGTTGTGGCTCTTGGGCTCTAGAGCGCAGGCTCAGTAGTTGTGGCACACGGGCTTAGTTGCCCTGCCGCATGTGGGATCTTCCCGGACCAGGGCTCGAAGCCATGTCCCCTGCATTGGCAGGTGGATTCTTAACCACTGTGCCACGAAAGAAGTCCCTCTCTTCTTCTTAATGAATTACTTCCTTTGGTAATTTTTGTTTTTGTTACAATTTTCCTCTCAATATCAGAAAATTTCTGTCGATTTCCTTGCTTGTCTTTTTTTTTTTTTTGGAATTTCCTTGCTTGTCTTGATCACTGTTATTCTGTATTCCCTTAATTTTTTAAAAGTCCTTAAATTTTTATTATGAAAACTTTCAAACAATCAAAAGAAGTTGAAAAGATGTTGCAATAAATATCCACCAATTTTTATCTGAATTTTCCTTCAATTCTTTAATAAATAATTTTCAAAGGAAAATAAAGTACCCTTCATGTACGTCCAAATCAGTAGTCAGTAAATTCTCACTTGATTTACTGAAATGTTCCAATATGTTTTTCAAATTGCAATTAATATGGTGTATTTAAATGTTACCAACTCTACATAAAATTGTGCATTTTATCCATGTTCAAGATGTGAAATACATCAGTGTGGTCCATTCAGTCCAGGCTAAATGTATCTCCAATTCAACTTCCTCATAGCTGGACCTCCAAAAAGCCTACAGCCTATCTGATGCCATCTGACACTAGTAAATTTGAGATGAACACAGATTTAGAGTGGAAAAAGATTGTGATCTTAACTCAATGTAATTAAAATACCTTAGTTTGGAAAATTAACAAGAACAAATGAATACATTGCTAACTTCTATCCCCATGCCCAGTTTTGTTTTTTGTTTTTTTTCTTTTTTAAGAGAGAGCAGGAAAGACAAACAATGTAATACAGCAAAAATTGTGGGCTGGGGACCAGCAGTCTCTTCTACTAACTGGACTATGAGACTCTGTACATCTCTTCTCTCTGAGCCTGGCTCTGTCTCCAACTCAGTAAGAATTTACCTTAGCCCAGTTATGAGTGTAAAAGTATAAGGACTGAAGAGGAATACAAATACCCAGGCCAAAATTATGAGAAATAATGTTGATTGAAGTGGTTCCCTTGGGTTTTCATTCTTTGGGATTGTTTTCCTCCAAACTTCATCTTTCTTCATAGCAAAAGACCAGAAGATCTTTACAAAGTCTCCATTTTCTGTATCATAAATATACTCAACACATACCCTTTAGCTAGAAATATACTATCCCAGAAGTGGAAAAAAAAAAAAGAAAAAAATTCACATAATTTCCTACACAATGTCGCCAGAGAATCTTTTGCAGAAAGACAATTGATTTCCACCAACACACTCATTAATTTTTATGACACCCTCCCTAAGTTTTGCAAACAAATGAAGTTATTAATATTTGAAGACAGTAGGCAGTATTTTCTGGGCCATTTCATTAAAAAGCCTCCACTATCAACCAAAGACAAGGAAGGGGGGTCTAGACCCAAAATCTAGCATTAGAGCTAGGCTGATAAAAAAAGCCAGGGCTCTGCCACTCTGAAGGGTAATTGGGGTTTGGAAACATTGGAGGGATCAAACTGGTTTTCAAAATTCATGTTTCTCAATCCCATGTGAACAGAAAGGAATACGCACAGGAGTAGGTAAAGGAGATGGAATTCCAGGCCTGAATCTGAAGTATGACCTGGGTGGGGTGAAATTGGTTTCTACATTTCTAAAATAGAAACAACAATCTCTCCTTCCAGAAAATAATTGTAAGAAAGACCAAGCTATAAAAAAAAAAAAATTTAAACTATAGAGCTGTATTGAAATATGAGTAATTATTGCTTTTAAAATGGCCATTTCTTTAGACACCTTTTTTAGTTACTATCAAATTGCCCAGCTTTTTAGTGAAAAGGAAACCTAAGTAATAAACAAGCAGTTGTCTTTAAGGAAATGATGGGCCGAGTTGCTTAGCTTTCCCCATACACTCAATGGTGATTGTTTAAAGATCACTTTAATAGTAGAACCTTAGGCGGGTTCCTTCTACCTTCTGCCTCAGTTTCCCCTGCTGAAAAAGGAAGATGTGCCTCTGTGAACTTTAAGCTTCATTTCAGCTCAGGTATTCCACAATTCCAAGTTAAACAAGGTCAAAGTGATTCCTTCACCTCTCTCACCATTTCTGGGAACTTCTCTGAGAGCCAGGGCTATGGTCTTCCTCAGCACAGCCTGAGAATGGAAGAGGGGGTCCCCCTCTGAACTCAGCTGTGGGGCAGCCCTGTATGACCAAGCACCCAGGGAGGGATAACACCCAGGAGCCATGCTGACAAAGGATTTCATTATGAACACTGAGATGCCCTCACTAATAAACTTCAGCACACTGTTCTGCAAACACATTCACTTTCTTGTGATTTCTGGGAATAACTCTGGGCTCAGCTCTGTGGGAGAAGAAACAAAGAAGCATACTAGTTCATTTGGCCTTAAGGGACAAGACTCTCACCCAGGATACTTAGAGGTTCTGCATGACAGACATTCTGTAGAGAAGAGAGATCCCAAGGAAGTCTCAGCTGGGGGCAGTAAACAAGGCCCAGTGCAAATGGAAAGACTCCCCATGGGAGGTAAGCTTTGAGCTAGGGCTTGAAGGATGGGTGGTATTTGGACTCAGACAAGAAAGAGAATTCCAGGAGTCACAATAAGGCAATAATCAACAGATCCGTTGTCCAGCACACAACCCCAGAAACAATACCCCAGATTCTCAGGAATCTCTTTAAGTTTTGCCTCAGACTCTTGATTCCCAGCATCCTCCTTTGTGCTGGTATCTTTGTTCCTCTCCCATTGCTTCATAGCATATTCTGCTACCTTACCCAGCTCTTTCAGATAACGTTTCCATTGGATTGTCTGCCTAACTCATGATTCAGTCTTCATCCCTGGATTTTGTGTGGCTTAAACAAATGGGAAATTTATTGGCTCCTATAAGAAAGTCCAGCAGGGCTTCCCTGGTGGCGCAGTGGTTAGGAATCCGCCTGCCAATGCAGGGGACACGGGTTCGTGCCCCGGTCCGGGAAGATCCCACATGCCGCGGAGCGGCTAGGCCCGTGCGCCACAACTACTGAGCCTGCGCGTCTGGAGCCTGTGCTCCGCAACGGGAGAGGCCGCGACAGTGAGAGGCCCGCGCACCGCGATGAAGAGTGGCCCCCACTTGCCGCAACTGGAGAAAGCCCTCTCACAGAAACGAAGACCCAACACAGCCAAAAATAAAAATAAATTAATTAATTAATTAAAAAAAAAAAAAGAAAGTGCAGCAGTAAGGCAAACCTTAGAGTGCATGTAAACCTGTGGCCCTGGCTCTCCCTTCCTCTGAGTTTTCATCCTCAACCTACTAGTGAGGCAGCTGTGGACATTCCAGACTTCAAACATGGGCATGGTTTGTCCAGAGAATATACTAGGGTCACTTTTTGGAAATTTTATTTAAAAAGTGAGGAAGGATTTCCCAGAAACCTTCTACAAACTTCTCCTTGCATCTTATTGACCAACTTTGTGTCAACGTTCTTTTATGAATCAATCACTGTCCGGGGTATGTGATTTCCCTTGGATAAATCAGGCCTTGGGGTTGGGGGTGAAGCAAGTGAGCTTTGCAAGAGAAAGGTAAATACCTGAAAAAAAGTGATGCTCTTTAAGATAGAAAGGAGCTCCGAAGACCTGTACAAAATCAAAGACTTTTAAAGACAGAAGGGAGCAGGACATGGAAGTTAAACTAGCAAAGAACAAATTGGCTGTGGCGAGGTCACCTTCCTTTAGGAGCCAGCAGGGGTCTATCAGGCAGATTTCTTCACTGGTACTGACCAGGTGATTCCAGATTGACTAGTTTAAGATTCCATTCCGGGAAAGGCTGAAACTGTAATTAAGTTAGGTATTAGGTCTTGGTTTATTGATCTGGGGCCTAGCACAAGTGACTCTATTTTGGGCTTGTGGTCCTTTTTTATTTTAACATTAACCATAAGAAATTCATTCTTAAAATTTTTTTTCTTTTTATCTAGAGGATAAAAAGAATACAAAAGCAAGCCTCAAAATCAGGGCCTGGGAGTAGATGATTCATCCCCATCATGTTATCTTTTGAGTGGTTAATAACTACCCCTTTGCTACCTCCATTTCTTATCTACCTGAATTCCATTTCAGACAAAGTAATTTTGAAAAAGGCAATCTTAAAGAGACACTGGCAAGTCTGATGAACTCTGGTAATGAAATTATTCCAATCTCTGCCACGCATAAAGATCTGGCAGGAACAAAAGGATGGATGTTTGTGTAGATGACTTGTCATTGTTGGTGAGCAGCTCAGTGTTACTTGTCTCAGGCTCCCAAATCTTCTGGCAAATAGTAACTCACTTATCCTCAGAGCCCTCCCAAAAAGAAGGACATTAGCATTCACTCTAATGAAGAGCCAAGAAATTAGAGTTATCCTAAAGCCAAAAAATCAGTGCCACCTTTGCAAATCCACCTGAGGCTTCCTAGGTTCTATATGCAAGTTCTCAGTCCTATCTTGGGAAAAAAACTATTACAGAATCCTTGAATTTAAGAAGTGAAAGGACTTTAATGGATACCTATGCCAAGTGAGCACATTCAGTCTTAAATCCCTTTAGGTAACATCTCCAGCAAGATGTCACTGAGCCTCAGTGGAACACATCTAATGAAGTTTCCAATAGAGAATATGCAGAAAAGGATCCTAGAGACAGTCAAGTATAAGGACTGAGTGTGTGTGTGGGTGGGGGAGAGTGATTAAGGATTCCTGTAAGACACTGGAGGGAAAGAGAGTATTGAGATTATACCTTGTGTTTGGGAAATATGGGGACAAGGAACTAGTCTGGGCGTCCTCACAGGTCAGTGTTTCATACGCAACGCCTCAAGTGAGTGGATGGGCGGGACAGACCAGAGTAGGGAATATACTACTTCTTCCATTCACAATTACGCTCTTGTACATCTGGGTCTTTCTGGATTGTGTGGCAAGGACAACAACATTGGGTTGAGTATAAAGAGACTTCAAATGTCATCCTACATCTGCTAGCAAACACCAGTGTTATTTTGGACAGGTTTTTAAAAATTATCTGAAACTTGGAAATAGGCAAAAGAAACCATTGGGTGTTCTTTCCATGCAGACTTTCAATTTACTGGATGACTTTACTTCACTATAAGGCAAAGGTTCATTAGGAAAATTTTGTTCAGTGGAGGTGCAAATAATTTCTTCCCAGTGGAACAGATAGCCTGAAAGTTTACAGTTTATGATCCGGTTAAACATAAGCCAGTTTTTGGATAGCTTGTAACTCAGCAAGCAATTAAATTGCTTATACATACCTAGCTTCTCAAATGTTCTCTGGGCTGGTTTTAAATCTTACTGCTTTCCTCATTAATTAATGAGCTCAGTAAAATCTTTGAAACCTGTTCATTTAACGTCTATATGAGAGACATGATTTTACCTTTTTGAAAATTATACTCTAACAAGCAATCTTATGCCGCTAAAGATTTGGTTTTCTTCTCTGTTAAAAAGTACATTAGGACTAGAGGGTTTCTAAGAGCCCACTCTAAGGTATCTGAGCCACTAAGCCATCTGGGACGCTCTTTCCCAGCTTCGCAGGGTCTCTGGAGAAAGAACCACACTAACTCTCTAGAGCTGAGAATCAGTGCCTGCCAGCACTGCTCCCAGACATCCAGCCCCCAGAGAGGTGGTCAGATCACACCAGAATGCTGCTTGCCTGCAGCAATTCTAAGATTATTTGGAAGTTTCCAGGAGCCAGACTGTGTTGTTTCACCCAATTTACTCCGTTCCCCTGCCTTTGTCTCCTCCAACCATTCCCTACTTCCCACTATAAACCTCAGAAATTCCTAGTTCCACACTGCAGGCTTTTAGTTTAATCCCAAGGGTAAGGCTTCACCCCTGAGTGTTCATCTCTTTGACATCCCTAAGTGGAAATTGATGACATTTGACCTCTGCTGAGGGACCAGGGGTCAAACAGCTACTCCCTTCCCTCCCACTGCTGCAAAGAGGTGGGTCAGAATTCCTCTCTAAACCTGCTTCTGGCTCTGACATCTGATGAATCTGTCCTTCCAAACCTCCAGAGTCTTCCCTCCCTGTGACTTCTTGGCCTGAGGATGTTCAGACATAATGCACAAGCTGAAAGTGCCTTGAATTAACCAGGGGTGAAGATGTAAAGGATAGATGGTAGTACAGAACAAGAAAAGCAGGTCAAGAAAGGTCAGTGGATGCATTTAGCATTCCTTGAAATCCATAGCTTTTGGCCCTGGACTCTCATTAATGAAAAACTTTTCCATTTTAGGGGATGACTGATTTTGTTAACAGGAGTTTTTTGCTGAGTGCCCTCAGGTCAGATCTCTGTTTGGCTGAGAATTATCTCTGTGCTTACAGTGTTCATAAAATAAATATATATATTTTTTGTTTCTGATCCCAGTTTGGCTGCCTGGACTGACTGATAATACTTCCTCATGGCTTGGTTAGGTGCTGCTGAATTTCTCTCCATTTCTTTCTTCCCTCCAGTAACATCCCAATCCATCATTTCATAATTCAAGTTAATTACCAAGCATGGAGGTAGAGTAATGCTTCCTGGGCTGTATAGGAGTGGAAAGATTTCCCCTTCTTTCCTTCTAGGTTCTTTGGCTGGTCTAATAATTAAATTGATATAAGACAGATAAACAGGAGAATGTCAAATAAAAGTATAACATGTATACCTTCATGTATACGTGGGAGAGACCTAGGGAAACCGAGTAACTCGCCAAGATGGTCAGAATCATCATGTTAAATATTATCTTCAGCTAAAGACAAAAGAAGGTGTTGAGGGTGAGGAGTCAGTTATGGAAGGTGACCAGGAAAACATAGTAAACAAGAGTAAGGTTGTTATACAGATTTAAGTCCTTACCTTCTCCATTGCAAAGAGTTTCTAGAGATTTAGAATCATCCTTCTCTTCTTGATACAGAGAGGGAGACACTCTCACACATGGAGATTTCCCTTATAAATATAAATGTCTCTTACACAAGGGTAACTTCTACTCAGTTCTCAGAGCTTCTCCTCTGTCTGCTGTTTCTGTTTGTTTTTTATGGCTGTGTTGGGTCTTCGTTTCTGTGCAAGGGCTTTCTCTAGTTGCGGCGAGCGGGGGCCACTCTTCATCGTGGTGCGCGGGCCTCTCACTATCGCGGCCTCTCTTGTTGCGGAGCACAGGCTCCAGACGCGCAGGCTCAGTAATTGTGGCTCACGGGCCCAGTTGCTTGGCGGCATGTGCGATCTTCCCAGACCAGGGCTCGAACCCGTGTCCCCTGCATTGGCAGGCAGATTCTCAACCACTGCGCCACCAGGGAAGCCCTGTCTGCTGTTTCTTAAAAATAGCCAGCTTAAAATAATCCTTATGCTGAAGAGGCATGTTTTAGGATAACAAATTCTGCTCCTCTTCAGTCCTGCCTTTGAAACTTCAAACAAGAAGTTTCACAACCCAGAAGCTAAGTTGATAGATTGCTTCATATCTCATTAAACCAATCTCCGTCTTGAGAATAGGTCAGTTCAGTTAAATGGTCGTGTCTCATTTCAGGAGGTTGTCTTGTATTTGAGCTCCCCAAATTAGGCCTATATTGTGTGAGAAATCAGGTATTTAATAAGGCATTTCTATGGAAACAAAAGAAAAACAAAGCTTAATGATTGCAGCAGACTGAAAACCCAGTCTGAGTTCTGAGGGCAGTCAGTCAAGAAGATTTCTAGAGAATACTCTAGATGTTGGGGTCAAAGCATCTTCTGTAGTTTGACTGTCTCTAATGATGTCATCATGTGTTCAGGTAAACTTTCTGAGTGGTGCACACAGCAGCAGACACAAAGATGGCCTACACATAAGCTGTTGTGGTGATTTCTCTGAAGTTTGTATCAAGTTCACATTCAGTTTGCAGGGTTTCAGGGACTAGTGCAGCTTTTGTTCTTAGTGATTCCAAGTCAAAAGGGTAAGAGAAAATTGGAAACATTAGTTTGGGGTGTTATAGCCAGATATTGGAGGAAACTAGAAGAATTCAGGATTCAGTCC
The DNA here is from genome assembly GCF_965194825.1 of Balaenoptera physalus. Lineage (NCBI taxonomy): Eukaryota > Metazoa > Chordata > Mammalia > Artiodactyla > Balaenopteridae > Balaenoptera > Balaenoptera physalus. The sequence continues at coordinate 66,116,709 of NC_138891.1, read as the reverse complement.
AGTTTACAGGTAAATAACAAAACCTCAAAGACAATTAACAGCACTAGAATCTAATATCCACAAAGGTGTGTTACTGAAACATACTTTCTCTCTCTAAAATGACCCTCATTTCTATAAAAGAGAGCCAAATTAAGTCTAATTTTTTTGCAAAATACATCTAGTTCCAAAAAATTGACCTGATTATTTACATAAGTGCGGCAAGAATAGTGATTGATCATAGAGGCTCTTTTAAATCTGTTTGCTGGAACTTTTCTTAAGAAATAACAGTTTGAGCTTTTAAAAGCCTCTTAAGACCAGGAAGCCAAGCCAAGGACTTACCATCAGAAATTTCCTGCAATACATATAGATTTGGGTGAGTTCCTCTCTTCTCAAGGTCCCCAAAGTATCTTGAGGCTCTTGTACCTACCAGGAAGTGACCTTCCTTAGTCACCTGATTAGGTTGCTGGGAACCTTGTAAGCAAGGGCAGGCCAGAATTTCCAAGGGGTTATATTGGCTTCATAAAGTCAACCTTAGTTCCTTTAAGTTTTCTGGTTACATCTGAGTCTATGCTATGCACATTCTCAAACCTGACATCCTAGTCAAAGCCTTGATAATATAACCAGTGTTTCCAACTGTGTCCTGTTATAAGAACAGATTCTTATTGAACTTATGCAAATAAATATATTACCATGAAAATAAGAATACTCATTGAGAGTTTATGAATTATAGAGGGATCAAGAAGGGAGAAAAAGATAAATAAGTCATCTTTGTTGATAGCTTAAAAGAGGGAGGGTTTCCCTCAAATCTGGAAAAACGAAAACATTTTTAAAAATCAGCAATGTTTCAAATAAAAATCATAAAATTATAATCATCCTCATCAGTTCATTCAGTCCCATGTTATTCTTGTTCTGCTTGAATCCAGTTTTTCCATGAGTTCTGGAAATTCCTACCCAGTTCAGCTTTATGACCTTACAGTTATCAGAAACCTGTATTCTAGAGTACTTGTTTGAGCCCTCTCCATGAATCTCTCTGAAAATGAAACATATTTGCAAAAGCATAAAAGTAAGAGAGTAACTCTCTGTAAATGACAAAGACTTTAAAATGGCCATGGTTAAAGATCTCATGAGAGTTCATTATAATGCAGTTGACAAGGAAATTTGCTTATTTCTGTAACACACAACACTTCAAGATAATAATTAGAATTAAAAGTGATAACATACCAGGACATATCAGATTTTATACAATTTCTAGAACACATATAAATAACATGTAGCCACACAAATATAATCTAAGAAGGTTTAGCATCATTTATTTGGCAATGCTTCTTACATAATCCAACATAACAAACAAGCCTAATTAGTTCATCATCTCTCCTCTATAAAGAGAGAGAACAAATATTATATGATAGCACTTATATGTGGAATCTAAAAAATTAATACAAACGAATCTGTATACAAAACAGAAACAGAGTACCAGAGATAGAAAACAAACTTCCGGTTACCAAAGGGGAGAGGGGGTGATGGAGGGATAAATTAGGTATTTGGGATTAGCAGATACAAACTATTATATATAAAATAGATGAACAACAAGGTCCTACTGTATAGCACAGGCAACTATATTCAACATCCTGTAGTAAACCGTAATGGAAAAAAAATATGAAAAAGAATATATGTATATAATTAAATCACTCTTCTGTTCACCAGAAACTAACATAACATTGTAAAACAATCATACTTCAATTTTTTTTTAAAAAAAAGGTGAGGGAACAAATCTTTTGAGATGTTCCAGGGGCCCTCTGGGAAATCCCCAAATTAGTTTGATGTCAAAAAGACTTTATTTAGAATTTAATTTTGGGAAGTTTGTGAAAAATATCAAAAGGTTTAGATACTTGACTAAATAGGGTCCCAGATTATTAATAAACAGTACTTAATTATCTATGTGACAAAGTGACAATAAAGTGTTTCAAAGGCAAATATAGAATGTTACATAGTTGTTAACAAAACTTCACTCTTTTAATATTGAGAAGATTCAGTTTTCTTAAGTTATCAAAGACCGAATTAAGATGACATGAAGCACAGGAAATTATTTTGATAAAACACAGAACTTCTGTTTTTTAGGAAGGTTATTTAATAAGTAAAGAAAAACCTTTCATAGTCTCTTATCAGGAGCAGACCAACAGTTCAGTAAAGCTTTGTCTTTTCAGTACATGAAAAAAAATCAAGTTTTAGTTTTATATAAGTACACTATTAATATTAAGTCTTATTTAAAAAAACACTTTTAATAACAATTCAATTTTAGCTGGCTTGATTAGACTAGTTAAAATTTTCCATGCTCATGCTTAATCTCCCTCTCTCTCTATAGTTACAGATATAGATATGTCCATAATTTGTCCTCTATTTTTCTGTTTTCCTCTTTTCAATTCTGAAATAATCAGTATTACTTTAGGACAAATTTACTTTCTTTTCCATTAACAAAAATGCATCTCCATATCTCATACCTTTTCTTAGCCAAAAACACGTCTTACTTTCCTTGCATACAGAATTGTTCCCCTTATTATTTCTAGTAGTTTACATATACAGTTGACCCTTGAACAACATGGGTTTGAACAGCATAGGTCCACTTATACACAGATTTTTTTTTCAATAAATATGTACTACAGTACTATATGATCTGAGTTGGTCATTCCATTGGAGGAACACCCTTCCCCCATTTCAGTATATGTATTTTTTTCTCTCTCTTGAGCTGATCAGTTTTCCCAGCGAGAAACTGTCCATTCTTTGTGTATTTGAGGGGAGGGTTAGTAGGATATAATGCTGGCTCCTAGATTTGGTAGTGGGCTAAGGGAGTGCCTCTAGTCAGTATGTAGACTTTCACTATCTTTCTGATTGCTGGTTGGTACCCCCTCCCTTAACTATGCCCAAGTTCCTAAGCCCAGAGTCCCTCTGGGTCAATGTCTTCAGAGAATAAACCTCCATTCCTCACTCTGGAATGAGTTAAGAGTGGGTACAAGGCTGCATCGGAGTGGGGAAAAGGAACTTTTTCCTAAAGGCTTTCAACCAATACTCCCACTTCAGGCTTCCTAACACCCACCTTCAGAGCTACTTGTTGCCTACAGTTTTTGAACTTTTCTGAAATTGTGCCACATCAATTGCCTTGCACCTTGGTTTTCCTTTGCCTAACTTGTATTCCAGATCTCTCTGCTAAGTCAGTAACCCATCACTAATCCATCCGTTTTGTAGCTTCCACTCATGCTCTTTGCCTTGTGAATTGATGCCTTTTTTTCCCCCTTTTACTGTCACGCAGTGGGATTTCAAGAGCGATCAGAAGGAAATGCATGTGTTCAATCCTCTATGCTTAATTAGAAGTCATTAACCTATTTTACAGATGGAGAAACTGAGGTTCAGGGAGGGATAATGACCTGCACCAGTCGTATCTCATAACCAAGCCAGAAATAAAGTCTCTAGTCCTCATGTGTATGTTCTTTATGAAAGAAACAAAAAGGTATGAGAACAGGAGGAATGCAGACATTTAGTAAAGTGGTTTGGGGATGGGGGCATATATAAATGGAGTGGTCTGAGAGGAGATGAAAAGAGATGGCCAGAAAAAAAGGAAGTGTTTTCTGCCATCTTGCATTTCATTGTCTTCAAATTCCTTCAAGATATTTATTGTCTACAAGAACCCCTCTCTGTGTTTACCACTCTCCTATTTCAAGCCAGAATCCTAACTGGTTCTATCCTATACTCCATTCTTTTCCAGAAAGATATAATATTTTTAAACTGTTATTCTACTCAAATTGCCCATATTCTCAAATGCTTGCAATGACTCCCCACTGCCTATGAGGGAAAATCCAAATCCCCTCATTATTTCAATAATCCAAGTCCCTGAACTGGTTGGGGAGAGGGTTTGATAGGAAAACCTAGTGACAAGAGATGGGAGCAACTTGACAAAAGAAGGGACAATAAGCATTGGTGAAAAGGAGGAGAAGTTAAAAATGACTCTAAGGTGATAAGCTTGAGTGACTAGGGCAAATTTGAACAAGAAAGTCAGAGATGCTGATGAGCTTGATTTTGAATGTGGGAAGATAGAGATGGCAGTACGAGAACCATGTAGAAATGCCTAGCAGACAGATGGAAATAGAGAGTGAAAGATGTAGCTATGCATCACAAGATCTCAGGATTGGCACGTTCTTACATGATTCCCAATTCAATGCTAGAAGGAGTGAAAGAATATGATAGCTCCAAGGGTCACCAAACTACTTAAGCCCACCCAAATACCTCCATTCTAAACAGATTCCCTTTGATTTGATGATGCTTTAGAAAATCTCTCTAGGATGGGGATATTTCGGTGGGTTTATGTAGGAGAGAAAAAAGAACAAGAGGGGATGTGTATGCCAATATTTCTAATCTATACTCTTTGTTGTTGTTGTTGTTAAAGCTAAAGCATACCTAAAGCATAACTGCCTGATCCCTGCAGTGATACTGATAACTGTATTAATTTCCTGTTGCTGCTGTAACAAATTACCATGAATTTAGTGCCTTAAAACAACACAAATTTACCATCTCATGGTTTTGGAGGTTAGAAGTCTAATATCAGCCTCACTTGGCTAAAGTCATGTGTCAGCAGAGCTGGTTCCTTCTGGAGGCTCTAGGGGAGAATATATTTCTTTGCCTTTATGAGCTTCTAAAGGCTGCTTGCATTCCTTGGCTTGTGACCCCTTCCTCCACCTTCAGAGCACATCACTTCATCCTCTCGTTCTATAGTTAACTTTCCTGTTTCTGACGTTGACCCTCTTGCCTCCCTCTTATAAAGACCCATGTGATTACATTTGGCCCATCTGGGTAACACAGGATAATCTCCTCATCTCAAGATCCTTAAATTAGTCGCATCTGAAGAGTCCCTTTAGCCACGTAAAGTAACATATTAGGACATGGGCATTTTGGGGGAACCATTATTCAGCCTACTACAATAACTTTCTGATGAAACTCAGGTCCCTCAGTTCTTGTCAAGATATGGTCTATATATATTGATATATGAATGAGTGAATGCATGAGTAAAAATCTTTTAATGATTTAACAAATATTTATCATTGGGTCCATTATCTGCTAGGTCATGTTTTAAACTATCTGCAAAGGAGGTCCAGGAACCAGTTCTTTTTTTTTTTTTTTAAACATCTTTATTGAAGTATAATTGCTTTACAATGGTGTGTTAGTTTCTGCTTTATAACAAAGTGAATCAGTTATACATATACATATGTTCCCATATCTCTTCCCTCTTGCATCTCCCTCCCTCCCACCCTCCCTATCGCACCCCTCTAGGTGGTCACAAAGCACCGAGCTTATTCTATAAACTTGACCCTGCATTGGTCCCAAAGCAAATTCTGTCATATTAAAATGGCAGCCAGTTCATTGATTACCATGGAATTAAGACAAGAGAAGACAAGTCTTTTTTCATCGTTCTACTTATAGGTATTTAGATACAAAAAAGGTAAACAGAGCAACAACACAGACGTAGCCCCACCTGAACAGCTCCTCCTGGTTAAGGGAATTATTTGGTTGCATTGAGGGAGATAATCTGAAAAAGCTGTCTGGAGCAGACCCTCTAGGTGAGCACCTCTCCTGCCTGACCCAGGCAGCTTGACTTTCACTGAAGGTCCTACATGTAGCCATGGGGCCTATTCCCCGTGTGGGCTGTGAGTTTGACCCCAGTGGTGAGGGGTCTGCCCTCCCTGTAGCCTGACTGTCTGACCCTGATGTGGACCTTGGAATTGTTCCCCGTGTGGGCTGTGAGTTTGACCCCAGTGGTGAGGGGTCTGCCCTCCCTGTAGCCTGACTGTCTGACCCTGATGTGGACCTTGGGATTGTTCCCCGTGTGGGCTGTGAGTTTGACCCCAGTGGTGAGGGGTCTGCCCTCCCTGTAGCCTGACTGTCTGACCCTGATGTGGACCTTGGGATTGTTCCCCGTGTGGGCTGTGAGTTTGATCCCAGTGGTGAGGGGTCTGCCCTCCCTGTAGCCTGACTGTCTGACCCTGATGTGGACCTTGGGATTGTTCCCCGTGTGGGCTGTGAGTTTGACCCCAGTGGTGAGGGGTCTGCCCTCCTTGTAGCCTGACTGTCTGACCCTGATGTGGACCTTGGGATTGTTCCCCATGTGGGCTGTGAGTTTGACCCCAGTGGTGAGGGGTCTGCCCTCCCTGTAGCCTGACTGTCTGACCCTGATGTGGACCTTGGGATTGTTCCTCGTGTGGGCTGTGAGTTTGACCCCAGTGGTGAGGGTTCTGCCCTCCCTGTAGCCTGACTGTCTGAAGCTGATTTGGACCTTGGGATTGTTCCCCGTGTGGGCTGTGAGTTTGACCCCAGTGGTGAGGGGTCTGCCCTCCCTGTAGCCTGACTGTCTGACCCTGATGTGGACCTTGGGATTGTTCCCCGGGTGGGCTGTGAGTTTGACCCCAGTGGTGAGGGGTCTGCCCTCCCTGTAGCCTGACTGTCTGACCCTGATGTGGACCTTGGGATTGTTCCCCGTGTGGGCTGTGAGTTTGACCCCAGTGGTGAGGGGTCTGCCCTCCTTGTAGCCTGACTGTCTGACACTGATGTGGACCTTGGGATTGTTCCCCGTGTGGGCTGTGAGTTTGACCCCAGTGGTGAGGGGTCTGCCCTCCTTGTAGCCTGACTGTCTGACCCTGATGTGGACCTTGGGATTGTTCCCCATGTGGGCTGTGAGTTTGACCCCAGTGGTGAGGGGTCTGCCCTCCCTGTAGCCTGACTGTCTGACCCTGATGTGGACCTTGGGATTGTTCCTCGTGTGGGCTGTGAGTTTGACCCCAGTGGTGAGGGTTCTGCCCTCCCTGTAGCCTGACTGTCTGAAGCTGATTTGGACCTTGGGATTGTTCCCCGTGTGGGCTGTGAGTTTGACCCCAGTGGTGAGGGGTCTGCCCTCCCTGTAGCCTGACTGTCTGACCCTGATGTGGACCTTGGGATTGTTCCCCGTGTGGGCTGTGAGTTTGACCCCAGTGGTGAGGGGTCTGCCCTCCCTGTAGCCTGACTGTCTGACCCTGATGTGGACCTTGGGATTGTTCCCCGTGTGGGCTGTGAGTTTGACCCCAGTGGTGAGGGGTCTGCCCTCCTTGTAGCCTGACTGTCTGACACTGATGTGGACCTTGGGATTGTTCCCCGTGTGGGCTGTGAGTTTGACCCCAGTGGTGAAGGGTCTGCCCTCCCTGTAGCCTGAGTGTCTGACCTTGATGTGGCCCTTGGGATTGTCCCCCGTGTGGGCTGTGGGTCTGTCACCTTTGTGGCCTGACGACCTGCCCCTTGGGTGGCTTGTGCATCCTGTGTCAACTGCTGGCCTGACATCTTTATAGCCTGAGAATATGTCAGCCGGGAGTTCTGTGGTCCTGTCCCCAGTGTGGATTGTGAATGTGCCAACCCTTTAGGTAGTGGACCTATTGCTTGTCTGGGCTGTGGGTCTGTCCACCCTGGGGGAAGTGATCCTGCTACTCGGATGGGCTGTAGGCCTGTTCCCTGTGCAGCCTGCCAGTCTGTCCCTGGTGTGAGCAGTCGGCCCGTCTCCTGTTTGAGCTGAGGGCCTGCCCCAGGCACTTGGATCCCAGCAGTGGCATGGCTGGGCCCTGGGCCTTTATGGGCGCAGGAATACCCACTTCCCTGAGTCTCCTTTGCCTCAGCTGACTGGTTCCTAGCTAGGTTTTGGCCATACACGTCACCAAGGTGAGGAGAGGAGCTGCCAGTCTTCGTGTAGTAGAGAGAGGATTTGGCTGGCTCTGTCGTGCAGTTAGGTAAGTTCTGTACACAGAAGCCCAGGACACATGCCTCACAATTGACCATATCATGGTGCCCATTCAAAGGCACCTCCTGGATCACTGGAATCTCCAAAACCTTCCTGATGCCATTTCTGTAGAATCTCTCCAGAATACGCTGCACCAGGTTGTTCAGAATCCTCATGGTGCTATCCAGGGAGAACTCAGGCTTCTCAAATTGAGACTGGGAACACTTCCGGCACCTCTGACCAAAGAGCCGCACAAGCACCTTTCCCTGGGACTTCTGGTGCTCCAGGTACATGTGACATAGGATCTGCACTTGGGCGGAAGCCCAGCTTCGATGGCATGAGGAACACAAGAACCTACAGACAGAAGAGCATCGTGCCCTCAGGTGATTGTTGACCGAGGCCAGGGAAATGGGCCTGGCCTCGGTCTCTAAGAACCCTTTCAACTTGAAAAAGTGTATGTGATATTGACAATTTAACAAGAATGAGAGGGACTGCATTTCTAATAAAGCTTTCTCCTGTGGCCCATTGAACTCCCACCTATATGTGGTACCAAGTCTGCCTCTTTGCCAGTAAAACATCTCTGGATGTCTCAGAGGGAAAAACATTTCTGCCATTTGCCAGTGAAATTTGGTCTTCACAAGGTCATAGAAAACCCTTATAAATAACCTATTTTGAGGCAATGTTTTACAATGTTATCCCATTTTATCTTTAAAGCACCCTTCTGAGGTAGGCATTATTGAGCCCAATATGCAGATAAGGAAACTGAATCATAAAACAGTATACAACTTGCTTAAGGACACACAAAGTTAAGTGGTAGAGCCATGTTTCCAATCCCAGCATTATCTACCTACTATACCACATCACCTCTATTGAGCAATGTGGTTAGTTTTGTACCTGACTTACTGGAACCATAATACTTGGGTTGGAGACTGAAGTCCATAGTTTACCACAGGGGGACTTTGGAAAAATCACTACTCTGAGCCTCAATTTTTACATCCATAAAATATTCAAGGGAAAAATATTCAAGGGTTATATTGTCAACATTAAGTGAGATAATATATGTGAAAGCATTTTGTAAACTACAAAGTGCTGTTCAAAAGCTGGTTGATATTTTTCTAAAACTATGCTGATCCGTTGCTTTTCCCAACTCAGAATGACTATCAGGTCAATTCATCTGAACAAGAGAAGCACCTGTCCATTTGCGGCAGTGCCAAACTGATAAAAGACATCATGAGTCCCTCAAAGAGCTCTGGCTGGTGCAAAGAGAGACTCTTACATAGTTCACCAGGTTCCAAGCAGAACAGAATGACTGCTACATGGGCTCTGGCCAATGGCTTGAAAACTGTGTTCTGTAGAGCCCCGGGAGGCTTCATGTAAACGATGGGTTCTGCAGCTAAAAATAATTATATATAAATATATATGTTCTGTAGTATGTAATACATGAACACATGTTATTTATAAATGTATTACAAACATATATATATATATATATATATAGAGAGAGAGAGAGAGAGAGAGAGAGAACCATTCACTGTCTTATGGGAATGGAGAAGAAAGAACACTTACTCTCCCTAGGAAGACCAGGGTACTTGAGTTAGTCCTTGAGGGACAGGTAGGGAGGGAGGAAGGAAAGGGCCTGCTGAACAGGCAGAACATCATAGACAAGGGTATAGAAGTCTGAAAATTTATGGCATGTCTAGTAACCCATAAAGAATGGAACAGAGGACACCTGAGGCAGGATAGGGGCAGGCAGGGAAGCAGGATAACAGGTGAGATGGAAAGTGAAGCGAAGGTCCCTGCATGCCATATAAAAAGAGAAGACTTGATTGTCCAATTCTTGTCCAAGTCAGCATTTCTCACCCTTCTGCATGGGCAAGGAAGCTGGTTCCTGCAACTTAGAGGCTCATTGGAAGTTGAGGGAGACAGACAATAAGGGAGGGGCAGTATTTAGGGACTCCAAGAACTAGGTTTTAATTTCTTGCAGCACCAATCCCTCCTATTATCTTCAGGCCTTCAGTAAAGTAATGTTCAAAGCCATTGCTTGGCCTTAATCAATTCTTGGGGCTATAAAGGAAGGCCCCAGTCCTAGGCTGGTACTGACCAGGACTAGGCTCGTAGGGCTGCTGCAGCCTGGGGAAGCCAGACAGGACTGATGGGGGAGAGCAGGTCTCTATATAGAAGCAGTCTGGAATAAATTGTGGTGAGAAAATAGGAGGGCAGATTTATGGTATTCCCTGGGGATTTCCAGAACTACTTAGGGAGGAAGGCTAGTAAAAGAAAAAATTTCCTACCGTTAAGCAAAATAGAGGCTTAGAGCCTTATCATTTCCATCTTAAAGAACACTGTGATTACAAAAGCATGAAGAGCCTGGTGACGCATATTCTTTTAACAATTTCTCAAAAGAATCATCAATGCTTAGCTGAACCTCTTGGCTCAGAAAGGCCCATGGCTGGACAGACTCTCACATACCTGCCAAATGCTCTCTGCTTGTATTGCTTCCACCCTGGGGCCACACAGTCTGGCTGAAGGTTCCCATCCATCTTCAGGGTCCATCTTGCCTCGGGTTTCTCCTGCGAGATCAGTTCTTGAAATGTCTGCTCCCATGTCCCAACATCCAAAACCATTCTCTTGCTCTGAGACCTGGAGTCCATGTTGACAGTAACTTTCAGTTTCCAGCAAGAAGAAAAAACAGTTTCGGTTTCTCCATCTGGAGACACGTCACCTGCTCTTTTGACTTTTGTTTCAGACTGTTTGAGTACACAGAGCAAGGTTTTGTTCCGACGACAGGGGGCAGCAGGGATTTGCTAGTTTGTGAACAGGTCTTGCTAAGGGATGTCTGAGTACAAAACTCTGGTCTGGATTCTGGAGGCACATATAAGTTAGTTTTTATTTTATTTTTCTCTTATTTTTACACTAGGCAAAACACTGTGCTCGGCATTGGGACAAGTAACATCGACTAAGAAGAAGTTCCTATGCCCATAGATGCTCACGCCCTCGTGCAGACACTGGGTAGGGGGGGGTCGGTGCAGGGGAGCAGGTGTCCAAGGCTCCTTTCGTGCACCTGCCAAGACCTCACCACAGTCCCTTAGGGGGGATTATTCCTGGTATTTTTCAGGTGAGTGGCACAGAGAGCGGGGGTACCTTGTTCAAAGCCACCTGGCTGGTAAGCAGCATAAGTGAGACTTGAACCCCGTCCTGTGAGACTCTAAACCTGCGATGTCTCCAGCCACCTCCCTCCCTGGGGAGAGCTCAGAGGGAGCTCAGAATGGTGTTTCGTGTTCCAGGTTGGCACTCTGGAGCCAGTGGAAAGAACCATCGTGAAACCCTGACCTAGTGATTTGGTCTAGTGAGATATCCTGGGTCGTGAGGCAGGACTCTAGGCCAAATGAAAGGATTACTTAACTCTGCCTTTCGCTGTGTTAAATTATCATGTAACGCAGTATACGAGCAGGTGTGGGAGCCATCTTTGGATGTCAGGATAGAGTTCCCATTCCTGGGGTGAGGGATTGGAACTAGATGACCTATAAAGTCACTTCTAACTCAGAAGAGTCTGAGATTCTAGAAAGTAAGCTCTGTCCCTCTGGAGTTGAAATTCACATGGGGGAGGTAAGGCAAGCAGGATGCTTATGTCCTTGGAAGCCCCTACAGTTATTGTATCCGAGACAGGATAAGCCTAAGTCTTCTCGTGCTTTCTGGATTTTAACGTGTTCTATTTGGAAGGCAGAAACCCTCTCCCCTGTCCCACCCTCCCAGGATACTCTGTTCTGTACAAACTCTCTCTGCTTTTATAACTTTACACATTGAGGGTGCTTATGTCTGCAGAGACGATATAGGAAACTCTTGTCTGCACAGATAGTTGGAGGAACTTGGAATTAAACCCATGGAATATTAGAACTGGAAATCCCTTAGGAATCAACTTGTCCTCTTTTCTCTCTGATTATTATACATAAGAAAATAGAGACAAAGAGGAAAGAAGTCTCCTGCCCAAGGTCACACAGAAAATTATTGCCAATAGAGGCCCAGAACCCAGACATCCCATGTCCTAGTTCTGAGCTCTGCTCACCTGCTCCAACCATGACTAGGCTCCTTCCCCACCCTTCCTCTCCTACTTTCTGCTGGGTTTAAGAACCCAAGCCCACTCTTTTTGTCCTGTATCTTCAGAGTGTCCCTGTCTCCTCACTCCTCAAATGGTCTTTTTTCCCAAAATGTAGCCTTGACTGATCCATTGCACTCCCTGCCATTTCCCTCTGCCTCTGCTTCATGTGCTTCCTTTGACACACACAACTGCTCCAGGCCAGCCTGGTCCAATGGACAGGGACATGGGGAGACCAGGGGTATGTATTGAGATTTGAGGGCTGGAGGAAGCCCACTACCTTCCTCACCACCATGATGAAAAAAAGAAGAAAGAGAAAGAAATTACAGCCCTTTAAAAACCCCATGGATCCACTGTAAGCCACTTGTTTCCTCGTACCAAGGCATCGTGACTTTAGGATAATCAAATCATGGAACTTGTAGTTGGAAGAAGCCTCATATATCATCTTGTGATCTCCCCCTCCCATGTCATTGATAGCCAAGGTGTCAAAATGACATACCCAAGTCACACAGGGTGATGGTGGTGACCTCTAGGCTTTCATCAACAGTTGGTGCCTTATAATAGATTGGCTGAAGATTTCCTGAGAGACAGTCAGAAAAGAGGAAGGATCCTCAAAGGGCACAAAGCACAGGTCAGTTCTGAAAAAGAAAAATTTAGATTCTCAGCAGTTTTGAGCTGGAATGAATCTACAGGGTCATCTAATCCTTGGGTGGCACATGATGTCACTCCCCTATTCTTTTTCAAGGCAGACATTGCTAATCAATGATTGCAGTCTTCTCTCTGGGTCTGGGCATAACTTCAAAATCTCTTTCATCAGTGATCTAGGCAGCCACTGCCAACTGATTGATAGATGACAGTTTTTTTGCCATTCATTCAATAGTCCAGCTCCCTCATTTTACAAGTTGCAGAAACCAAAGCCAAGATATATTTAATTTAACTAGGACTAAAGTACAGTTTTTGTAATCTTAGGCATGTACCCATTTTCAGAATATCACATGACCTATTACAAATAGGTCTAGCACAAAGTTTAACAAAAAGAGATATGTTCTTCTTGGGGACATTTTCGGCAGAGGAAGAAAGGAAGTTAGACATTATTGATAGGGATTGAGGGGGTGGGACTGAAAAAGGAGATGGAGACCCTATCTATGGAAGTAATCCATTTGATACTTTATTTCCATAATTACTCTAGCTTCCGAGTGGATGGGATGGAGGGATTGGCTTGGTTAAAGGAGAGAAACAAGAAATAAGGAATGTAGTCCTTAACGTGGTAATAATTTTACATTTTAAACATCTCTTTTCTGGAGAAAACTCTTAATTCAGAAAGATATATGCACCCCAATGTTCATAGTAGCACTTTTTACAATAGCCAAGACATGTGAGCAACCTAAATATCCACTGACAGATGAATGGATAAAGAAGATGTGGTACATATATACACTGGAATATTAGCCATAAAAAAGAATGCAATAATGCCACTTGTAGCAACATCGATGGACCTAGAGATTATGATATTAAGTTAGGTAAGACAGAGAGAGAAAGACAAATATCATATATCATTTATATGTGGAATCTAAAAAAAACCAAAATACAAATGAACTTATTTACAAACCAGAAGTAGACTCACAAATAGAAAACAAATTTATGGTTACCAAAGGGAAAAGGGAGGGGAGGGATAAATTAGGAGTTTGAGATTAACATATACACATTACTATATATAAAACAGATAGACAACAAGGACCTATTGTGTAGCACAGGGAACTATATTCATTATTTTGTAATAACTTAAAAAAATATCTCTTTGATTAGTTAGCACAAATACTATAGGTATATGGAACATAGATACAAAAAAAATTTAAGGTGATTGATCTGGGGAACAGTGAGGCTGGATGATCCCTAACTTAAATCCATTTCTCCTGCCTCAATGCTTCAGAGTAGGGAGAAGTGAATTCTGGACTAAGAGTTCCTGCTGTGTTGGTGATGCCAGACAAATATCTTCATCTCTTGGACCCTGACATGACTTGTCCAGTAAGTTGCAGGGCCAGGACTCAAATTTCTCTGATGCCACACTAAGTCCCATGAAAGAATGGGCATGTCTAAAGAAAGAATGAGTTGCTAATGGTTGAAGAACAGGCAGAAGGCGTGGGGAGCTATTTGGGGGAATCTAAGTAGGGTCTTCATGCTGCTCCTCTAAGGGTTGTGCTCTCTGAGCTGGGGCCCCTGGGCACATCCTAGGAAGACCTGCCATTCCAGTTAGGATGACTTCTCAGCAAAAGGTCAGCCTGGAGGGGAAGGGAGGCATTGAACTCACATCGCCTGGAATGTCATGGAAGGGGCTGTTTCTACTCTCGTCATTGCCCCTTCGCTGCATGTACGGATAGTCACAACAGGGAACCAGCAGACACAAGAGAAAGCAGAATTAGACCGTTGCCTTGAAAAGATCAAATAACACATATATCAAATACCTATAAGCTGCTGGTCCTTATCCTCAGGCAGGGGACAGCCCAGCAGGAAAGACAGGTATGTATATAAAAGAGCATCTAGCTTTACTTTGCCCTGTCTCACTTTTCTCAGCTTATCCTTTTAGTTAAGAGCGTAGAACTAGAGCCAGCCTGCCTGGGTTGAGTGCTAGTTCCACCATGTATACCTTGGTGGCCTGGGCAAGTCCCTTTAACTTCTCTGTGCCTCAGTTTCTCCATCAAAAGAAGTAGGGATAATAACACTACCTACCTTATAGGGCTGTTATGAGGCTTGAATGAGTATAAAAATAGTTATTGTCATTTAGTAAGCAAATAGAAGTGTTTGCTAGTTTTCTATTGTTGCTATGTTGCATGTTTCTTTGTAAGTTACCATAAAGTCTTTCACCTCTCTATCTATCATCTATCTATCTATCTATCTATCTATCTATCTATCTATCTATCTATCTATCTATCTATCTATCTATCTGTCATCTACCAATCTGTAGTAGTACAGGGTGAAAAAAACTGCAAATAATTGTGTATATAAGGCCTCCAAGAGCACAGCAGTCACTTAGGAATCCAGTCTGAGCAGAGATATGTATTCCTATCACACCTTGTTATCTATCCCCAGCCCCACTCTGTTCCGTGCACCTCCCTGGGCGGGGCCAGTGCTCCCCCAGGACTCATGTTCAGCCCCTGTCTGGATAGTCAACTCCCCTGTAAAAGTGAAATTAGAGTTGTGAAAGGAGCAGGAAGCCCAGAGCCTGCTGCCGCTCGGGCCCAGAGCTAGGCCTCCTGAGAACACCATTCCAGACAGCAAAGATCACGCTCAAAGGACAATAAAGTAAACCTTTTAGAAAGAACCAGAAGTAATGTGTAAAATCAAAAGAACTGAAACAAAAGCTCACAAATTTTCAAAGAGGCAGTTTGTTTCACAGTTTCTGTGAAGACCTGTTTGGTGTCAGGCCTTGCACAGTCCATCTGGGAAACTGGGGTTTGCCTTGATAGACAACCATTTGGATATTTTAGGGCAGAAAGACCGTCTGTGAACTTGAAGAAAGCTGACCCCAGAGAGGAGAGTGGCCAACCCCAGGCTGCTCAGCCTACAAATAGAGCGCCCCAGACTCCCATTCTTGACATCCACCTTCTCTGTTTCAGCACAGGTGGTTTTAAAACCAGAGTCAGAAATATTTGGGCTCTGTTCCAAAGCTGTGGTGAAGATGTGATAAAGCAGGGTCTTTAGGGCCCCCTCCCCTGCCACCGCAGGCCAGGCCAGGAAACCAGCAGGTGGAAGCTATACCACTCATTGGCTTTTCTCTTCTGACTCACTTTACCTAATTCCTCCCTCCTGCCCCCAGGGATCACCCCTTGCATTAACGACCTGCACTAAGTTCTTGTCCTGGGCTGTGCTTCTAGAAGAACCCCAGTCACGACAAAGAGCAACTTAATTTTCCTTCACTTCCTGCCCACGTGTGAAAAAGGCATTTTCCAGTCTGACATGGAAGGAGCGTAGAAGTCATCACTTCCATGCCTACAGCAAGAAAAAAGCTGAACAAACTGAAAGTCAACAACCCTTCTTAGATTCATGAGAGAATTTGGGGTCACAGGGCAAACCACTGCCCTGAAAACTGGAGGGACAGATGGGTGGATGCAGAGGATCACAGCTTACCACAGTCAAATGCTCAGAAGCAGAAGCCCCCGCGAGAACCAGTACCAGAAAGAACAGTTTACACTGTCAATGGCCAATTGCTGGAAGCTCAGTGGACAAGCTTGAGAATTTAAAAATCCAGGAGACCCAGTCTTAGGGGGGTTTCCCACCTTTTTGTGAGTTTTACCTCCAGGAGAAACTCACTACGAAGATGGAGAAAAATCTTTCTGTGCTTCTGACAGGGGAAGGAGGAAAAAAACATTGTTTAAAACACCCAGAACTCTCTGTTCTTAAAGTCTGCCTTTAAGGAAAACTGTTTCACTAGAGCATAACACAGCTGGGTTTTACAGAAGCCTAACTGACCTGGGGGAAAGGAAATACCCAAATGCCAGCCCCTTTTATCCTTCACTGTGAGGGATGGGAATGACTTCACTCCTTTTCTGCTCGATAATGAGTACAAAGCCCACCAAACTTGCAGTGACAAGAATGCAGAGCCTGGCATACACTTGAGGGGGCAGGGCTACCCCTGTGCTGCTTTCTGGGAGAGGTGCCAGGTCCCACACAGGTCAAACTAATTCTCAACTCATCTCGTAATATTTGGGGGAGGAATAAAGAATTTAGCTATCAAGATTTCTAAATATACAACTAGAATTATTAAACCACCAAGACTTGGAAGAGATTTTAAAGGCCCTCTAAGTCCTATTCTTTACTTGCTTGCTTTGTAATGGTTACCATTTGAATTATGAGTAAAAATTCAGATACTATTTCTAGACTGACTCAGGGAGAAATGCATTGGACTTAAAATTAGAAGACAAGGTTATATGTTCCAACTCCAACACTTACTGAGTTACTTAAGATCTTTGAACCTTAATGTCTTCATCTACCAAATGGAAATAATAATACCCATACCATTAGATTTAATGGTATATGTACTAATATGATATAGATATGAACCATAACTACAAAATATCAGTATTATTTCAAAAAAGAAAGAATATGTAGAGGCTTGAAATAGTAGCTCTTGGATGGAAAAGAATATTTGAACCAGATATTTAAAGGGTAAAAAAGAGATAAGGACCCTTATATGTAAAGGAGAGAGATATGTAAGACCAAGAACCTAGAAAGTGTTTGTGTCTGTATGTTATGGAGAAGTGGAAGATAAAATGAATAACTAAATTTTAGAGCACTTTATCTCTTAGATATGTTTATCACCATATCTTTGTTGTTCCTACAATAGCCCAATGGCTTATGACCCTTAATAAGGAATGTTTCAGAACAGATGCATATAATGGAGCTTTGGAAAATACAGAAGTCCATGCCTACCTTTGGAAATTCTGATTCTACATGTCTGGGGGTAGAGAGGCATGTATTTTTAGAAAACTCCAAGAATGATGCCAAAATACACTCCTGCATAAAAATCACTATAAATTAAAAATCTGAGGCTCAGGAAGCTTGAGCAAATCCTAAGATCTAACATATGAGTGGCAGAGATAGGAGATGAATCCCGCTGCTTTAAATCCCACTTGTGTGCTTTTTTCCACCATGCAGATCTGGAAGGCAAGGTCAGCCTTCATTAGTCTAGTCATTATGGCTGAGTTGACCTGGCACCAGAAAGCAGCTTGCTCTCTGATGGAAGGAGGCCACGAGATGGCCACAGTCCTAATGTACGAATTGAATTAACAGCAGCACACATTGAAATCCAGGGAGGGGAGCTATGAGAAGTGAAGGCAGATCATCCAGGGCCAAGGCGACGTGAAGCTGGGAGATGCTGCATAGCCTGCTGATGGTCACACCAATAAGCCAGACTTGGCTTTTCACCTCTGCAGCTTCAGTCTGGCCATGAACGTGCAGCTTGGGCCTCGGTGAGAGCCCTGTGGCCCCTCCTGATGTCAGTGAGAACTTCCGACCAGTGCAAAGAGCAACCAGGGCCCCAGGCCAGTAGCAGGAAACAAGCAGGCTCAAAGCCACAGACTCACCCAGGGGTGGTTTGGTGAGTGAATTAAAGGTCATTGATCTTGACCTCAAAGTAGGTGTTTTGCAAAACTTCAGAATTACCCCCCTAAAGGACAGTTCATGAGATTTATGCTGGAGTTGTTTTACAGTCTGACCTAGAGTCTTCCATTGAAGTTATTGACTTCTCCTGAGTTCATTCTGACAGGCCATTGTGATAGCCTGTTTTGTGTATCTCTCCGTGGGGCATTCTTCACTCTCAGCCACAGACTGAAGATTAGGTTTTTCATTGTTGTTGGGGAAAAAGAGGTCAATGCTATCTCTCTCCCTGCCAACTCTTCAGAGATATTTTTTTTCCATTCGTTTTTAAAAATCCAGGTACATTATAACCCTGATTCAACGAGGAGGAGCCTGTCTGGCCCTGTGATCACCTTTAATTACTGGGAATCAGTTGAACGTGTCAGGTCTGCAGAGAGAGATCAGTAAGGGCTACTGCTTCAGACCAAAACCTACTGCGCACATGACCTGCTCAGAAGATGGAAAGGCTGGGAGATTATAGGTGATGAATGCTGCTTGAGGCATCAGCACTATTGTACTCTTTTCTCTCCCTGTTCTTCCCTTACAATCCCATGATTTATAATGCTCTGTCATGTCCAATTTTGGTAGCGGCCTGATGGTTGTCATAAGGCTGTAAACACGCTGAGGTTTTACTTTCTTGTGTGCTTTCTCCCACTTTGTATTCGTTATAATCCATGTCACCCAATAATGGATTAATTTTTTTGATCCATTTTTCTGTTCTTGTTAAGCTCCTGAGGTTTGGGAAATGAATATTCAGAGTGTCAGTATGTGGAACTGAGCTGAAAAATTATTCTGCCATAGATATTTAGGGAGAAGAAAATGAGATACTGTTCCAGGGAATTTAATAAGCATAAAGAGGATCAGATTAAGGGCGAGAGGCTCTGGATTTGAATCCAGGCTGTACCACTAGCTGATTGCCATGATCTGGACACGTTGCTTCAACTCCCTGCCTCAGCTTCCCCTTCTGCATAATAAAGCATTGGACTAGATGATCTCCAAGTTCAGTTGCAATTCTGGCATTCTGTGGATGGATCAGGACTCTGGATCTACATTAGGGGGTGTGAAAGGATCCTCCTGTGTCCCATGTTAGTACTGTTGACAGCGTCAGGTTGTCCCAATGTCCCAAGTGTGCAATCGAGTAGTGAACTTGAGTACCATCCTCCAGAAGGTTGTATCTCCTGGTAGGCTTTTCCCTCAGAGAAAACTGGGGAGTATGTAAGCTAAGGAGGAGACCTGGAATGTACCTGCTGGAAGAGGAGAAAGCCAGTATGTATGTACAAGTCAGTGTATGAGAAGAGGGAAGAAATGGTGAAGTAAATGGGACTACTTACCTTGAGGAAGGGAAGATGCACTAGACAGGTGGCTACCTAGAATGACCAAAGATTTTTCATGTGCAAGAGGAAGCAGCCTTCAAGTCATTGAGCACCTCATGGTCCGTATTCATTTGTAGCCTTCTGAAATGTTTCCATTCTTCTCTGCATGATTTCCTTAAGTGTAAGTGCTAGAGAGATTTGAAGTGTAACAAGTACTATTGAGTCTAGATTTAAGGATAAAATCCAATTGAGAACCAAAAACAAAACAAGACATTACTTAGAATCTGCACATGCCCCAAGAGGCATGATATACTTTTATTCTGCCAAGACAAGTCAGCTTCAATGAAGAAATTCCATCTTAAATCCCTGACCCCATTCATTTTCAATGACCTTCACATCCATTTATTTGTCAGCCGATCCCATGGCCATGTACTTGACCTTGTCATGTTCCAGATTATCCATCTGCTTCCTTCTCTTCGACTCTACTATAGCTATTTCAAACTGTGTCCACTTTCCACAAAATTCTAACCCTGCAATTTCACTGGCTCACCCTCAGGAGACGGCCTTACCTCATCCACGGGGAAATTTGAAAACTTCAGATGAAAGTATCCTCAATTTTCTGCCACCAAAATTATAAACTCTCTTTTGTCTGCATCCATCCTTTTGTCCTTCTCTAGTGCTTTGATAGCAAAGACATCCTTCAACCAAAGTTAAGCAATGACTTCAGTCCTTCCCCCAAACCTTGACATTTTAATTTCTCTATTCTATATCTCTAATCTTTTTGTCTGCCAACCCCTTCCACTCAGCATTTAAAGTATTGAAGTCTTTTTTTCTCAAAAAGCCCCCAATCTGATCCCCACATTCCCTTCCAGCTACCACTGATCTCTCTCTCCCTGTCATGGCCGAGTCACTTACACTTACTGCACCCACTTCCTTACCTCCCACTTACTCTCCAACCCACTGCATCTGACTTCTATCCCCGACACACCACTGAAACTGGTCTCACCATGGTCTCCCTCAAACTCCTGTTGTTAAATCCATTGGGTAATTCTCAGTCTTCATATTATTTGATCTCTGTGCAGAATTTTATACTCTTGGCCTCTCTGAAACAATCTTCCTTTGACTTCTATGTTACCACACAGTCCTGTTTTGTGTTGTTTTGTTTTTCTCCTCAACTTTCTGGCTACTCTCTTAGTCTCCTTTGCAAATTCCTTTTTCTATGCCTGTTAGTATCCCTCAGAGTTCTTCCTTCTCATCTCAAGCCTCACTCTCCTTAGATCATCCCAGGAATTCCCATGCACAATTGCCTTATATACCCTGATACCCATCTACAGTTCCAGTCTCTCCCAAGTTGCATAACTTTATCTTCAGTTATCCCCTGAACATCTCCACTTTGATTTCCACAGGACATTCCATGCATCTAGAATATAATCTCTTATTTTATTTCACAAACCAACTCCCTTACCTTTGTTTCCTACTTCAGTCAATGGCATTACCACCATCCAGCTTCTAGCACAAGCTGGAAGTCTAGACACCAACCTGCCCCTCTTTCTCCATCTTTTCCTGAACCCTGAATCAAACAAATCATCACATTCTGCCAATTGTTCCTCCTAAGTTAATATCTTTCAAATCCCTCCATTTCTTCTCCTGCCATCCTAGTTGGGTCATCGTTATCTCTATCCCCCTGCCTCTTCAATCCTTTTTCTAGGCTGCACCAAAAGTGATCTATCTAAAACTCAGATCTCACCATGCCAATCCCCCATCATGGTTCCTTACTACTCTTAAGAGGAAGGCCAGACTCCTTGACTTGACCCCATAACCCTTCATGACCTGAACTCTGCTTGCCTCTTTAGGCCAGGATTTCTCAACGTCAGCACTACTGATATTTGGGGTTAAATAATTCTTTGTTGTAGGAGGCTTTCCTGTGCATTCTAGGATATTTAGCAGCATCCCTGGCTTCTACCCCCAGATACCAGTCATACCACCTCCCCAGTTGTGATAACCATAATGTCTCCAGACATTGCCAAATGTACCCTAGAGGGCAAAATCAACCCTGGTGGAGAACCACTGCTTGAGACTAATCTGTCACTACACCCTACACCCTATATGTTTGAACTTCTAGTCATAGTAGCTTTTCCTTATTCCTCTACTGAACAATTTTTAATTTATTTTATATTTGTGACAGTTTTTTAAACATGTAATTCACATAGCATACAATTTATTCAAAGTATACCAGTTCAAAGGTTTTTAGTATATTCACAGAGCTGTAAAACCCTCATCACAATCAATTTTAGAACATTTTCATCACCCAAAAGGAAGCCTCATACCCATAGACAGTTACTCCCCATTTTCCTTCAACCCCCTGAGCCCTAGGCAGTCACTAGTCTATTTTATGTCTCTATTCAGTTGCTTTTCCTGGACATTTCATATAAATGGAGTCATGCAATTTTATGGT
Source organism: Balaenoptera physalus (assembly GCF_965194825.1). Taxonomy (NCBI): domain Eukaryota; kingdom Metazoa; phylum Chordata; class Mammalia; order Artiodactyla; family Balaenopteridae; genus Balaenoptera; species Balaenoptera physalus. The sequence continues at coordinate 66,094,957 of NC_138891.1, read as the reverse complement.
ATTTTATGACTTAGCATAATGTTTTCAAGGTCCATCCATGTTGTAGCATGTATCAGTACTTCATTCCCTTTTTTTGTTGAATAGTTTTCTATAGGATGATATTTTTGAGGTTTGTTTTGTTCATATTTTATGGATACTCTGCATTTTTTTCTCTTTCATTCAGACACTGTCCTTCCTTACCTTCATTATATGATTCTGTGCTTGCACACTTCGACTCCTTCTTTCTAGAAACAGAGTCATGTTATGGAGTGGCTTCAACAGGCCACTCTGGAAGCCATCTTGCTCAGATTTTATATTAATAATTGGGTTTCTTCTCAGTGAAGACTCTGTATCCACTTTCTCTATCTCTATTTTCTCTATGCCCCCTTTTCTTGCCTCTCTCCTCACCCTTACAACTGGACTTGGTAAGGTCAGAATTTTGGGATCATTACCATGGTGCCCTGTGAATAGTTTTATCAAAACACGACATTATTTACTGTCTATCCTCTCACTAGTGTCACTAATTTAAATCTTTTGAAGGCAAAGACATTGTCTTATTACTAATACTTCCAGCCCCTGGTGTGTTTTCTGGCACATGTTAAGCATTTTAATAAATTTTTTGAGGAATCAATGCAAGAAACGAGGAATCATTGCTTTGATAACTTGCCTGGCATTATGGTTTCCCTGGATCTGGACCTGGCTTTGTCCTGGTCAGGCTTCCCAGAGATGGAGTCTTGCCTCTGTATGGGGTCTGGAAGCGTTGACAAGGACCTGCTGTCAGTCTCTCTGACAACCTGCCCAGGAGGCTGACTGCTGCTCTGCCCCTGCCTTCACCTTCAACATATAAAACCATCTCTCCTGGATTCCTCATTGACCTTCTTCACATTTACTTGCTGCCCTAGCTTTCAACTCCCACTCTCACTGTTGTCTTGTGATCTCACACTTTAGCCTCTCTTGAATGGACCAGGGGTTCAGTCCAGGGGGACTGAGTGGACAGTCTTGTTCAGGCAGCTGGACCCACTATTGTGGAGGTTAGAGAAAAAGCATGGCTCTCTTGAACAGAAGACACCAAAAAGTAACTTCTTTCTTACTCATTGTTGACTGAAGCAGTGTGGAAAGATGTGTTTTATGGTTTATGTTAGATTTATTTTGTTTCTTATGTAACAAATGGAGCACTGTTCTTAGTGCTTTACAAGTATTAATTTGTTCAGTCTTCATAATGTTATGAGGTCACTCCCATTCTTATCTGTTTCTCAGATGGAAACTTAAATGTTCACTCTCACACAGCTGCTAAGTGGCAAAGCCAGGAATCAAACCCAGGTGCTCTACCTCTAGAATTGCTCTGCTGCCTCTCTCACTTTGGGGCCTTTCTACATACTAACCCTCTAACTAGAAGACTCCTTCATCTCCTCTTCACCTGGCCAACTCCTACCCATCACTTAAGTTTTAGCTCAGTTGACTTTTTTCTCTGATAAGTAAGCTTTGACTGCTTCCTCAAGCCTGGATTGGCACCCACCCTGTGTGGTCTCATAGCAGCTGGTATTTTTCCTTTTATTTCACAAATCTATTGACTTTGCTATCATCTCTTTTATGACTTAAGCTCTTGGAGAACAGGAGCATTTTCTAGCTGGTATACCATTGTATCCCCACATTTAGGAATGAAATGCCTGGCAAGTAGTAGGTGCTCAAAAGTATTTCTTATATATATAAATGAATCCAAATGTCCAAAATATAGTATTATTTTATGAGATTCTGCTAGTCCAGTCTCCTTTCTCCCCTCTGATGGATTTTGGATTGACAGAGTATCAAAGTGAAATAAAACCAAAATAACAGCTAAGGGGCTTTCCCAAAGTCTCACTCTCAAAATTGGATTTTAATAAACTGAGTAATTAATATAATAGATTTACATAGCCAAATAAACCTATCCCTGCATTGTTTAGACCAATTCTGGAACTTGTCTCCAATTCTGAGAACACGCTAAAAGGAACCCTAAAAATCTGAATATATTATGGGTGACTCCTCACCACCCGTTTCACCCTTTCCCCTGGGTAGCAGCCGTGTGGTGGGGTAGGGAAGAGTGAATTGCCCATCCCAGCCATGGGGGCAGGAGTGCCAAGATAGGTCTAAGCTAATTAGTGAAATTGCATTCCCCTTCAGAAGTCACATGAAGTCCAGGTGCCCTCTTCTGAGCTAGTCAGCTTCGTCACCTGCTGTACCATGTGGTCTGGAACTGCTGCAGCTACCTTGTCTCCTTAAGGAAGTTCAGCCTAGGAGTGGAGCTGACACTTCAGAGGCAGAGAAGGGAGATTGTTGGTCCTTGACAACATCACTGGGCCGTGGCAAAAAACCCCAAAAGCCAAAAAACCCATGTGGAGTTCACCTTATCTCAGTTAACTGAGCACATCATTCTCCTTTATTGCCTGGAACTATTTGAATTAGGTTTCCTGGTCCTTTTAACATAAAGGTATACTGGTAACTGGTGCATGTCCAAGGACCTATGAGCCGGGTACCATGGGACCCTGAAGGTGGGCAAATGAGGCTACTTCTAACTCCCAGATCACACAGAATACAAGAAAGGAAAGGAGCCCTGCAAAGAATGCCAAGATCCCAACCATCACTGCCCCTGGGCTTCTGCCTCCCCTTCCCAGGCTTCAGGAATGCAGAACCAGGAAGGAAAAGTACTGCAAATCTAACCTTTTCTGGTCTCTCCTTGTCTAGACCTAAATGTCTAAAAGGTCAGCATATCATTTTTCACAGATTCAGGCTCAACATCTGATATTGAGAAAGCATGGACTTCTGGAATCAGAGCATCTTTCTATTAAATAAAATTGCTAGGGAAAGAAAGAGAGGATACTGTATTTAATGTATATTCCGAGAATGTTTAACTAAATAGATATTTCTTCTAACAACATCATGCAGTTTTATAAAGGAAAGCCTGTCTTCCCTATGTTAGCCTCACAAAGAACAACACCAACAAAATACAAACAGCAGGGATACCAAGGAAAACCAAAGCAGGAGAAAGTTTCAAAAATGTCTCCACAAATCCAAGGAAAGGGAGAAGGTGAACAATTGAAGATAAAGACATAGGGAAAAACTTTAGAAGATGCCATTTAGTTATTAAATAAAACCTGGAGGAGAAAAGTGCAAATTGAGTAGAAACAATAAAAGGAAAAGAAGAAGAAACATTTCTTGAGTCAAAGAAAGACAATGTTTCAGTTTGAAAGGATTTCATAAAGAACAATCAAATTGATTGTGTCCTGCAGAATTCTTAATTAATTGAGTGAGAGGAAATGGCTTACCTACAAAGAAACAAAAATTAGGTTGGCTTCAGATAATTCCTCATTAATATTAAATGCCAAAAGGAAAAGAAGCAACATTTGCAGAGTTTAAAGGGAAAATATTCAAGACTGAGAAATCTTGCAAGTTATTTTCACTTGCAAGGGCAGGAAAAGATATTCTTAACAAGCAAGAATCCAGATAATATATACATTGCCTCTTTCCAGAAATCTTATTAAAATTGTGCCCTGAAAGATAAATAAAATAGAAATCCTAGGATGAGAATATCTTTAAATCTTCAATATTTGATGTAAATTTTGCTGTTAGCATGTGACAGATACTTTTTACCATATTTAAGATGGTTCATATTCTTACTATTTTGTATAGAGTTTTAATCACTAATATGTAACTTCTATAAGGCAGGGAGTTGTGCCCATTTTGCTCACTCCTATATCCAATGACTAGAATAGTGTTTAGTTCATAGTTGGTGTTCAGGAAATACTTGTTGGAGGAATGAATCAATTACCCAGAAATAGATGCTGAATCAAGTCCAATGCCTTTCCTCCATATGTTTTTTTTTTTAAATAATTAATGTTATGATTTGCATTCATGGACTTCCTAATGCTGAACCATCCTTGCATTCCTGGAATAAACTCTTCTTATTGACAATATACTATTCCTTGAATATATAGCTGCATTTGATTTGCTAAGATTTTATAAGTAATCTTAAATTAGATGTTGTTTTATATTTTTTGTCTGTTGTGTGTGTGTGTGTGTCTTTTTTTTTTTTTTCTTTTCCTTTTCTTTCTTCTTTTTTGGCTTACCCTGAATCCTTCTCCCATTCTCCCTTCTGTTAGAAAGAGGTTCAGTTTTCCTTTGGAGAATTACTGCCTTCTCACTCCCAGCCCAAGAGGATCAGGTCAAGCTAACTCTATCCCTGCTCTAGGAGTGGACACATAATCCACTCTTGTCAAGCTGGAGTACCAATCTCCTGGCCACAATGAACAGTTCAGTGATGGGCACTGGAGCCAAGCCAGACCAATGAGACTCCTTATCAGGAGTTGTGCTGGAATTGTGAGGAGAGAGGTTCCCTTATTCTGCTGCAGTTCCAAGCTGATAGAATGTTAGTTTGTGCAACTGGTAAGCACCTTGCCACAGCCAGGTGGAAGTGTGATTGGGAATGAAACCAGCACAAAGGGAAGCTTTACGCACATGTTCTAGTGTGCCAAAAGACATACTCCCATATTTTTTGGTAACATGGACATGAACATAAGCTCCCCTTTTCCCTTAAGTCAGTTGATACAGTGTAACATTCATAAACTAGAATTGTCTGTATTTTAATTTTTTGTGCTCTCTTTAGCAAGTGTTGGTGTCAGGTCTTTGTTGGTCTCATAAAAAGATTTGAGAAATTTTTCATTTCAATGAACACTCTAAATATGTTGGAAAGCTAATTACTCACACCTCCTTCTATTCATATTCAGAATGCATTGAAAAATAGACACTGGACCTAGAAGGGAATGAAAACACAGTATACCCTTTATTACTGGCAAAGCTGGACTGAAGAACATAGGGAGCTCTGCAGCTCTAATGGTGAACTGAACTTCCCAGTCACTGAAAAGTACTGGAGAGCACAGGCCTCTTCTCCTGATACCCCTGTGCCCCCATAGGCAAGGTGGGAGAGCCAGAGAGCCCTATTGCAAGTCAATTTTGATTATTTCAACTTTCCTAAAGAATTATATGTTTCACTTAGCTTCTTAATGTAGTTATACCTTTCTCATTCCTAATGTTTTATATTTTTATTTTCTCCCTTTATTCAAAGCCCAAATTCCTAGGGACTTGCTTATCTTATCTTCTTGAAGAATCACTTCCTTTTTTCATTAATTCTGTTTTATTAATTCTGTTTTATTTTTAGCATTCTAGGTTATTTCTGCTTTTATTAATTATAATATATAATTTTATATATTTGGCTTATTTTATTAATTTTTCTATTGTTTTGAGTTGAACGCTTGGTTGTTATCTTTCGCCTTTTTTGATTAATAGTAAAAGAATTTAAATCTATAATAGTTCTTGTTAGCACCAACCCATAGTTTTGCTATGCACTGTTCTTATTTTTGTTGATATTTAGATGATCTCAGAGTATGATTTTGACTTAATTTACAATTTCTTTAAAGAAATTGTGGATTTTATTTGTTTAGTATTTTTTTTGTTTTGATCTACCATTCATGTGGCTCTAGTTTGATTGTGTGATAGTCCCAAAATGTGGTAAGATTTTTACATTTTGAAAAGTATTATTCAGGATTTTCTTTATGACTAAACACATCACAATTTTCTTCTACTTCTATGGGCATGTGAGAATATATATTCTCTATAAAGTATCAAGTACTAGATTATCTAGTAAGTTTATCCTACTAATTATATGCTTAAACTCATTTTTATCCTTTTTATATTTTTTTGTCTATTTGGTCAATCAAATTCTGAGACAACAATGTTAAAAAAAAACTCTTCAATTCTGTTTTTATCAAATTTTGTTTTTGTCTCTAAGAGTTGTGTTTTGTATATCTTGCAAAGTACTGTTTAGTGTAGAGTACATGAAAGTTTATGACATCTATATAATCTTGGTGAGGTTTTATTTTTTTTGTTTTTTGGCCACACCGTGCAGCTTGTAGGATCTTAGTTCCCCAACCAGGGATTGAACTCGAGCCACAGCAGTGAAAGCACCAGGTCCTCACCACTGGACTGCCAGGGAGTTCTAGTCTTGGCGTTTTTAATCAAATGGGAAATATTTTCTTTTTCCATTTTTACTCTTGGACTCAAATTTTACTTCATCTGATATTAACATTGCCACTCTTAGGTGTTTCTTTTTTTTTTGTATTTTAAGGATATACATTAAATTTTTACTATGAACTATACAGAAAAAGATGCATAGAACACAAATGTATGGCTTAAAGAATTGCTCATCTAACCACTACCCAGTTCAAGTAACTGAATGTAGATCATTGACAGAACTCTAAAAGCCAACAGTTATTCTCAACCTTCCCCTTGAATGTTACCATTATCCTGATTTGTGTAGGAATTTCCTCCTTTCTCTTCATATTTTAACCACCAAGGTGTGTATTCAGTACTTTAACATTTAGATTTGCCTGTTTCTGAAATGTACATAAATAAAATTATTCTATATAAATCTTTCATGTCTTACTTCCTTTGCTCAGTATTACATTTTAAAGATTTATTCATCTTGTTATGTGTAGCTATAGCTTTTGGTTGTTGGTGGCGATGCTGTATAATATCCCATCGTATAAATACACAACAATTTATTTTTCTCTTCCACCATTGTCTGACATTTGGGTTATTTCCAGCTTGGGCTATTTTATAATGCTGCTATGAACATTCTTGAACACGTTTCTTGTGCACACATTTCCATTGGCTATGTAACAATAAGTAGAATTGTTGGAGCATGGTGAGTATCTTTAAATTTAGTAGAGATTGCCTAACTCATATAAAGGGATTGTGCCTATTTATAACTCCCACACGTATGAGTTCCTATTGCTTTACATTCTCCCTGATATGAGATATGGTTAGTCTTTTTAATTATAATCATTCTGGTGAATGTGTAGTGATATCTTCCAGTGATTTTAATTTTGTATCTCTGGGATTACTATTGAAAGTGGGTGCTTTTTCATATATTAATTTCCTACAATTTTTTGCCTTTTGTGAAATGCCTGTTCCAGACTCTTGCTAACTCTTGGATTGTCTGCCATTTTCTTATTGATTTGTTTCTTAATTATATTTTTGGGTATGAACTCCTGGAAAAAATATTCTCCCAATCTATGGCTCGTATTTTCACTCTCTCAGTGGTGTCTTTTGATGAACGTAATTTCTTCATTCTAATATACTCAAATTTTTCATTCTTTTATTATATGATCGTTGCTTTCATGTCCATTTAATTAACTTATTTATTTATTTTTGGCCGTGCCGCGCAGCTTGCGGGATCTTAGTTCCCCAACCAGGGATTGAACCTGTGCCCCGTGCCGTGGAGGCGCGGAGTCCTAACTTCTGGACTGCCAGGGAATTCCCCTTTCATGCCCTCTATAAGAAAAATTTACTTTCCCTGAAGTATAAAGAAATTTGCCTATTTTATCTTGTAAAATATTTTTTGTTTGTCTTTCGCATTTAGATCTCAAATCCCCTTGGAATTAATTTTTGCTTATGTTGTAAGGTAGGGGTCAAGCTAGCACCATTTACTGAAAAAACTGTCTTTCTCTACTGCTCAGCATTGTCACCTATATCACATATCAGACATCCATATATGCTGGAGTCTGCCTCTATGTTTTCTATTCTAGTCCCTTGGTTTATATTCCTGTGCTAAGGTTACACTGTTTTAATAACTGTAACCTCATAATAAGGCTTCATATTTTTACAGCATGTCTTCCTACCTTGGTTTCTTTTACAAAAGTATCTTGGCTATGCTTGACTCTTCATATTTCATATACATTTTATAATCAGCTTATCAAGATAAGCTTTAAGATTATCCTAATCATAAACATGATCATAATACTTTAAGATTGATTGGGATTGTATTGCATATTTAGATCAATTTGGAAGAAAGGTCATATTTACAATAGGTCTTCAGTCCATGAGTATACTGTATCTCTCCGTTTAGTTTGGTCTTCCTTAACGTCTCAACAATTTTATGCTTACCTGCAGAGAGGTTTTGAACATCTTTTATTAGATTTTATCCTAGATATTTCATATTGTTATGCCCTTATAAACGACATACTTTTAGAATTTTATGTTTTAACTGCTTGCTGCAGGTATGTATGAATACATTTGATTTTTGTACATTGTATATGCTTATAGTCCCTCAAGAAGAGACTCTTAGAATGCTTTCCCTCACTCTATCCTCTTTCTGCCTGTTAAGATGATTGGAAGTTTTACTCTGAGTTGTTAAAACATTTATTTCAGTATTCTATTCTAAGAAACCTGATTTATACTTAAAAATGAGATTTATTGAATTCATTGAAAATCAGTATTTTTCTTACATATTTTATCTTCCCCAATCTGATATTTTTTTTTCTAATTACATTTTAATGAAGAAGACATATTTCTTCAAGTCCTTTGTAAGAAGTCCATGGCTGCATGCTTTTTGAGTCCTTGCAGTTCTTGGTTGGAAAACCAGAGAGTCACAGTCCTATCCCAGTGATATTATTTAAATATTTCTCAACGTCGTCTAGCTTCCAGTGTTGTGATAAGAACTCTAGTGTCAAAATAATTATCTTGCCCTTGTAAGTAAGCTGTTCTCTCTTTCTAAAAGCTTGTAATATATGCTTTCTAGTCCTGGAAATTAACATTTTCCCAAGAAAATGTTTGTTTATATTATTTTTATTAATCTTGTGTATAACTCTGTGACTTTTAATCCAAAAATGGTATTTTTTTAGCTCCAGAAAATTTTTTTATTTTTATTTTTTAGTATTGTTTCCCCATTTTTTCCTTTGTCTCTTCCCGAGCTGCTTGTCTTTGTCAGTTATGTATCCTGAGTCTCTCCTCCATTTCTCTCTTATTTTTACTAATAATTTTCATTCATTTGTCCTTTTTGCTCTATATTCTAGAGTATATTTTTAGGTCTATTTTTGAGATCAATAATTCAGTTTTCTGTCCCTCCATATATTTTCACTCCTTCTAGCTTGTTTTAATTTCAGAAATTGTTTTTTAAATTATTTTTCCTAATTTTGAGAGTTTTCTTATTATCAGCTTTCTCTTTGGTAATATCTTTTTTTTTTTTTTTTTGCAGGTTCTTGTCAGTCATCAATTTTATGCACATCAGTGTATACATGTCAGTCCCAATCACCCAATTCAGCACACCACCATCCCCACCCCACCGCAGTTTTCCCCCCTTGGTGTCCATACGTTTGTTCTCTACATCTGTGTCTCAACTTCTGCCCTGCAAACCGGTTCATCTATACCATTTTTCTAGGTTCCACATACATGTGTTAATATACGATATTTGTTTTTCTCTTTCTGGCTTACTTCACTCTGTATGACAGTCTCTAGATCCATCCACGTCTCAACAAATGACTAAATTTCGTTCCTTTTTATGGCTGAGTAATATTCCATTGTACATATGTACCACAACTTCTTTATCCATTTGTCTGTCGATGGGCATTTAGGTTGCTTCCATGACCTGGCTATTGTAAATAGTGCTGCAATGAACATTGGGGTGCATGTGTCTTTTTGAATTACAGTTTTCTCTGGGTATATGCCCAGTAGTGGGATTGCTGGGTCATATGGTAATTCTATTTTTAGTTTTTTAAGGAACCTCCATATTGTTCTCCATAGTGGCTGTATCAATTTACATTCCCACCAACAGTGCAAGAGGGTTCCCTTTTCTCCACACCCTTTCCAGCATTTGCTGTTTGTAGATTTTCTGATGATGACCTTTCTAACTGGTGCGAGGTGATACCTCATTGTACTTTTGATTTGCATTTCTCTAATAATTAGTGATGTTGAGCAGCTTTTCATGTGCTTCTTGGCCGTCTGTATGTCTTCTTTGGAGAAATGTCTATTTAGTTCTTCTGCCCATTTTTGGATTGGGTTTTTTGTTTCTTTAATATTGAGCTGAATGAGCTGTTTATATATTTTGGAGATTAATCCTTTGTCCGTTGATTCATTTGCAAATATTTTCTCGCATTCTGAGGGTTGTCTTTTCGTCTTGTTTATGGTTTCCTTTGCTGTGCAAAAGCTTTGAAGTTTCATTAGGTCCCATTTGTTTATTTTTGTGTTTATTTCCATTACTCAGGAGGTGGATCAAAAAAGATCTTGCTGTGATTTATGTCAAAGAATGTTCTTCCTATGTTTTCCTCTAAGAGTTTTATAGTCTCCGGTCTTACATTTAGGTCTCGAATCCATTTTGAGTTTATTTTTGTGTATGGTGTTAAGGAGTATCCTAATTTCATTCTTTTCCATGTAGCTGTCCAGTTTTCCCAGCACCACTAATTGAAGAGGCTGTCTTTTCTCCATTGTATATCTTTGCCTCCTTTGTCATAGATTAGTTAACCATAGGTGCGTGGGTTTATCTCTAGGCTTTCTATCTTGTTCCATTGATCTATATTTCTGTTTTTGTGCCAGTACCATATTGTCTTGATTACTGTAGCTTTGTAGTATAGTCTGAAGTCAGGGAGTCTGATTCCTCCAGCTCCGTTTTTTTCCCTCAAGACTGCTTTGGCTATTCGGGGTCTTTTGTGTCTCCATACAAATTTTAAGATGATTTGTTCTAGTTCCGTAAAAAATGCCATTGGTAATTTGACAGGGATTGCATTGAATCTGTAGATTGCTTTGGGTAGTATAGCCATTTTCACAATATTGATTCTTCCAATCCAAGAACATGGTATATCTCTCCATCTGTTGGTATCATCTTTAATTTCTTTCATCAGTGTCTTATAGTTTTCTGCATACAGGTCTTTTGTCTCCCTAGGTAGGTTTATTCCTAGGTATTTTATTCTTTTTGTTGCAATGGTAAATGGGAGTGTTTCCATAATTTCTCTTTCAGATTTTTCATCATTAGTGTATAGGAATGCAAGAGATTTCTGTGTATTAATTTTGTATCCTGCAACTTTACCAAATTCATTGATTAGCTCTAGTAGTTTTCTGGTGGCATTTTTAGGATTCTCTATGTATAGTATCATGTCATCTGCAAAGAGTGACAGTTTTACTTCTTCTTTTCCAATTTGTATTCCGTTTATTTCTTTTTCTTCTCTGATTGCCGTGGCTAGGACTTCCAAAACTATGGTGAATAATAGTGGTGAGAGTGGACATCCTTGTCTCGTTCCTGATCTTAGAGGAAATGCTTTCAGTTTTTCACCATTGAGAATGATGTCTGCTGGGGGTTTGTCATATATGGCCTTTATTATGTTGAGGTAGGTTCCCTCTATGCCCACTTTCTGGAGAGTTTTTATCATAAATGGGTGTTGAATTTTGTCAAAAGCTTTTTCTGCATCTATTGAGATGATCATATGGTTTTTCTTCTTCAATTTGTTAATATGGTGTATCACATTGATTGATTTATGTATATTGAAGAATCCTTGCATCCCTGGGATAAATCCCACTTGATCGTGATGTATGATTCTTTTAATGTGTTGTTAGATTCTGTTTGCTAATATTTTGTTGAGGATTTTTGCATCTATATTCATCAGTGATATTGGTGTGTAATTTTCTTTTTTTGTAGTATCTTTGTCTGGTTTTGGTATCAGGGTTATGGTGGCCTCATAGAATGAGTTTGGGAGTGTTCCTTCCTCTGCAATTTTTTGGAAGAGTTTGAGAAGGATGGGTGTTAGCTCTTCTCTAAATGTTTAATAGAATTCACCTGTGAAGCCATCTGGTCCTGGACTTTTGTTTGTTGGAATATTTTTAATCACAGTTTCAATTTCATTACTTGTGATTGGTCTGTTCATATTTTCTATTTCTTCCTGGTTCAGTCTTGGAAGGTTATACCTTTCTAAGAATTTGTCCATTTCTTCCAGGTTGTCCATTTTATTGGCACAGAGTTGCTTGTATTAGTCTCTTAGGATGCTTTGTATTTCTGCGGTGTCTGTTGTAACTTCTTCTTTTTCATTTCTAATTTTGTTGATTTCAGTCCTCTCCCTCTTTTTCTTGATGAGTCTGGCTAATGACTTATCAATTTTGTCTATCTTCTCAAAGAACCAGCTTTTAGTTTTATTGATCTTTGCTATTGTTTTCTTTGTTTCTATTTCATTTATTTCCAGTCTGATCTTCATGATTTCTTTCCTTCTGCTAACTTTGGGTTATGTTTGTTCTTCTTTCTCTAGTTCCTTTAGGTGTAAGGTTAGATTGTTTACTAGAGATTTTTCTTGTTTCTTTAGGTAGGCTTGTATAGCTATAAACTTCTCTCTAAGAACTGCTTTTGCTGCATCCCATAGGTTTTGGATCGTGGTGTTTTCATTGTCATTTGTCTCTAGGTATTTTTTGATTTCCTTTTTGATTTCTTCAGTGATCTCTTGGTTATTTAGTAACGTATTGTTTAGCCTCCATGTGTTTGTGCTTTTTACGTTTTTTTCCCTGTAATTCATTTCTAATCTCATAGCGTTGTGGTCAGAAAAGATGCTTGATATGATTTCAATTTTCGTAAATTTACTGAAGTTTGATTTGTGACCCAAGATGTGATCTATCCTGGACAATGTTCCGTGCACACTTGAGAAGAAAGTGTAATCTGCGGTTTTTGGATGGAATATCCTATAAATATCAATTAAGTCTATCTGGTCTATCGTGTCATTTAAAGCTTCTGTTTCCTTATTTATTTTCATTTTGAATGATCTGTCCATTGGTGTAAGTGAGGTGTTAAAGTCCCCCACTATTATTGTGTTACTGTCGATTTCCTCTTTTAGAGCTGTTAGCAGTTGCCTTATGTATTGAGGTGCTCCTATGTTGGGTGCATATATATTTATAATTGTTATATCTTCTTCTTGGATTGATCCCTTGATCATAATGTAGTGTCCTTCCTTGTCTCTTGTAACGTTCTTTATTTTAAAGTCTATTTTATCTGATATGAGTATAGCTACTCCAGCTTTCTTTTGATTTTCATTTGCATGGAATATCTTTTTCCATCCCCTCACTTTCAGTCTGTATGTGTCCCTAGGTCTGAAGTGGGTCTCTTGTAGACAGCATATATATGGGTCTTGTTTTTGTATCCATTCAACAAGCCTGTGTCTTTTGGTTGGAGCATTTAATCCATTCACGTTTAAGGTAATTTTTGATACGTATGTTCCTATGACCATTTTCTTAATTGTTTTGGGTTTGTTTTTGTAGGTCCTTTTCTTCTCTTGTGTTTCCTACTTAGAGAAGTTCCTTTAGCATTTGTTGTAGAGCTGGTTTGGTGGTGCTGAATTCTCTTAGCTTTTGCTTATCTGTAAAGCTTTTGATTTCTCCATCGAATCTAAATGAGATCCTTGCTGGGTAGAGTAATCTTGGTTGTAGGTTCTTCCCTTTCATCACTTTAAGTATATCATGCCACTCCCTTCTGGCTTGTAGAGTTTCTGCTGAGAAATCAGCTGTTAACCTTATGGGAGTTCCCTTGTATGTTTTTTGTTGTTTTTCCCTTGCTGCTTTCAATAATTTTTCTTTGTCTTTAATTTTTGCTAATTTGATTAATATGTTTCTCAGCGTGTTTCTCCTTGGGTTTATCCTGTATGGGACTCTCTGCACTTCCTGGACTTGGGTGGCTATTTCCTTTCCCATGTTAGGGAAGTTTTTGACTACAATCTCTTCAAATATGTTCTCTGGTCCTTTCTCTCTCTCTTCTCCTTCTGGGACCCCTATAATGCGAATGTTATTGCGTTTAATGTTGTCCCAGAGGTCTCTTAGGCTGTCTTCATTTCTTTTCATTCTTTTTTCTTTATTCTGTTCCACAGCAGTGAATTCCACCATTCTGTCTTCCAGTTACTTATCCGTTCTTCTGCCTCAGTTATTTGCTATTGATTCCTTCTAGTGTAGTTTTCATTTCAGTTATTGTATTGTTCATCTCTGTTTGTTTGTTCTTTAATTCTTCTAGGTCTTTGTTAAACATTTCTTGCATCTTCTTGATCTTTGCCTCCATTTTTATTCTGAGGTCCTGGATCATCTTCACTATCATTATTCTGAATTCTTTTTCTGGAAGGTTGCCTATCTCCACTTCATTTAGTTGTTTTTCTGGGGTTTTATCTTGTTCCTTCATCTGGTATATAGCCCTCTGCCTTTTCATCTTGTCTATCATTCTGTGAATGTGGTTTTTGTTCCACAGGCTGCAGGATTGTAGTTTTTCTTGCTTCTTGCTTCTGCTGTCTGCCCTCTGATGGTTGAGGCTATCTAAGAGGCTTGATGGGAGGCTCTGGTCGGTAATATCTTTTTGAATCTCGTTGAAAATTTGTATCAGAAAATTCTCTTTCTTGCTCTCTTGCCTCTATTCTATTTAAACAGCCTCCACTTTATTTTGATTTCTCAATGTTATAGCTCTCCTTTTAGGCTTTTCATTCTTTCAAATTTCCAGTCTTTCTTTCTCTTCTTCCTCCCCTTCTTCTTCTTATCATTCTTTCTCCTTCTTCTTCCTCCTCTTTCTCCTCTTTTTCTTCTTCTTAGCCTTCTCCTTCCCATCCTCCTCCTCCTCTTCTTCCTCTTCTCCTTCTTCTTCTTATCATTCTTTCTCCTTCTTCTTCCTCCTCTTCCTCCTCTTTTTCTTCTTCTTAGCCTTCTCCTTCCCATCCTCCTCCTCCTCTTCTTCCTCTTCTCCTTCTCTTTCTTCTTCTGTATGTGTGTATTTTTATTTCTTATGAAGACAGGCCTAGACGTACCAGCACCATCAGCCAGTGTAGGTTCGTTCAACACTATTGCGGTCAGGCTGTTGGTGACTTGAAGGTGTTGGACCCTTTCCAGGTAGATGAACAGCAAAGGGTAGACAGGCTAGGATTCCTGAATTTAGGAAAAGGAAAGGCCACTGGGTCCATGAAGTTGTCCAGGTTCATGAGAAGAAAAAAGGGGCACTGAAAAAGATCGATGCCCCTCAGCCGGATTGGCCCACCTAGGACAGCTGGTGCCAGGATGGTCAGCTCCTCCTGGCACTGTCAACAGCACACTAACTGGAATGCTGGCTTTTCCTGGGCTTTACCCCTTGCCCTCTGAGATGTAAGCCATTACCCACTGCAAGCAAATCCCAGGTGGTTGCTTGAATCATCTCCATGGAAACTGATACCGTACTCAGGCCAGTGGGACTTTTTCCAGGCTTCCTTGCTTCCCTGGACTTTGGTCATAGGGATTAAGCCATCTCAAAAGAGTACTGAGCTGGGAGTGAGTGCAAAACATGCAGTTAGAGTATTTCATTTTCCCTCTACATCTGCAGAAAATATACTTCATTATTTTAAAATTGAAGGTAAAAATAACTTTTATTTGTTAAAAAGGGAACTCATGGCATAGTGGAATCACCTCATGTGTGGAGTCCAATACCCTGCACAAGATCCATGGCTTAGAGCCATCCAGCCCTAGGTTCCTCCTCAGTGAAGTAGGAGTGATGGAACCAATGGGTCCAGGCCTCTTCCAAACAACCTTGTGAAAATCAAACATGAATGTGAAGATACTTTCTTGGAAGTCAATCACCATGAAAATGCAAGCTGATGTTACATCAATAAGAATTCAAGTTATAATAAAAAAGAAATGGGCTATCTAATGTAGCAGTAAAACTCCCTATCACTGGAAGCATGCATGAGAAAGTTGCTCAGCGCTTAGAGACATTTGGAGAGATGGATGCATCAGACATTAGAATCGTTAATCTCTGAGACCCTTTTCAATTTTCTAAAAGTCTATGATTCATCCAGCACTTGGAAGTATCATAGGCCTGGGAACTGAAATTTCTCTGAAGTTAAACTCAACTCCATAAATGTGAAATCAAGTAGGACCAAATATATATTCCAAATTGGGATAAAGTTTGGCCTCGATATGTGGCTAATGCACACAGACTTCTCTCTCACTAATAACAGAAAAAAATTACAGTGGGAATTCTTTAGTAAAATGACTAGCTGCAGTCCATTGTCATCATCCTGGCAGGCTGAGGGAGAGATGGATCCCAGGCTTAATTAGCAAAACTTGACAAATTCTCTCTCGGGCCCTAGGCTCCAAGCCCACCTGCTCCTACTGCCTTGTAGGCATAGAATTCCAATCTCCAGTCTGTGCCTAGATGTGGTAGGAATGGATGAGTTCATAGGGTACAAGTTATCAAGAAAAACCATCCACTCATACTCAAATGAAACCTGAGTGAGAATCACATCTCTGTCAGTTATCATATCCAGTATATTCTGAAAACTAATGAGCCTGTTAAACTTCTACTGGAAACTGACAGTAGAGTCCTATCCTCATGAAACCAAGTATCACAATGCAAAATGAAAGGGAAAATAAAATCTGGCTGTTGAGACTTTTCTTGATTTACTTGATTCATTAATTCAACCAACACCAAGAATCCTTTATGTCCTGAGGTACTTTGCTCAGCATCATGGAGGGGATCCAGAAAAGAACTGGTGACACGTTCTGTCCCCAAGATATTTATAGTAATAAGTGCCAACAAACTATGACAAAGTAGAAAATTACCGTGAGAAGTAGAGAGAGATGAAGGTGTGAGTGGGACATGGGAAGGTTATTTCTTACCAAGGGGTTCAGGGAACTCCTCCTGGCCACTCAGTATTTGAGCTCAATCCTGAGGAATGGGAAGAATACAGATGTGCCAGGATGAAGGTGAGCCAAGGCCCAGAGGCAGGTAAATATGAGGGATGTTCATGGACAAGGAGATAATAATGGCACTTATCAAGTGTTTACTGTATGCCAGGTGCTATGCAAACTCTTTAAAACTAATTATTTCATTAGACTGAGAAAACTGAGGCATAGAGAGGTTGAATAGCTTCTTTGAAGTCACACAGCTTAGAAGTGTTAGAATTGATACAACGTCTGGTGGTGGTTACAGGAGGGTATGTAAAAGCCACTGATGATAAATCAAGAGGATATTGGATGCCAAACTTAGGAGACCAGTGTGTCCAGCTCTTGATATATTCTTCCCAGATGTTGTTATTGAAAAGATTCAACACATCTGTTACTAACTAAATTTTCCACTCATCATAATGGTTTGGGAAATCTTGAAACCCTAGACTTCTTTGACAGAGTGAAAATGGTCAACTGTTATTACCTGCTTCACCACAAGGTTCTTAGCTCTGAATTCAGCAGAACTCTGAGATGATCTAAGGAAAGGCTTACTGTAAGTTGGAACCACTTGACTCTGGCAGAGGAGGAGTAAGGAACTTTGGTGAGAGTCTTTTCATGAGATAGGCAACTGAGTGTTATAGAATGGAGTCCCCCCACTCAGTTCAGACTGAATAAGAAAGGCCTACTATGTGGAGAATAGATAGACTAGACTAGAACAATAGTCCACAAACCTGGGGTCAACAAACCAAATTCAGCTTGCCACCTGTTTTTGTAAATGATGTCTTATTGAGACAAAGCTGCTTATTCATTCATGTATTGCTACTTTCATGCAATAATGGCAGTGCCGAATAGCTGCTACAGAGACTGTGTGGTGTGTGGACACTAAAATATTTGGCCCTTTACAGGAAAAGTTTGCCAACCTCTAAAACAGAAAAATCGGAATCCTAGCACATTCATGTTGGAAGGAAGAATGGAGGTCATTTAATCCATACTCTTCTCCCCTCCCCACTGCCCAGCCCCTGCAGCACACTCCACACACACAGATAGAGGCTGAGCCCCACAGAGAGGAAGAGATTTACCTAAAATCACCGAACTGGAAGGGACCATGATTGGGTCACTAACCATTAGACTGGTGTTTCTTCTACCACACCAGTTCTGAAAGACTAAAGTAACTTCTAAACAATTACTCGATAACTAGGTGCCCAGCACCATGCTCTCTCAGGGTTCTAAGATGAGAATAGTAGAAGATCTGGGGTCTCCCCATCCTGTGGTCCACACCAGACATGGTGATAGACCTTGCACAGTGAAGTTGTACCTTAATACCCTCTAAAGTCGGCATATGAGGGAAAAATCAAATAGTACCTAAATTCCCTTTAAACTCCCACTGGAAGACCTCACAACAGAAACAGACTTCATGTCTCTCATAGGGTTCAACACCACCAGTCGGTCCTTTGAGGCTGGAACTGATTTCTGCTTTTTGGTGATGCCTCAGCTGCAGTAGCTGGCTTGTGTTCAGCAGCCCTATATTCAAAATGCCTCCCAACTCTGAGCAGCACACAGGGAATGAGACACAGTGAGGACACGGTGGCAGGCGCTCACCTCCCATCGCACCTCCGCTTGGCCTAGGGCCTCTGCTTATTGAGTGGAAGACCAGGAGTCACCCCCATGTTATTCAAATTATGTTCCTGCTCTTCTTCCCCCTCTAGCTTTTATAGATGAATGAGTGTAAGATGTGCCTCCACCAGATATCTGAAGCATTAGACGCAGTGTGTGGTAACATTCTCTGTGTCTCGTAGAGATTTCCATGTCAGGGGCGTGTGTGGAGTGTGTGTGTATGTGCATGGACGAGATTCAGACACAAATGTGCAGAGAGGTGAGAGATTTTCCCAGACAGGAAAGTCTCTGTGGAAGCAGCAAAACTTGATGTGGCTTTTGTATCAGAGATTTACAGAATCTTGGAATTAGAATGTTATTTGAGGGCCAAAGACTCCCAGACCATGCCCAGTGCAGGAATTGCACCTGTGGCATCTTGACAGACAGCCTCTGCCCGAATCCTTCAGGTGATACACTCACTATTTCCTGGGGGAGCCCACTTTGTGCTCAAATAATTTCAGTGGTTATGACACCGCAGAACGCATTTTGGGACTCAGTAGAGCATAGGTCTGTCTCGGTGCAGAAAGAAAGCAGCAAGAGGCAGAGTGACAGGTAAGGAAAGAATTTATTAGTATAGGACGCTTGTGAGAAATACAAGCGGTAGGCAAGGGAGTGTCACCCCGAGAGCTTAGTGGGCTACAGTTTTTTGTTTTTGTTTTTTTCTGTCTATACATATTATACTTTATTTAGATGACACCACAAGGAAGCTAATAACAACCTGTTTCTTTCCAGAAAAGCTAACTGGACTAAATAGGCCAACAGAATCTATCATCTCTTACTAAATTTATTCTGATCGGCGTCACAAGGCATCCTGAGCTGCAGGCCCCACTTTTCAGGGTCTTCCTCATTAGCTACACAATCAGAGTAGTGGGAAATCTGGGCATGATCATCTTGATCCAAGTGGATTCCCACCTACACACACCTATGTAGTTTTTTATCAAACACCTGGCTTTCATTGATCTTGGTAATTCTACTGTCATTTGTCCTGAGATACTGGTAAATTTTGTTGTGGATCAAAATACCATTTCCTATCATGCATGTGCCACACAGTTGGCTTTCTTCCTTATGTTCATTATCAGTGAATTTTTTATCTTGTCAGCCATGGCCTATGACTGCTATTTGGCCATCTGTAACACTCTGCTCTACAATGTTCTCATGTCCCAGAGACTTTGTCATGTGCTGGTAGGCACTCCATACCTCTACAGTACCTTTCAAGCACTAATGTTCACTATCAAGATTTTTACATTGACTTTTTGCGGCTCTAATGTCATCAGTCATTTCTACTGTGATGATGTTCCCTTGTAACTTATGCTGTGCTCAAGTGCACAAGAAATAGAATTGTTGGTCATACTATACAGTTTTATAATCAAAGGAAAAGTGAGGAGGGGGAAAAGACCACCTTCCTCATTTTTGAACAGACATCAAACTTCCATCATCAGCTCCTCCTCCACGTTGGGCGGGGGTAGTTTTCTTGTTCCTACTTGGTCATACTGGGACTGTCATGGCGCTATGGAAATGGGCCAAAAGTTGGTAACATACTAAAATATGGTAAATCATCTCAGTTTTCAGTATAATGTCACCTTTTCCTTATATTTTTGTTTTTAGTACGTGCAGAGAAGCATGTCCTAGGAATCGATAACTTACTGACCTCACTGGGCAGGATGTGGACCTCATTCCACCATTGTTTTATGTTTGGGGGCATGTCTTGTGCTTCTGTTGCATGGTTTTCTTGCTACGAAAGTGTACTTTCTTGAGTGATGATTAACTTACAGGGGTCTCCCATACTTTTTTTCTCTATTTACAATCCCCTAGTGAGATTAACTATTTAATCACCTACTTTGTCCCTTTACTCTGTCCCTATCAGTTAAATATCTATCCTAAATATTAAAATGAACTTAATAGTTTCTAGTCCTATCTTCCAAAGTCACAGAGAATGAGTCCCTTCTCACTTTCCTAATGATGGTTCTTAGGGTGCTTGCCCAAGTCAATCAGATCCCTTTCCTGTCCTGTCTTCTGTCCTCCTGCTCATGGAGCAACATGGATGGATGGAGTGCGTGTGTGTGTGTATGTGTGTGTGTGCGTGCACACACACATGTACATACGTATTGGGACGTGTAAGGGAGGGAGGAGGGGAGAAAATTACAGCAGTTCTGAATTTAAAACCATGTAAAAACCATGTGAAAGTGAGAGTAGAAAATTAGGCAGACCACACTGCCCAGGACATTATGTGCCAAACTAAAAAGTCTGGGCTTTTAGGTAGGAGAGTCATACAGCCTGATTGGCAATTTAGAAAGATTATTCTTCCTATATTGCAGAGGAGACATTTGCAGGACCAGGACAGGAAGGCCCATTAAGAAAATACTGTAGGAGTCCAAATGAAGGATGATGAGGTCTGATCAAATCAGAGCCACAAAGATGGAAAAGCAAAGACACGTTCAAGAAATGTTCAGGAGAGAACTCGATGGATGTAGACTCTGAGGTGGGAGGGAGCAGGGATGATGCCAAGGGGTGGTGGGACAGGCAGCAGATGGAGCCTCTCCAGAATCCTGCCACTACCAGAAATGTTCATTCCAGGGCCTCAGAACCCTCCCGAACGAGTCTCTGCAGAGAGAGAAATGATACATTAACTGCAGGAGTTGGCAAGGAGTGAGGAATAGGAAACACTAATTACAGGCCAAGATCATTAACCAGCAGGTCTGGGATCAGCTGCATGTAACCTCAACTCATCTGCTCCTGCAAATGGCCAAGGGAGGATGCGAGGGGAAGAGTGTGGGCAGTACATTTTGCAAATGCTAAGGTAGCAGCTGAGCACAGACCTTGGTGACATGAGTTTGATATGCTTGGCACTTCGGCTCTGGTTTCTGGAGCCCTTGGGGTGCCAAATGCACTGTAGCCAGCTGGCCAGTTGTCCAAATGTCGCTTATGCCTCTAGGCCTCTAATTACCAGGCTCCCCTTTAGCCTTATAGCTACACTCCATTAGGGGCTTGCTGGCCACATGCACAGGAAATGGATTAGAGGCCATTAGACCATCCAGGTTGAAAAAGGTCAGGTCTTGCCTCCTGGGAGAAAAGCCTAAACTTCAGCTTTGTCATGTGGTGTTTGAAGCCAGAGAAAGATCTCAGGACTAGGAAAGAGTCCCAGCCCAGCTATATGGCCTTGAGCAAGCAAATTGTTTCACTTCACACAGTCTTGGTTTGCTTATGGGGCATAAATAAGCAATGTTCCCTAACTGAGAACATCAGATGATATCAGAGGCAGGGGCGTATGCATCTCAAAGGCTGTTGCTACTGCTGCTGATGTTAACTGCTAACCTGAATGTATAGGTGGCGGACTGGGAGTGAAGAAACCAAGGTTTTAGTCCTATTTCTGCTGGTGTGCTGTAGGACCTTGGGCAAGTCACTTCTCTCTAGGCCTCAGGTTCTTCATCTGAAAACTGAAGGGATTGGTCTAGCTCAGTGATTTTTAACCAGAAATATACACTAGAATTGCCTGTGGAGCTTCTTAAAAATGCAGGTACCCACATCCCACCCTGTTATGTTGAAGCAGGTTCTCAGCGGATATTAGATGCTCACTGAGAACCACTGGAATGGATGGTCAGGTGCCATCTGCCTCCCACCTCTGCCTACCTGCTCCCCCCACACCTGGAACGACTTGATCTCGCCCTTGGGATAAGCCTCCCCACAGCCTCCAGCACTGATCCTGTCCTCAAGCTCTGGATCTCGGCATCAAGCCGCCGGTGCTAAACTGTCTCTGACCTCCTGATTTAGTCTCACCCCTGAGCCCGAGCCAGCTGTCGAGATGTGGTCTCACCTTGTTCCCTGAGGGAGCTGCACTGCTGGGCTTGTCCAGCACTGATTGGCAGAGCATTGTTTTGCTTTTCTCAGCATCTGGGGTCCCATCCCCCAACTCCAGACTAACGGGAAGAGACCTGCTATTGGCTGAAAGATTGCCTTGCTCTGGACCACCTGCTAGGAGCATCAAAATATCCCCTGCTGTTGGACCCCTCCTGTGGTCATGCCACACCAGTCTCCATCTGCCTCACAGAGAACCCCACTCCCATCCAATATTCATGTTGGACACTGTGATGTGGCTTCCTTCCCAGGACTGCATGTGGCCTGTTGCCTGACCAGGCAGGTGGCATTTTCTGCCTTTATGTGCCTTAAGCCTATGGCTTCATTCCTTTCCTATTTCAACCTGATTTCTGCTCTGTCCAGCTGCAGCCGTGGTCATTTTAATGAGCTCTGTCCCACCCTGTGATTTCAGTGATTTCTGATATCTCTGCCAGCTGAAAAGGCAGAACCAGGGAGGTTGCTTTGGACCTGGTCTCTCTGGGACTGGGTTTCTCATCTGTAAAACAGGAGTGCCAACATCTGCCTTGTAGAAGCACTATCTCTCACTCGAATGCTGCTCGCCATCTATGAACTGAACTAAGTCCTACTCATCCTCAGGCCTCAGGCCTTAGACGTTGCTTCATAAAGCAGGTCTCTCTTACCAACACTGCCCCACCACTGTTATGTGCTCTGATGCAACCTGTACTTTTCCTTTCAACTCCTTAAACTCATGTAATTGTTAATTACACACTTTAAAGTCTTTCTCCCCTACTAGGTCATAAGGTCTGTGAGGGTAGAAACTGCCTTACTCACCAACATTAAACCCCCCATGCCTGGCACATAGAAGACAGGGGATGTGTCTCATGACTGACAGATGAGACATTGGATGTGCCTTGTCACAGAGCAGGTGCTCAGTGAACATTATCCCTCCTCCCTGCTCCTAGAGAATACCACTGAGCCAATCCCAGGATGTGAGCACCCACCCAGCACAGGGGAGCACCAGGGCATGGCTGAGCTGTTTCTTGAGGTCCGTGCTGGCCTTCCTTCTGGGCCCTGTGCAAGCTGCCACCCTGGCAGGAGCCACAAACACCTAGAAGTCTGGTGAGAATGATACCCATAATTCCCAACATCAAAAGAATCCCACCTGAGGATCTTTTTTAAAATACCTGTACCTACACCCAACCCATAGATACTTTGTTTTAATTCATCTGGAATGCAGCCTGGGCTTTGGTATTGTTCAGTAATCCCCCAGGTTTTCCCTGTATGCAGCCATGGATGAGAACAATTGGTTGGGTTCCATCACCACTTTCCAGATACGAAGGTGAAGCACAGGAGGGCAAGGAATCGGCCCAAGAACACACAGTAGCTATGGCATAGATGGATGGAGCTAGAACTTAGAAGACCTAACTTTCCACCATGGCTCCTCCCACTGCACCAAGTAACAAACTGAAAAAAAAAAAAATTCCCTTTATTAATTGCAGAGGCAGATTTCCTGGCATCAAACAAGGCTGCGGGCAGAGAGCTTGTTTTTTTCTACCCTGGAAAATCTGTTATTAAAAGCTTGTTTATGCAAGAAGGGTATAATTAAAAGTGAATGAGTGTAATTCCTTTATCGCAATGAATATTAATTAAAGGTAAACACAGCATCAATATTCATTTAGAGGAAGACAGAGGCTGAAAAGAAGACTGCTCGTACTAGGGTTGTCCATCACATCAGAAAGTAACAGATGACAGGACTCCAATAGCAGAATGTTGCTCTATTTTTCTCACATCCTCTCAGATTTAGAAGTTAGCCAAAATACAAATCTTTTGTCAGGTTGGGCTCCATGACCAGGCACAACTGCATGGGTACAGCCCTGTCTTGTTCAGGACACAGCTCTCAGAAAGTTGTTTGTTTTTTTTTATACATCTTTAGTGGAGTATAATTGCTTTACAATGTTGTGTTAGTTTCTGCTGTATAACAAAGTGAATCAGCTATATGTATACATATATCCCCATATCTCCTCCCTCTTGAGCCTCCCTCCCACCCTCCCTATCCCACCCTTCTAGGTGGTCACAGAGCCCTGAGCTGATCTCCCTGTGCTATGCGGCTGCTTCCCACTAGCTATCTATTTTACATTTGGTAGTGTATATATGTCCATGCCACTTTCTCACTTCGTCCCAGATTACCCTTCCTCTTCCCTGTGTCCTCAAGTCTATTCTCTACATCTGAGTCTTTGTTCCTGTCCTGCCCCTAGGTTCATCAGAAACATTTTTTTTTAGATTCCATATATATGTGTTAGCGCAAGGTATTTGTTTTTCTCTTTCTTTTTTTTTTTTTTAACATCTTTATTGGAGCATAATTGCTTTACAGTGGTGTGTTAGTTTCTGCTTTATAACAAAGTGAATCAGTTATACATATACATATGTTCCCATATATCTTCCCTCTCGCATCTCCCTCCCTCCCTGTTTTTCTCTTTCTTGACTTACTTCACTCTGTATGACAGACTCTAGGTCCATCCACCTCACTACAAAGAACTCGTTTCTTTTTATGGCTGAGTAATCTTCCATTGTATATATGTGCCACATCTTCTTTATCCATTCATCTGTCGATCGACACTTAGGTTGCTTCCATGTCCTGGCTATTGTAAATAGGGCTGCAATGAACATTGCGGTGCATGTGTCTTTTTGAATTATGGTTTTCTCTGGGTATATGCCCAGTAGTGGGATTGCTGGTTCATATGATAGTTCTATTTTTAGTTTTTTAAGGAACCTCCATACTGTTCTCCATAGTGGCTGTATCAATTTACATTGCCACCAACAGTTCAAGAGGGTTCCCTTTTCTCCAGACCCTCTCCAGCATTTATTGTTTGTAGATATTTGTTGATGGCCATTCTGACTGGTGTGAGGTGATACCTCATTGTGGTTTTGATTTGCATTTCTCTAATGATTAATGATGTTGAGCATTCTTTCATGTGTTTGTTGGCAATCTGTATATCTTCTTTGGAGAAATGTCTGTTTAGGTCTTCTGCCCATTTTTGGATTGGGTTGTTTGTTTTTAAGCTGTAAAGACTCTTCGTTATGTGGGGTCAGCATACTGGAGGGGCAACTGGCCTCTTCGGCCCTCTTGGAAAGAGAAGAGCTAAACAGACTGATAACCAGCTGTGTTGTTCTGGCCCCTGAGCACTGGGACAGTGGCAAAAGTACATCATTTCCCAAGGAAGAATTCCCAAAGCCATGGCAGGTCCCCAGATCTTACAAATCAGACTCAGTGAGGGGTTGGGGAGGACAGGACTTTTGAACGTACAGATTGCCAGGTCTCACCCTGGTCCTACTAAATCAAAATCATTTTGGACTGAAACTTAGGAATAAGCATTTTAACAAATTTTCATGTTAATTCTGATTTCTAGAATTTCTAGCCAAGCTGAAGAGCTGTGAAGACAGAGACCAGTACTCTTTTCTAGTTCCTTCTGGTCTATCAAGAAAAACGACACATTAGAATTGTAATTATAATACACAGTGATGACTGCTGTCACAGAGGGAGGAATACAATAGCATTGGAGCACAGAGACAGGTGAACTCAGCTCTGAATGGGGAGTCCAGGAACACTTCACAGAGAACATTAATGGAGCACTCATGTGAGTAGCATGTTCTCACAGCAGGGATGGTGTGGAGCCTTGGTGAGACTGCTGGAGAATGGACTTAACTGGAAGGCAGAGCAAGTGATGTTCCGTGAGGTTGATGAGTACTAGGTTGTGAAGAGTGTGAACGCCACGCAAAGGCATTTGGATATCGTCATGTCAAAGGGGGAAAGAGATTCAGGAGACTGCCCTACACATTGGTGGGTTATGGTGAGAATTCATTGAGGCACTGCAGGCTTAAATGCCTCTTCATTGCATCAGACTTAGGCTCAAACAAGCATTTGGAGGATTTTAAAAAGAAATGCCAAATAGGAGGTTGACATCTACTTAGGAGCCAAGATAGTGTTTACCAGGAGTTGAGAGAAGGAAGCCATGTCTTCCTAGAGAAACCGGGTGTGTCCTGAATAGGCAGGGAGGAGAGAGAAGGTATTTCAGGCTGGGAAAGGCTTGGCACTGGGTCCAGCAGCACTTCTCAGCAAGGGCACTAACCATTATCATAGACTGAGAAGGTCTTGATAGGTTTTTTTACCTGTAGCTGTGGGCAAGCTTCTAATGAGAAGGGGTCATGTTTGGCCACAACAGTGCAAATGGAGCAACAGTGTGGGGCCAGCTCTGAGGACCAGATGGGGGTGAGCCCTATATTCATACTGGTCCCATGTGGTACATTTTAAAAGGGAGGAAACACATTCTCTTCTTTCTGAGACTGGTCTTATAGAATCAGAGTTCCTCAGCTCTGGGGGGCCCATAGAGCTCCTGCATACCAACTCTTATAGCTCAGAAAATGTCTGAGGGTGCAAGGACCCGCCCAGAGTCATTCTGCCATCTAATCCCACCTGAAGTGTGACCTTTTCCCTAACAGTACCCTCCTCTATTCCCTGGTTAGCACACTCAGCAGCACATTGGAATAACCTGGAAAGTTTAAAAAATATTTATGCCTGGGTCCCACCCCCAGCGACACTGACTTAATTAATGTGGATTGGGGCCTGGGTGTTGAGAGTTATCAACACTACCCAGGTAATTCTAATGTGCAGCAAAGCGTGAGACTCACAGCTCCATTCGTACCTTTAAACAGTCAACCAGTAAGTATTAGAAGGAAATGAGTGATTCAGTAATTGAGGTGTTAGCTAAGAATGCTATTCTCATTTTGATGAAGGATTCTTATTTTTCTTTCATACATATCTGGCTGATTTTCCTTTCGAACTCTGAAAGCAATCCACTTATTGCTGCAGTCCAAACAACACAATAAATATATTTTTCTATGATCCAAAACTAAACCATGCCTATATTTTCCCCAATTTATAATGATAAAAATGGTAACCTCCTCTTCGCCACACCATACATAGGAATCATTTTGCATTTGGGATCTAGCATAATATTGATTTATTTTTTATAGTCAACAATTATTAAGATTTAATTAAAAATTGTCTCTCTGCAATAATTTTCTCTTGTATTCATTTTTCATTTTGCTGGACTATAGCTTTCAGAAATTCTTACAATACGAGTTGTTGTACAGACTTTGTATTCTAAAATTCTTTTATTTTGACCTTACATTTTAATGATTATTTGGGTTGTTAAAGAATTCGAGGCTCAAAATTATTTCCTCTCCTAATATTGAAGATATTATTCCATTATCTCTTGTAGCCATTATTGGTCATCAGAAACTGGTTGTTTATCTGATTCTTCCTTCTTTGTAGGTAATTTTTTCTGAAGCTTTTAGATTGTTTTTCTGTTTGTTGTCCAAAATTTCACTAGGATGTGTCTAAGGTTGAATTTTTGTTTTGTTTCGTTTACTCAGAAGCAAGGTGTCCTTTTTTGAATCTAAAAACATCTTTCTCCAGGACTGGGGTATTTTTTTCTACTATATTTTTGATTTTCTCTCTTTTGTTTTGTCTGTTCTCTCCATCTTCAACCCGTATTCAATAAATAGATATTGGACGTTTGACTCTGTCTTCCACATGTCTTAACTTTCTCTGCATGTTTTGTCTCTTGGTCCTTCTGTTCTAAAAACTGGTGGAATTGCTCAGCTCCAGCTTACAGCACACTCATTTTCTCTTCAACTATGTCCAATGTGCTCTGCACTCATTGATTTACTTTTTCTTTCCAACAAGCATATTTTATCATTTCTGAAATCTCTAATTGGTACTTTTTCATAACATTTGTTCTTGTTTCATAAATGTAAATATTAACTACATTTTCCCCCATTTTTATCTATTCCACTTTCTCTTTCCTAGGGAGCTAATTTTTCTGTTTGTTGAGTTTTATTCCCTTCTTATACAATGTTTGTTATCCTTAAATCTTTAGCAATTCTTAGTAACGTGCTCAACTTTTATTAGAGATTGCCTTTAATGCCACCTGAGGATGCATTTTCTTTACCAAAATCTGACTCTAGCCCTGTGGTGGAGGGGTGGGATGTGCTGTAGGCAATGAGTTGTGCCTGTGGCCAGACTTCTGGATGTGGGAGCACCCATTTGCTCCTGGTTGTCACAGGTACTGCCCTTCTTTGCAGCCCCAGCACTCAGAGGCTCCATCCTGATCTAAGGGCACTCACCCATGCAGCTTGCTGTTGGCTCACTGAAGGGAGGAAGTGGGGATGGTTAGCACTAGCAGTGGGTCTTGAGACCGTCGGGACCTGGGGAAGTATACGGCTGATGCTCACATAAACAGGAAGTGTGTCTGTCTTTGAATTTTATTAGAACTGGGCTCAGAGACAGATGAGGAATATATAGACCCAGCCAGAACTTAACTCCAAGTCAAAAGGACCCCAAACACTTCACTGTATTTCTTCTCCTTATTCTAGGAATATATCTATATCTATATATAGATATCTATCTAGAGATATATAGATAGATATATATAGATATCTATCTGAATATCTATATAAGGTATATGCTATGTCTACAGATATATAGATAGCTAGACATATATACTAAATATTTCTACGTATATATTTAAATATGTACATAAAGTGTTTTACATAAGACTTGGCACTCAATAAATGAGAGCTACTATAAAGAAGCATCATCAACATAATGTATTACTGCCACCAAAAGTCAATACTATCTGCTTATTTTCTCTGTCTCTACTCTTCCTTTAAAATCCGATTTTGAGTTGAAATTGGTCTCAGAAGCCATTTACTTCAATCTCTTCATTTTTAAAGATTAATAAATACATTAACATTTTAAGGTTAATTAAAACATTCTCATTGCAGAAAATATAGAAAATACAGAAAAAGTAAAATAATTTAAAGAAAAAACTTTTATCCATAAGCCCATCCCAGTTAGCACTATCAGCTCCATAATTTATGGACTGTGGCCCACGGAGGAGAAATGGTCAGCCAACAATCTGACCTGTCAACAGGTCATTGGCCAAGTGTCCTCCATACCGTCCTCTGTCCTTCTCCCTGAGACAGGAAGACTGTGCTTTGTTCTGTTGGTTAGAGGAACACACAACTGACTACAAGCCTGGGTAGAGTTACTGTCTCACACAAGAACCCTGAGTTCGGCCTGCCCATGCCCTCTTTCCTGCCCATGATCACGTTGGTCACAGCAATGTCTTCCTCTTGAATTCCATGACCTCGAGGAGCTGAAGAAATCATTCAGCTCTTCGCTTGTCTTAAACTATTAGTGTGGCATGTGTTTTGTTAGTACAGGTGTAGAGGTCATGCTAAGACCAGTCTGGGGGAGAGGAATGGAGAGAGCTGTGGGACTGTGCAGTTTTTCCCCTGCACCGCCTGGGAAACTCCTCTAAGAAGCTCCAGTGTCACCTCCAACTTGAAGTCCTCCTTCCTCTGCCCAGGCAATTGGTCAGTCTCAGCTCTGTGCTCCTTAGCCGTTAGTTCATTTCTCCCTACAGCATTTATAGGGTATGTGTCTATAGGTCTGTATCACCTGATGGATTATGAATTTCCTAAAGACAAGGATCCAAAACCTAGCACAATTCCAGGCTCATAGCAAGGGCTTAATAAGTGTCTGATGAATGAATGATTCAATGTTTGAGTGAATAAACTTCACTGAGGAGCTTTAGCAAATATTCCAGAAGCATTTTGAAATATTTGAAGAATATTTTGTTGAAATACAAAGAATGTCCCAAGAACAAGTAAGACAGCTTCACCTACCATATTTAACATGATATTACCAATAGTGTACCATAACTAAACCATTTAACTAGCCTTCCTTCTATTAACATAGGCGTTTATTCCCTGACTTAGCACCGAGTCACGGGTGGAAAATGTGAGTGGCATGTACTCTAACACCATAATTATTGCTTGAATTTGTTCTACAGAATCCTAGAAGAGTACTAATCTATGTTCCTGAACTTCCCCAGTGTCAGGGATACACCTGCCCTCCAATTCACCCTATTTCAAAATCAGAAAAATCATCATTTTTAAAGAAAGTATCCTAGGAGATAGAAAGAGATTTGAATTTTAAATTAAAGGTTTAGATTTGAGGCCCAGGTCTACTATTAACTGGCTGTTGTGTTCATCTCTTTACTATTCGAAGCCTCATTTCCTTATCTTGAAAATAATAATAACTGCCAGAGCAGGTAGCGGTGAACACAAAGTGTGAAATGAATACAAAAGTATTTTGTGAACAATGAAACAGTGTACATATTTAATGGTGGAAAGGAAGGGAGGATGAGGGGTTAGTAGGGACACGGATATCCGTCTTAAATGAAAGAGAATATCCGTCAGAACAAAAGAGAAAAGATTCTTCTCCAAAGAGGAAGAAATCACTGGAATCATGGAATGCTGTGTCACAGGGGATGAGAATGCCTTGTTTACAGTCACATGGGGTCAGTGGAGAGAACAGTTTCATAACTACTGATGCCACATCCTTCCTGCCTCCTTCCTCCCACCTTTCTGGTCTTGTCTCGAAGAACACAGGCTCTGAGATGCACTGCCTAGATTTGGGTTCTGATTCTACCACTGACTGAACCCCCAAAAGTACTTCACTTCTCTATCCGTCACTTTCTGCATCTGTGAAATCAGAGTGATCATAATATCTCCACATAGGATCCTCCCTTCCCTGTTACCCAATTTTATTTCCACAGTCTATCATTACAACTTCCTTGTATTTACTCTCAACTCCCTTGCTGCTCCATCTCCTCTGTGTGCTGTACTCACTTTGCAAGATCACACCCTAGTGGATCGTAACTCTCCCCACACTCTCTGCCTGCCCTTCTGCAGCTGAGTGGAGCTTGAGAAAAATTCAAGACCACACTGACTGACCTGCCTTAGGTGCAGGACCAAGGACCACAGGTGTGCCCTTAAGACTACCCAGCTGCTGTATTGTATCCCCTTAGACCACCCGCTCTCCCACCCTGCTAGAAACAACTTCACAACATCTTCCTGCTCAATCTGCCTTTGCCCACACTCTCACCTAATGGCCTTGCTTTTCACATCACTGAGAAAATAGAAGCAATCAGAAGAGTATTTGCATGGACTCCCACAAATCTATCTGTAAATCTGCTGGCATTTTCAGTGTTCTACCTTCCATTCTGTTACTGAAGATAAATTGTCCACCTCTTATCGAAAGCTATTATGGTTGAACTGTGCCTTCCAAAACTGTATATTGAAATCTTAACCCTCAGCACCTCAGTGAGCTTATTTAGAAATAGGGTCATTGCAGATGTAATTAGTTAAGATGAGGTCATACTGGAGTAGGGTGAGCCTCTAATTCAATACCACTGGTGTCCTTATGTGAAGGGGAAATTTGTTCAGAAACACACACAGGAAGAATGCCAAGTGAAAAGGAAGGTAAGACCAGGGTGATGTGCCTACAAGCCAGGAAATGACAGATTTCCAGCAAACCACCAGAAGCTAGGGGAGAGGTTGCAAACAGATCCTCCTTCATAGACCTCAGAAGGAACCAACCCTGCTGACACCTTAACCTTGGGTTTCTAGCCTCCAGGACTGTGAGAAAATTAATTTCCACTGTTGAAGGCACTCAGCTTGTGGTACTTTGTTCTGGCAGCTCTAGAAAACTACAACAAAAGCCAACCCTTCAGTCACCTAAAGTGACTAGATTCTACCCCGTTTAAAGTACCCTGAGACATTGGTCCAAAAGCATTTTTCTCCTATAGCATTAGTTTTTTCCTCTCTACTGTATCATTCTCATCGGGTCCACACAGGCTGTTATTTGTCTAATCTAAAAAAAAAAAAAACAAATTGTTTTTAACTTCCCTTGACCGTGCTTTCCCTGCCTTCTACCACTTCTTTTCTCTGCAACACTTTGCAGCAAAACTTATTATGTTGATATACTCACTGTCTCTGATTCCTCTCTTATCTTTTCTTAAACACACTCAAACTAGGCTCTCATGCCCTTTACTCCACATAAAGCGTTCTCGTCAAAGTCACCAACGGCTTGCACATTGCTACGCCCACTGACCAACTCAGTCCTGCTCCTACCTGAGCCACCAGTGACATTGGACACAGCAGATCATTGCTGCCCCCTCAAGGCACTTCTTCCCTTGGCTTCTGGGACTACACACTCTTGCCTTTGTCCTCGCTTTCTGACTGTTCCTGTTCATTCTCCCTCGGTGGTTCCTCATCTTCTCCCAGACTCAGGGTCCTGTCCTTGGTCCTCCTCTCTATCTACCTACAACATACAGCCCCTCAGTGAGCTCATCCAAGCTCAAGGTTTAATTACCATCTATGTACCAAAGACTTTTAAATGTATACTTCCAGATGAGCCACTCCCCTGAACTCCAGGCTCACGTAGCCAACTGCCCACTCCAATAGATATACCACAAACGTAACATGTCCCAAACTGAACTCCCAATCTTCCTCCGAAAGCCTGCTCACCTGCATTCTTCTCCATCTCGGCTGAGGGCAACTCCATTCTTCCAGGTGCTCAGACCAAAACCTGGTATTCATTTTTTGTTTTTTGCGTTTTAAAATTTTTATTGGAGTATAATTGCTTTACAGTGTTGTGTTGGTTTCTACTGTACAGCAAAGTGAATCAGCTATACGTATACATATATCCCCTCTTTTTTGGAGTTCCTTCCCATTTAGGTCACCAGAGCATTTGTATTCGTTTTTAACTCCTTACTTTCTCTCCCGCCACAGATCCAAGAAGTCCTACTGACTCCACATTTAAAACATATCTGGAATCTAAACCTTTCTCATCCCCTCTGCTAAGCTATCATCATCCTTCACCAAGATTATTGCAACCGCCACCTAACTGATCTCCCTACTTCTTCCCTTGCATCCTACACTCTATTCTCAACACAGCAGTCAGGTCCTGTAAAACACAGCTCACCTTAAGTCAAGTCCTCCCATGGCTTCCCACTTGATAAGAGAGAAAGCTGGGCCCTTCCAGTGGCCTCCTGGTCCCTTCATGGCCTCTGACCTCATCGCCCTCTCTCTGCTCCAGCCACAGCAGTCCTTGCTGGTCCCAGAGTATCCAGGTTGTTCTAACTGCAGGGTCTTTGCACTGGAACACTGGTCCCCCAGGTAACCACATGGATAACTTCATTATCATCTCCATCCCCTCTCAGATGTCACTTCCTCAATGAGACCTACCTGGACCAACTATAAAATTGTGATTCCTGCTCTCAGATGTTCCCTTTCCCTCCCCCTGCCCCATCACTTCCTAGTATACAATATAATTTACTTATTCATTATGGTCCTATATTTTCTGTCTCGCTGCACCAGAATGCAAGCTCTGGAAGGTAGGGGTTTATTTTTCTGTTTTGTTTATTTATAGATTTATTAAGTGCCCAATAAATATTTGTTGAATGAGTGAATAAATGAAAGGATGAATATAAAGTGTCTAGAATAGTGTCTGGTGCAAAATATGTGCTTAAGAATTATTAGCCATCATAGATATTACCTTGCATTATTGAATGGGAAATCAGATTTTGCAGCAGGAAGATCTAGGAACTTGGCTGGCAGAGTGCCCCTTAAAGGAAAGACACTGGGTGAGGGAGGAAAACTTGCCAGTTAATGAAGCTTATCCAAGGCTCATTTATTTCCAGTTGACTTTGCATGGACTCTTTTGGTTTTCCTCTGACTGCTCTCTTGTGCCAAACTTGGATGAATCCCTTGGACCTACCCTGGCAGGGCTCTGCTAGAATCACTGCTCTGTGCTTCTCAGGAGAACCTCAGGCCCAATTTAGCCAGCGGGAAACAAAAATTAATAACCTCAGAGAAATCTCAGCCTATCTCTGCTGCTACCTCATTTCCAGGGTTTTTCAGTCTTTAAGAGGCTATAGGAGAATTAGGTCCAAACCCAACAGCTGGTAGTAGTTAATACTACTGAACAAAGGACAAATAGATTCTGCCCAGCCCGTTAGACATTCCCATGGTCAGTAGAGAACACAAATGGTTTATAATTTTTTTTCGATGGAAGGGTTTGCCAGGGAACTGATTGAATGTGACTTAGGTTTTATAGGACCACTCTGGCTGTAATTTTTTTTAATAGAGTGTAGGGGGGAAGTAGGGAGAGCAAGTAGGAGGCTATTGCACTAATCCTCCTGAGAGCTCAGTTCACAGTAGAGAAGTAAAGAATGGTTGGATTCTGGATATGTTTTGAAAGTAGAGTCCATAGGATTTCCTGACTGGTTGGATCTATGGTATGAGAGAAAGAGAGGGGTCACAAAGACAGCATGGTTTTGGGGCTTAGCCCCTGGAGAGATGGGAGCTGTCATAGCACCTCATGTGACCCACAGGACACTCTTGTTATTGAGAAGATGTATATGGCTGGGGGGCGGGCAGAGAAAGGGTTGCATTGAATTGTTTTATACACAAACATTGCAAATATGTCTTCTTTAAAGCAGACAGACAACTGTTCTTCAATTTTTCCTAGAAAGAAGAGAGAAGGTTTTGTCCTCAGAATTCCTAATAATTAATTCCTCCTTTCCCTACTCTAATTTTTTTTTTTTAACTCTGTCCGGGAAAATTCATTTTCTGAATAATTTGCACAGAATAGAATAACTCAAGTCTAACATATTGTTTAATAAAAATGCAACTTTAACAATGTCCACACACTCACACCCCTTCCTGAGTGAACTGAGACCCTCAACATGCAGGTCTTGTCTGAAAGCATCAGTGTTGATTTAAAGCCCACCCAGTGAGAGCGGTGGGTATTCAAATGACTGAGAGGGCTACTGGGGAGAGAGAGGGGCTATACTCTACATTTCTCAGCATTTGGGGTGAGGACGAGCCCCGTTTTCTCGTCCAGAGTCCCCTGGGCTGTCGGACTTCTGCCACTACACAGTGTCAGCCTGTCCACTGACAGCATCTCGCCCAGATGGAGCCTAACCCGGAGGAAAGGGCCTTGTTGGAGACGAAAGGGGAAAAGAGTGGAAATGAGGATCAAGGGTCTCCCAGCTCCCCATTACTAATATTAAACTATTTTGTGTATGTAACATATGACGTGGAAATTTGGGATCACATGGAACAGTAAGATCAAACGGAAACTTTCAACTGGTTGTCTTAGGAATGAGTTTGCCTGGGAGGCCCAGGGCACTGTGGGGAAGAACACATACAGACGAGGGACATGAGAGTCGGGGGTGTCCTGGGGTGCTGCCCTGGCCAGCAGCGTCCCACCTACATTCTCCACAAGATGGCGCTTGTCTGCCCAAAGCTCAGTGGAAGACTTTAGATTTTATTTGAATAATGGAGGCTGCAGTCCCATCCACTTATCTTCCAGGAGAAAGACTAGGAAGAAGGAATGCGGATGGGCAGGGCCAGCCTGGTTGCAATTTCCCACCGAGCAGGACTGAGGTCCGTCAACTCTGCTTGAAGGTAACTTCCTCACATTTGTGATGTTTGGAACCCTGAGTCTGTGTCTCCTGCCACAATAGGCCACAAAACCATTCAAACAAAAACAGAAGGAAGACTATGTCAGCAGAGCACTTTGTAGTTAACACAAGGTGTTCAGATATGTTTTATGATTTGATTTTCAAACTAGCCTGGACTGGGAATCCACGTCTGTCTCATTCATTGTATCCACAGTGTTTGGAGCAGGGAGTGGCACATAGGCTCTAATGCATATTTGTCAAATAAATGAACCCTGTGAGGCCAGAAAAGGAATCATTATCCGCATTATATATCTGAGGCCCAGAGACTCACAGTTAATAAATGGCAGAGCCAGGACCAGACGGAGACTCCCACCCCAAGGTCATTGCTAGTTATTCTGTCCTCTGATGCTTCTAGGTCACTAGCCTCAGGAAACAAAGAACCCCAAAGCCGTGAGTGTGTGGAGCCGCTGTACAGCGCACAGAAAAGCAGGCAGCGGGGGTTTTCTAGCAAAGAGAAAGATATTCAAAGAAAACTCAGGACCAAGGTGTGGACACATAGCTGGCAAAAAGCTCCATGTCCTCCCTATGCAGCCAAGGTGTGTTCCAGCAGGCAGGCACTGGCTGGAAACGCGCAGCTCTTCAGCGCCCCCCTGGAGCAGAGCTTGAGAATGCAGCCTTTTGCACGGCTGAAGTGCTCACAGGAAACCCAGATCCAAAAGCATTACGGTTATATCTAACTGATCCTTCATGGTCCGCTATTTAGTTATTAGCCATGATAAGACTCAGGATTCATCACTCCTGCTACTTCTTGTCTGGGGGAAATAACCAAGAGTTTAGTCTTACCACAGATTAGAAAGCTAATGTGCGTAGCTGGCCACTGAGAGTGAATACACGACATTAGGTTCTTAAGGCTGAGAAGAACTCTGAGTGGTCCATAGTCTGGGTCCCTAGACACAAGGTCTGAGAAACTGCTGAAATAACATGTATATTACGTGTGTTCTGGAGGACAGGGTCTATGGCTTCCATCAGATCCTCACAAGAGTCTCTGCTCCAAATCCAGCCACTGAGGATCAGAAGTTACCTCCTTAGCCCCCCAGCTGCCCAGCTTTGCTCAAAGCCCCAGGGGTAGGGAATAGATACCTTGCAAGGCAGCCTATCCATTTCCTGTGATCAATACCTACCCCCACAGAGAGTGAGGGGTGGGCAGGTTGTCCCACTAGGACCTGAATAAAACACCTCCCTCCATGTGTCCAGCACACGGGATCAGAACCAGAGCTGCAGCATAGCAATGCTGGGACGGCCTCGGAAGTATATCGGTAGGCATCATGGGGGCTGCTTTTCAAATATGCATATTTAAAGACAACTAATGACTAGTTCCCCCAAAGTGAAGGAGAATTCTTTTTAATAAGAATTGCTGCTCATATGTTTCAGAAGAGCCTCTTATCTAGAAGCCAGGTCTGGAGCTGGTGGCGTCCATCGGCCCCAATTCTGATGGACCACCCCCAAGGTGAGGTATCAGTGATGGAGGTAAAGCCCCAAGTTTGTGCAAAAATAGATCCTCTCCTGCCATCTGGTGTCTAACACTATTAATACACCTTTCACAACATGGATTTGTATCAAGTTCCCATCTCTGATCTTTTCAAGGGTTTCAGAACGGAACTTAGTTTAAACTCCACCCTTTACTTACATGAAGTCTGGGCTCAGGAATTGTATAAGCATGTGTCACACAGCTTATCAGTGGCAGAGCCCAGATTGAGGCTTAAGCCTTTTCGCTGTCCTTCAGGAGCTCTTTCCCATCCTGCGCAATGTTCCGTTTAACCTTCCCTGTCACTTTGCCCTTTTCCTAGGACAGGAACTTTCCATCTGGAACCAAGGTCCGGGCTGACTGTTCTCCTCCACGCTCCCACAGCTCCCCACACTTCCCTCTGTAACAGCATTCTGCACCCAGATGATCCCCACCAACTTTTCTGTGTCCTTCACTCAACAAGAGGCCCTTGAGAGCAGAGACAGTTCACATTCCGAACACAGGGCCCAGCCTGCAGCCTAGCGCAGGTGAACTGATGAGAGAAGTCGCCCCTCACCCAGGTAAGCAGCACCCTTGCTGTACCTGTCATCACGACCATTGTCTTCCTGTTCTGTGCTACGGAACCCCATGCTCCTGGGGTCCTGAAGAGAAAGGACATGGGTCCCCTCGTGCAGAGCTCTGGTGGGTAGGAGGCCCATCCAGGACAATACTGAGTGAGGAATCTTACAGATGGGTGCCCTAAGGGCAAAAAGAGAACATGGTGAGGCTGTCAAGCTCAGGGCAGTTTCGGAGAATAATGTTCAAGGCAGTTTCTGAGACCTGAAGGTGAATTCAGGAGAACCTTGGTGGAGAGCACTTGGGCAGCAGGAACGGCCAGGCCCAGAGGTGTGAGCAGGCAGGTGTGTTAAGGGTATACCTGGAGTGCAGAGAAATTTGAGAGTTGTGGGGAGAAAAAGCCTAACCCAAGAGCTTCACAAGGGCCAAGTGACAAAGGTCTTTAATGCCAGGATCTGGGAGCTTAGCCTCAGTTTCCAGGGACGAGATGCCTGTGTAAAAGATTTTAAGGAGTAGAACAATGAGATGGGGTCTGGGCAGCAGTGGGATGGATGAATCAGGAAACATTAGATTAAAGAGTGTGGCCCAGGGGAAGTCTGTAGAGCTGCTGTTCTCACACTTCAGTGTGCTTTAGAATTTCTAGGAGAGACAGCTTGAATGCAGATTCCTAGGTGCCCTCCAGAGATTCTGATTCAGTAGATCTGGGCTAGGGCCCTGGAATTTGCACTTTCAGCAAGAAGCAAACTCTTTGGGTGCTTCTGATACAGATGGCTTAAGGGCACACTTGAGAAACCACTGGAGGAGAATGAGAGGAGGAGAGAGCAGAGGTCGGAGGTCAACATGTAGGGGATGGGAAGTGAAGGAGATGAGATGCTTCCCAGTGGTCCTTGAGGGAAAACAGTTGGGGGACGGGAAAGGGAAGGGAGAAGCAGCGCCTGAAAAACCAAAGGAAGATTGCTTTCAGAAGGAGAGACCAGTTCCCCAAAACAAACTCAATGAGACAGTTAAATTAGGTATGAACAGAAAACAGGGTTGGTCAGGTTTGGGCAACTACACGATCCTTAACGACTCTATCCAGCAGTGGTTTATGGAACAATGTGGGGAAAAAGCCCGACAACAGAGGGTAGGGATTCCCTGCAGAAGAGAAACACTGACACTCAGGAGATTTTCCTCCCTCCCTCCAGAAGCTTGACAAGGAAAGAAAATGAGAAAGGGGATGGAGAGTGGATGAGAAGCGACTGATCGTGCAGAAGTGTTTTGGTTTCAGATGGGAAAGACTGGGATACCTTTCAATGCCCTGGAGGAGGAGTGGGCTGACATCACGGCAGAGGGTTCCAGAGAGAGGAGTGATTGGAGAAGGGGGCTCCCAGAGAGCAAGCAGCAGGTGAGGAGACGTCCTGAGCCCCCAGAGGCAGGAAGAGAGGCCCTTCTTTCCTCAGGCAGGTGACGAGAGGAAGGGGAAAAGCGTGAGTGAAAATATGTTTGCAGGTTGATTAAGGGACAAAGGAAAACAAATCCCATAAATATGTAAACTCACCTTGTCAAAATCTGAGTTGATATATAAATCTGGGAGAAATAGTGAGTTTATTAAGTAACTGGATTAAGAGTCCAAAAGATGTTAAGAGTCTCGAGTGAAGAGCTTGAAACTAACTTCAACTGTGCAAATGTAAATTCTGCAGTTGGTTTAAAACTTAGCTTCCAAAAATACAAGAGGGCAACATGACCTAACAGCAGCCAACAATTTCAAAAAATTAAAATTGATGATATTCTCCATTTAACTAAGAAGGATTATGAGGCTTTTAAAAGCTAAGAATTTGAAGTTATCACTGTGGGATCCCAGGGGTTTGCAGAGTTCTAGCCTACCAACTCTTACTCCACCCCTTTCTAAAGGTATGAAGACAAGGAAGAGTGGGTGGTATGATTGCTGAGACAACTTAATCTATACTCTGCTTTATATATTTTTTGAAGTCATTCATTTGCAAACCTTGATATTTTAACTATAACTGGAAACCAATCTTCATATTCTATCTCAAATCTGATTACACTGATTTCACCAAGTGAAACTCACAAACCTCCCTTACCACCTGGGAGAACTTTGCAAGACTAAAGAATCCTAAAACTTCACCCCCTCGGAGGTCTTGGGGGTGACGTGGGGAGCTGTCCATGAATCATCCTCATGAGCAGTTAGGTTTGGAAATCTTTGGATGTGTCTGATTCCCATCCTAAACTACTAAGGAGAGACAGAACGTTTTTCCTTGTGCTTCACGATCATTCAGAACTATCAGATTATGCCTTTGGTGGATATGGCAAACTACATGCTTGAAAGTATGGCTAATTATGGTCTACTAATGGCATTTGTTGGTGTTGCATAATGTTGGAAGACTTGCTTAGATTTATAAACTCCTTTTCTTAAACAAGTTTAGTTTTCAGTATAAATCTAATCACTATATATCTATTCTTTCTAATCTTTTCAAATGACTAGTAGTTATGAGTAGTATATCTATGTGCAATGATGCTGTGCATGTTATGAAGAGAGACAAATAAGACAGTAAGAGGTGGTTTGGAACTAACTCATCACACCCAAAGAACACATCACAAATGAACAAATCACGTACCATCTTTATCCTTCAAGTTTAATTTTATTAGTTGTCATGTCTCTTTGAGTTATAATTTACATAGAATAAAGTTCACCCATTGTAAGTGTACAATCTGATGATTTTTAGTTAATTTATAGGGCTGTGTAACCATCACCACAGTTTCAGAACACTGCTGTCACTCCACAAAGTTCCCCCATGCCTGTTAGCAGCCCTACAGCCCAAATAAACCTCCGAGCTGCTTTCTGTCTCTAATGTTTTGCCTTTTCTAGAAATTTCATGTAAATGGAAACACAAAGTATTTAGTCTTTCACATTTGTCTTCTTTCATTTAACATCATGTTCATGAGGATCGTCCTTGTGGTTAACAAGTACACATAGTTCGCTCCTTTTAGCTCTTACATTTCAGTCTAAGATCCATTTTTAATTCATTTTTGTGTATCACGTGAAGTAAGGGTGTAAGTGTATACATGTATGTATGTATGTCTGGATGGATGGATGGATGGATGGATTTTTGCATGTGGATATCCAGTTGCGCCACCACCACGTAAAAAGGCTATCTTTCCTCACTGAATTGCCTTGGCACCTTGGTTGGAAATCACTTGACCATAAATGCGTAGGTTTATTTCTGGACTCTTTTCTGCTGTTCCATTAATCTACATGTCTATCCTTGTAGGAAGGGTAAGCATTGATTTGTGAAAACTTTGTTTCAGTTTTATATATTTATGTATATACATACATATATATATATATATACACACACACACACACACACACACACACACACACACACACTAGATTACTGTGTAAAATGTATTTCTTACTAAGGATTGTGGTAAAGATATTTTCTTGAAAAATATTTATCTAGGCATTGCCAGATAATATTCACAATAAGATATAAAAAAGGGGTCCTAGAATAGTCTATCGGGATGCATAAGGATGGTGGAGCATGAGTGCAGCCTCACACTTCGCAGAAGGGGAAACTGAGGCCCAGGGGCGGTGGGAAGGAAGTAATTTACCCAAAGATCCACCAGAATGCGACCCAGGTGCCCTTCCTGGAAGCCCCCATCTTCCCAATGCACCAGCTGTTCCTCCCTGTTCTTTGGCAACTGCTTAAGCCATTTCCACCCCGCCCTCCACCGAAGTCATGCTGGCAGCAGCTGGCAGAGCCCTCGTGGCCACGCAGCTTGGCAGGAGTCTCCCTCTTTGCTCAGCCTCCCCTATGAGACTCACTGAAAACAGTCTCCCCAGACACTGCGCTGCCGGCAGGGCTGCCCCAGATGACTGTTCCCTGTGCTCCTGCCCCTCCCTTTCCAGGGACAGTGGGATTGGCTTTTCTTCAGGGACTCTTCTCAGAATGGAAAAAAGAAAGCCGGGCCATCGATGTCAAATGGCTCTTATGCAACGGCGGCATCTTGATGAGAATTGTGTAAATAACCCCAGAACAACATATGGATTGTATTTCCCTCGATTTACCCGGGAATGTAATAAGTCATGGCCATGGAGTAAGGCTGCTGCCCGGCCCTGGCACTCGGAACACTGGAAAGAGTAGTCTCCCCACCCCAGGGACCTCTTAGCCGGGAACTCTCCTATCCACCTCAAGTTGCAAGGGCACCTGCCCTCAACAGGGCACAGGCTGTGCTGAGTCACGCTGACAGCATCCCAGGCAGACCCTGATGCCCTCCTTCAGAGGAAGATTGTGCTTCCAACCACACAGACTGGGCAGAAGATCTGCTCATTAGCTCATTCCTTCCTCCATCCATTCAGCTAGTATTTATTGAGCACTGTTGTGGGGGGCGGGCGGGGGGAGTAGGAATATCACAGCGAACAAGACATCACAGCCCTGCTCTCACGTCCAGTGAAAGGACTTTCTAGCACTCCAAGTTATCAAAGCTTTTGAATAGGGGCGAGTTCCCAGCAGAGGTTGATAGAGACTCAAGCATCAAATGAAGATTTGGGTGGCTGATTTCCAAGATTCCTCCCAAGCGCAAGGTTTCACGAGGTTTTAAGTTCTTGGAACACTGCCACTGCTCCCCTGCTGCCCGCGCAGGTATCTTTGGACGGCACCTGCAGAAGCTTAGACCCGGAGGTTTTTGTTGGAAGGCCTGGGTGGTTGCTGGAGAAGAAACAGTGGGTCCAGGAAAAGCAGATGCCCATCTTTCCTGCTGAGAAAACCCTTTCCATTCTTATTTTTATATCCTGTCTTCTCTGTCTCTTCAGAAGAGATCTGAGAACTTTCTCCTGAGTGAGGAGGATGAATCTGAAGAGTAAAACAAAAACACACAAGCATAAAAGTTCTGGACAAAATGTTTCCATTGGGGGAAACTCCATAAAGGATGCATAGGATGCTCTGCATTATTTCCTATAACTGAATGTAAATCTACAATTACTTCAAAGTAAAAAGTGTAATTAACTCCCCCAAAACTTTTTGATTACTATACTACGCATATGTAAGATGTTACCTTTAGGGGAAAAGCAGTGAGGGATGTAAGGATATCTATACTTTTTTCCAACTTTTCTGTAAATCTGAAATTAATTCAAAATAAAAAGTTTGAAAACAAGTTTTAAAATGCAAGAAAATGCTTTTGATTTTCTTGCATTTTAAAGGGTTGGGGACAGAGCACGGGGTTAGGAATTAGTAGACACTGACTTTCTGTGTGACCCTGGGCAAGTCCTTTCTCCTCTCTGGCCCTCAGTTTCCCCATCTGTACAGTGCAGGTGTTCCACAAGACGATAATGTCCTATCCTATCTATGGTCGTACATTTATGGTCCTGAATTGGTATCACTCTCACCCTATTCTCTTTACCCTTTCCCAGCCCAACCTCTCAGAGTCTCCATCCGTAATGCAGGGATAAATAACATTTACTTTTTAAAAAAATTTTAAATTAAAAGTGAAAGGAAACAGTGGATGCCAGGTACCTGCTTAATAGTAAGTACTCAGTAGATGTGGGGTTCCTACCCCTTGCCCCTTTCTTTCCCACAGAACAGAGCTCAGTCTCTGAGCTCCTCCCCCTTCCCCCATCCACCTCCACA
Source organism: Balaenoptera physalus (assembly GCF_965194825.1). Classification (NCBI taxonomy): domain Eukaryota; kingdom Metazoa; phylum Chordata; class Mammalia; order Artiodactyla; family Balaenopteridae; genus Balaenoptera; species Balaenoptera physalus. The sequence continues at coordinate 66,051,926 of NC_138891.1, read as the reverse complement.
AACCCCTCCCTCTCTATCTCCCACTCCCCACCCCATCTGCATTCCACTCTCCAGCCATCTCCCTGTACCCACCCCCATCCTCCCCCCCACTCCTTCCTTCTCCCCCTCCTCCTCCCCGTCCTCATCCTCCTCCCCCTCCCCACCATCTGTGCCTGGAACTAGCACATAGCCTTTAACCACACCCAGGGGGGCTCTCACTGTGCTTGTCAAGAAGCAGAGCTGAATACTCAGGTCCTCAGCTTCCTTTTGCGTTGTTTCCCTAGAACAGTGTTTTTCACACTTTGGGTGCATCAGAATTACCTGGGAAGCTTCTTAAAACACAGATTGCTGGGGCCTGCCCCTGGAGTTCCCGTTCAGTAGGCCTGGTGCCAGACTTCAGAGAATGTGGGTCTCCAGCAAGTTCTCAGGTGATACTGCTGCTAGCAGGGGTTCCCTGCAAACCCAGAGGAGAGCTAGAGGCCCCATGTTCCAGAGGAAAGGCAGACTTGCCAGGGAGCTTGGCCCTAGGGGCTGAAGCCAAGGAGGAGAAGGAGATGCAGGCCTGACAGATGGGACAGGGTCTGATAGGAGATCAGGGCAGGGACCGCCCCCCCAGGAGAGGGGTTTCTCCAGCTTTTCCTCTTTTTTCTCCCTTCCCACCTGAAACGAAGCACTGCCCCCACTCCCTCACTCCCACCCCTGGGAAGTCTCCAGAGCCAGGTGAGGACGGGCCCAAGCTGAAGTGCTGACTGCCAGGGCAAAGGGAGGGAAAGGGAGCAGTGCGGGAACATCTCCAAAGCCCAGGACTCACAAGCTGGGAGGGGAGTGGAGTGGAGTCCATTTCAGACATGTTTGTTGGGAACGTGTTCCTGGTGGTTGGGGGACTGCGTAAGTAGAAGCTTGCCTGTGGCTGTATTTGTCAAGACGCCTGTGTGCTCTAGTGGAAAGTGAGGTGGGAGATGAAGAAGGAGAAGAATAGCCAACTTTTATTAAGTATTTAAGTAAGTGCCGGAGCCTGAGTAAGCACATTTTAGTCTCCACGAAGTAGGTATTATCCCCGTTCTCACAAAGTAACTGTTCCTCAGTTATGCAGGTACCCACCCCAGCTGACGCCTGTCATGTCACAGTCAAACTGTGCTCTCTGCACTGTCATGACCTCTTCGGCTCTGCACCCCCTACAAGCGGTGAGACTTTGACCAAATCAATTTTTCTGAGCCCCAGTGTCTCTGCCAGTAAAAAAAAAAAAAAAAAGTCAATATTGAGTGCTCCCAAAAGAATTTTGAGGCACAGATAAAACATTGAGGTGAAATGATGGGGTGAAATGCAGGTAGCTGTGCTGTGTGTATCTCAGCCCCCCACCTAAAGGTTAATAGCAATGACCCTGGCCTCTGACCTTCACGGGATAGCCACTTAGAGGTCTTACATTTGGTTCTGGGCACCACTGGGTTAACATTTCATCCTGTTTAAATAAATTATTACTCACCAGTGTAACTAATGTTTTATTATTACTAATTCCAAAACCATTACACTGTGGAGCCAGAGTTTAAAAGGAATTTAATTGAAGACCAAAACATGCCCAGTAGCATTGCCTATTTTATAAATAATTTCTGTTCCAAATTCTAACTTGGTGCAGCCTTTTTGGTATATTTCATTTTTCAGTGTGTGATATAAAATGTTTTCATTGTATCCCTATGCAGAATCCTGAAACATTCATAAAAATAAGAACAAAAATAATAATCCTTCTCATTTTTACAGCACCAAAGGGTAGGCTGAATGACCACTCATGTCCTCTTGTTACAGTTGAGGAAACGGGCCCAGGCAAGTAACATACGACGCTCAAGTTCTTAATGCTAAATCCATCCATCCAGGTAGCATGGGTGCAGACCCAGTGCTCTTTGTTTTGTCCATGCTACTTCCACAGAACATTTGAGAAAGAACATGCCACCCTACCCAGCACTATCAATGCAGCTCTCTTTTCATATGAGTGTGTATAGCCATCCACTGGGAAATGCTCCCTTAGAACCAACACCCATCCCAACCCCCAGCTGCTAATTTTATAGAGCCATTTCTCAGGCTCTGGGAATGACTTTGGGTGGCCTTGACCAACCAGCTGTGTTGTGGAGCTTTGTTGATTGTATTCTCTATAAGCATGTCTCTGAGGAGTTGTATGGTTTCACAGGGCTCCAGGAGTTTCCTGTTAAGACCATTGTCCCAGAAAGAGTCTGGAATGACTTTCAAGTGACTTAATTTTTTTTTCTCAGAAATATAAGTATGAGGCATTTCCTGGAGTGTGTACTTATATGTCCTCTATTTTCTTGATAGACAGCAGAATGTTGTGGTTAACATTAGAGACTCTAGAGAAATGTGAATGTCACTTTGTCACTTGTTAGATGTATGACATTGGAAAACTTAAATGTTTCTGATCCTCAGTCTCCAAGTCTGTATAATGCAAATAATAATAATGCTTAACTCAGAAAGTTGCTGGCATAAACTAAGTGCTTGATATATGTGAACTGTCGTCTTAATTATGCCTTTCTTCACACTCAAAATAATATAGACCCTTCTGCTTCCATGAGACTATCTTTTTAAAACAAAGGCAAGGTGAAGACTTTTCCAGATATGTAGTTTTAAAGAATTCATCACCAGCAGACCCACACTAAAAGAAATAGTAAAGGAACTCCTTCAGGCAGAAGGAAAATAATGCCAAATGGAAATATGAATCTACACAAAGAAATGAGAGCACCAGAAATGGCAACTACCTGGGTAAATACAGAAGATTTTTAAAATTATTTAAATCTATTTTAAAGATAATTATCTGTTTAAAGAAAATAATACCAATGTACCAAGGGGCTCAAGACATATGTATAAGGAAAATTAATGACAGCAATCATATAGTGACATGAAGGGGAAAGTGGAAGTACATTATTTAAGGTTCTTATAATACACATTAAGTTGTGTAATGTCATTCGAAAGTAGACTGTAATAAGTTAAAATCCCAAGCAACAGTAAAATAACAAAACAAAGAATTATAGCTAATAAGCCAACAAAGTAGATAAAATGAACTAAAAACAAATGTACTAATTCTAGTCTAAATCTGAAAGGGAAAAAAAAACAAAGAAAACAAAGAACAGGTGGGACAAATAGGATACAAAGAGCTGTATGATAAACTCAAACTCAACCAAATAATAATCACATTAAATGTAAATGGTCTAAATTGGACAAAATTGAAAGCCAGAGGTTTTCAGATTAAATAAAGAAGCAAGACCCAACTATACGCTTTGTACAATAAATGCATTTTAAATATAAAGATAGAAATAGATTAAAAGTAAAAAGGTAGGAAAATATATACCATGCTAACACTAATTAAAGGAAAGTTGGAGTGGCTATATTAATGTCAGACAAGTAGATTTCAGAACAAAGAATATTACCAGGGATAAAGAAGATCATCATTGTAAACAAAAGAATTAATTCACAAAGAGGATATAACAATCTTAAGTTTACACATCTAATTACAGAACTCCAAAATATATGAAACAAAACCTGACAGAACTGCAATGAGAAGTAGAAAAATTGACAATATAGTTAGAGATTTTAACATTCCTCCCTAAATAGTTGATAGAACAGGCAGAAAGAAAATCAGTAACTATACTGACCACTTAAATAACATGATCAGCCAACCTGTCATTTAAAGACAACTCCATCCAACCACAGCAGAATATACATGCCTTTCAAGTGCATGTGAAATATTTACCAAGATAGATCATATTTCAGGGCTAAAACCAATCTCAGTAAATTTAAAATGATTCAAGTCATACAAAGTAGGTTCTCGGACCAAAATAGAATTAAATTTGAAATCAATAACAGAATAATTTCTGGAAAATTACCAAATATTTGGAAACCAAATAGCACATTTTTAAATAACCAGAAGTCAAAAAATAAAAAGAAAATGTTAAATGAGTAAAAACAAAAACACAGCATATAGATATGTGTGGGATGCTGCTGAAGCAGAACTTATGGGGAAATTTATAGCACTAAAGATCAAACCAAAATTAAACTCAAAGTAAACAGAAGAAAGAAAATACTAAAGATTTGGGAATAAATCCACAAAATACCCAACACAGATATGTTGGAAAAAAATCAATGAAATCAAGAGCAGCCTCTCTGAGGAGGTAATAAAGTTGACAAACTTCTATATAAACTGGTCAGCACAAAAAGAGAGAAGATACAAATACCAAATTCAGGAATAAAAGAAGTGACATTACTAAAGATTTTACAAATATTAAAAGTACAATAAAGGAATACTACGATGAACAATGTTATATCCATAAATTTGACAACATAGATAAAATGGACAAATTCCTTGAAAAACACAAAAGTTTACTCAAGATGAAACAGATAACTTGTATAGCCTTTTATCTATTAAAGAAATTTAACTTGTAGTTAAAAATATTCCCACAGAGGAGAGGGAGGGGGGGAAACTCAGGCCTACATAACTTCACTGTATTAAGAAACACTTAAGAAAGAAATAATACCAATTCTACACAAACTCTTCTAGAAAATTGAAGAGAAGGAAATACTTCTCAGCTCATTCTATGAGGCCAGTGTTTCCCTGATACCAAAATCAGATTAAAATGTTATAAGAAAACTTCATACCAGTGCCCCTCAAAACCATATATAAAAAAATTATTAACAAAATGTTATCAGATTAAATTCAACAATGTACGAAAAGGATAATATATCATGACCAAGTGTAGTTAATGCAAGATTAACTTTCTGGAAAAGTCAAGAAAATAAACCAATGTAATTTACCATATTTTTAATATGGTAAATTTTTAACATTGACATTTTAAATATTAACAAATTAAAAATGAAAAATCATATGATCATGTCAATAAAGGCAGAAAAGGGAATTCCCTGGATGTCCAGTGGTTAGGACTCCATGCTTCCATTTCCCGGGACTGGGGCTCTATCCCTGGTCAGCAACTAAGATCCCACAAGCCACGCAGCGTGGCCAAAAAAATTAATAAATAAAGGCAGAAAAAACAATTGATAAAATCCAACAGCTATTCCTGGTACAAATTCTCAGCAAACTAGGAATAGACTGGAACTTCCTCAGTCTGATAAAGAACAACTACAAAAAACCTACAGTTAACAACTAAATGTTGAAAGACTGAATGCTTTCTCCATAAGATCAAGAATAAAACATTTATGTTCACACTCTCCACTTCTATACCATATTGTACTTTTGGTTCTAGTCAGTGCAACAAAATAAGGAAAAGAAAAGAAAGGAAGAAGTAAAACTGTCTTTATTCTTTTGATGATATGATCATATATGAAAAAAATCTGATGAGATCTTAAAAAAGCTATTAGAACTAAAATATGAATTCAGCAAGGTTGCAGGAGACAAAACCAATTTACAAAATCAATTGTATTTCTATATATTAGTACTAAGCAATCAGAAATCATAATAAAAATGTCAGATACAATGAAATCAAAATTTATGAACGACTTAGAGATAAATATGACAATAGGTAGACAAGAACTATTTGCTGAAAACAACAAATCATTATTGAGAGAAATTTTTAAAGACTTATATAAATGAAGAGATATACTGTGTTCATTTAATGTGAACACTCAATATTCTTAAGATGTCAATTCTCCTCCAAACTGATGTATAGATTCAACATAATCCCAATCAGAATCATAACAGGCTTTCTGGTAGAAATTGACAAACTCTTACTAAAACAACTTTGAAAAAGAACAATGTTGGAGAGCTAACACTACATATTTCAAAATTTTTCTAAAGCTACTGTAATTAAGACAATGCGGTATTGGCATAAAGATGGACAAATAGATGAATGGAACAGATTGAGAAACCAGATATAAATCCACACTTATAAGGACAACTGAGAAAGATGTAAAGGCAAATCAGTGGAGAAAGGATCATCCTTTTAACAAGTGATGCTGGAACAATTGGATATCTATATGTAAAAAAATGAACTTCAATTCGTATCTTGTGCCATATGTGAAAATCAGCTCCATATAGATCATAGACCTAAATGTAAATCATAGGATCATAGACCTAATGTAAATCTAAATCTAAAAATTCTCGAAGAAAATACAGGAAAAAGTATTGTGACCTTGGTGTTATGGACTGAACGTTTGTATCCCCCAAAATTCATATGTTGAAGCCCTACCCCCCAATGTGATAGTATTTGGAGGTGGAGCCTTTGGGCAGTAATTAAGCTTAGACGAGATCGTGAGGGTGGGACCAATGATTAGATTAGTGTCTTTATAAGAAGAGACACCCTCTCTTTCTCCCATGTGAGGACAAAACATGAAGGCAGTCTGCAAACCAGGAAAAGGGCTCTCACCAGAAACCATATCTGCTGGCTCCTTGCTCTTGGACTTCCCAGCCTGCAAAACTGTGAAAAATAAATATCTGTTGTTTAAACCCCCCAGTATATGGTATTTTATTATGGTGGACACTTGGGTTAAGAAAAGATTTCTTTGATACAATACCAAAAGCATGATATATAGAAGAAAACATTGATAAACTGTACTTCATCAAAATTAAAAACTTTTCCTCTGCAAAAAAACATTAAGATAATGAAAAGACAAGCCATGGACTAGGGGAAAATATTTGCAAATCATGCATCTGATAATGGACTTGTATATATAATGGACTCATATATAGATAACTCAATAATTAGAAAAAATTATTTCCCATTAATGGCTTCCCATTAAGCCATCCTGTGGTATAAAAATTGTAGGGAGTGGGAGACTTTTTAAATGTTTTATTATGGAAATTTTTGAACATACACAAAATTAAAGAGAATTGCATAAAGAACAGAAATAGAGACTTTTAAGGTAAGATCCTGCCTCTACTCTTGCCTCCCTCTTGACCCCCCTAATTCTCAGTTTCCTTATCTCTAAAGTGGGGCTAACAATACCTCACTTGTGAAGATTGACTGAGATCATGCATGTAATGTCTGGCACATAGCTAGGGCTCAGCAAATGGTCAGTATTATTACTCATTAGGCATAATCCCTCCATCACTGATTCTCACTTCACTTTTTGCCATTACTGTAGCTCTTGTTCTTCCTTCAACCTATTGAAATCCTACTCATCTTTTTAGTCCCATCCTGAAGGCCACTTTCTATGTATACGTTTCATGATCCTCCTACCCTTACTGTCTAATTATATTAATAATAATTACTATCAGTTGAGTCTCCACAAAGGGCCAGGAGCTTTGCAGGTGATTTATAACATTACCAAGGATTAATTACCAGTCCTATAAATACCCAGATACATGTATATTTTATACTTTACTCCAGAGAATATCAACTTTCATTAGATTCTCAAAGGTATTACTCATTCAAAAGACTTTAAGAACAACTGTGTCCTTGAAACAATATGTAAAAAAAAGTGCTATCATTTCTCCCATCTTATGGGGAAAGCAAAACAAAATAACTCAGGCCCCAAGAGTTGCCATAGCTTACCCAAATACCCTCACTGTCCTGATGAGTATAAGCGCTGAGTATCGTGATCTCCTGCTCAACTGTCAGGGTCTGCTGGCATGTCTCCAGAAGAGTCACCCTTATTCACAGTCAGATATGGGTAAGGACAGATGGTCCATAGAGCTCTGTTCCCCTTCCCTCTTCAGCCCCTTCATCGGGGGGCTGAAAATATTTTGAGGCCCACCTTTTAAAACAATTGTCCCAAAAAGAGCCAGCTTTCCTGACATGCTTTTTGGGAAGTATTTTGGGTTTTAAAATCCTGCTTTTAGAAAGCAACTGTGTTTCTCTTTAGTCAAAGGTGGCAGTCTTCAGAGTGGGATATACAAGATAATCTACTAGGATGTAGGAAGGAAATAATTAGGAAAAAAATTTTTGGACATTTCTCCAGCTGTTCTTCTATCTTCTTTTTTAGCAGCTTTATTAAGATATAATTCACACACCATCAGCTCACCCATTTAGAGTATATGATTCAATCGTTTTAATTATATTCACCCCCAACCCTAGGAGACCACTACTCTACTTTCTGTCTCTATAGATTTGCCTATTCTAGGCATCTCATATACATGGAATCATACAATATGTGGTCTTTTGCGTCTGGCTTCTTTCACTCAGCATAATGTTTTCAAGGTCCATCCATGTAACTGTACTCCATTCCTTTTATTGCCTAATAATATTCCATTGTATGGATGTACCATATTTTGTCTATCCATTCACCAGTTCATGGACATTAGGGTTGTTTCCACTTGTATACTATTGTGAATAATGCTGCTATGAACAGTTGCATACAAGTTTCTTGGTGGACATATATTTTCATTTCTCTTGGATATTACTGTGTTCTTTGATCAATATAAATGTTATGTGTTAAATTTTGAGAAAAGAAAACAATAGAAAAGTAAACATGATTCTTTAAGGGAATTAAATTTTTATTTCTTCTTTGGCTTTCCATGTTATCCCTCTCACTCTCTCGCATTTTATTGACCTTTTATTTAGCTCTTTACATGTCTTCCTGACCACTGCTTACTCCTGTCAGGGGTGCTGTGAGGAGAAATGAAACATTTATTATTGAGTAACATTGAAGTGCTAAGCACTTCACGTTTAACTTCATAAAAACCTACGTAAGGTCGGTGCTGTTAAACCCATTTAAGGATAAGGAAACTAAGGCTCTGAGATTATAACTTGTTCAAAATCACCTAGTGATCAAGAGGCAGATGTGAGATGAGCCCACTTCTATTTGATTCCAAAGCCCATGCTCTTTCCATAGATTGTCTACCAGATGAATATTTATTGAGGTTTAGAGGACAGATCTTGCTTCTCACTGAAGACACCAAAATGGATGTATGGAGTGAGAAAAATAAGAAGTGACGGATTATGCCAAGATTTTGATGAGAATACATGAATGGGGTATGTGGGAGGTGGAAGGGATGGTAGAGGAATATAGAAGTAGAACCTAGTTTGTGGAAGGAAGGTGTTGGTGAGTGTTCAGTTTGGGACGTATGGAATTTGAGGGCATCATTCATTCAGGTGATACTTAATTTGAGTGGCTTGTCTGTGCCTGTCATAGTTCAGGATGCTGGAGATACATTGAAAAAAGGCCTAGCCATGGTTCCTGCCCTAATGGAGATTGTGGGCTTAGTAGGGCAGACAGACAAAAACAATTATAACTAAGTGTAATGGGTGTCATGATAGAAGTGAGGAGAAGGATTTAATTCAGGCGCCTGGAGAAAGTGATTCTAGGAGGCTCCGGGGTTAGTAGAAAGAAGTTTAAAATGGCTATAGCTTGGATAAACAATAAGGTCCTACTGTATAGCACAGGGAACTATATTCAATATCCTGTGATAAACCATAATGGAAAAGAATATGAAAAAGAATGTGTGTGTGTGTGTATGTATGTATGTATATATATATATATATATATATATATATATATATATAACTGAATCACTTTGCTGTACAGTAGAAATTAACACAACATTGTGAATCAACTATACTTCAATAAAACAAATTAAAAAAAAAATAATAAAATAAAATAAAAAGCAATTGTGGTTCAGGTTTGTTGTCTTGTGACAACTGAACATTTAAATTAGCACTGTGGTTTGGCCAGAGAGAATGTTGATGGCCCCAAGGCCCATGTGCTTCAAATGCCCCTGGCCTTCAGCCAAGCTGTGCTCTGTACTGGGTCTGGCTGGGAGGTCTTTTCAACGTTTTTCCAAACTTCTTTAGTTCCATTAAATTTTTCTGAGCCTGGGAGTGGCCTGAGAATCAGGCGGCCTGTGTTCATTAGGTATTGTAGCTCCTGGTTATCCTCCAGTCTCTTGCCAACTCGTCTCCAGCTCCCATACTGCTTTCAGATATGAATTTGTTTAAAAACGCTGTCTGATCATGTCATTCTCTGTTTAAAAATCTTTTCTGTCTCCCTGTGGCCTAAAAATTCAGCACTCCTCAACCCTTTCAAGACTCTGGGTGGGATCTGGTCTGGGAGTTGTTGCAAAAATTTGAATTTTTCAAGCTCCCACGTGACTCTGTCATCCATCCAGAGTTGAGAATCCCTGGCCTGCCTAGTAGATTTTCCACATCTATTCTGGCACGCAAGGCTCCTTACACCCTGACCCCTGCTCACCTTCCATCTCTCTTCCCCATCTCAGTAAATGGCACCAACACCATCTTGAGTCAGAATTCTGGGAGTTTTCTTTGCTGTCTTTCTCTCCCTCAATTCCTCACTCTCAATTTATGGCCAGGTTCAGGCTTTTCTTCTTACAAAATATATTTTGTCTTTATCCTCTTGGCTCCATGTTCGCTTGCTACCACTCTGATCCATCCAAGCATTCTCTCTCCTAATCTGGGCTTTATTCATAAAATAAATAAATAAATAAATAAAAATTGTATTTTAGTGCTTCATTGCTATAAAAGGATCCTTTATTATGTATTCATTATTATCTTAGTTTTTAATTCTGATTTTAAAAGAATTAAAATTAAAACATTTTCATGGGCCCCGGGCTGCGTGCCCACTGTGCCTAATGGTCCTAACTACTGCAACAGCCTCCAAACTGGTCTCCCTGCCTCCTATCCTCCAAATCCATTTTCCTCACAATACCCAGAGTCCTCTTTTTTTTTTTTTATTTCTCTCCCTGGTCTTCTTTTTATTTATTTATTTATTTATTTATTTTGTGTGTGTGTTAGTTTCTGCTTTATAACAAAGTTAATCAGTTATACATATACATATATCCCCATATCTCTTCCCTCTTGCATCTCCCTCCCTCCCACCCTCCCTATCCCACCCCTCTAGGTGATCACAAAGCACTGAGCTGATCTCCCTGTGCTATGCGGCTGCTTCCCACTAGCTATCGGTTTTACATTTGGTAGTGTATATATGTCCATGCCACTCTCTCACTTCGTCCCAGCTTACCCTTCCCCCTCCCAGTGTCCTCAAGTCTATTCTCTAGTAGGTCTGCGTCTTTATTTCTGTCCTGCCCCTAGGTTCTTCATGACCTTTTTTTTTTTAGATTCCATATATATGTGTCAGCACATGGTATTTGTTTTTCTCTTTCTGACTTACTTCACTCTGTATGACAGACTCTAGGTCCATCCACCTCACTACAAATAACTCAATTTCATTTCTTTTTATGGCTGAGTAATATTCCATTGTATATATGTACCACATCTTCTTTATCCATTCATCTGTCGATGGACACTTAGGTTGCTTCCATGTCCTGGCTATTGTAAATAGAGCTGCAATGAATATTGTGGTACATGATTCTTTTTGAATTATGGTTTTCTCAGGGTATATGCCCAGTAGTGGGATTGCTGGGTCATATGGTAGTTCCATTTTTAGTTTTTTAAGGAACCTCCATACTGTTCTCCATAGTGGCTGTATCAATTTACATTCCCACCAACAGTGCAAGAGGGTTCCCTTTTCTCCACACCCTCTCCAGCATTTATTGTTTGTAGATTGTTTGATGATGGCCGTCTGACGGGGGTGAGATGATATCTCATTGTAGTTTTGATTTGCATTTCCCAGAGTCCTCTTTTATCCTTAAAATCCCCTACCTAAACAGCTCTGACCAGACACTAAAGGTTTTGCTTATTGCAAATATGAATAAAGCCTCTCACCACATCCTCCATACAAGTAACTAGTTGTGTTTGGTATATTTCCTTCCATGCTTTTTTCAGTGATATATGGAAAATACATGCAAAATATCTATGATATGTGCAAAATATGTATTGCTGGTTGAGCCTATTGCTTTTTCATTAAATAAATGGTATCCTAATGCACGTATCATTCTTCAGCCTGCCCTTTTCACTTAATAGTAAACCTGGGAGATAAATCCAGGTTGATGCATAAAGATCTTTCTCATCCCTTCTAACTGGTGCTCTATGTTTCATAGCATGACCATATTATATTTAGCCATTACTTTACTGATGCCCATTTTTCACCTTGACAACTTATGCTACAATAAACATGTTTGCAAATGAATGTTTCCCTAGGAAGATATCTTGAGGTAAGATTGTTGGTTTGTAGGATATGCAAATTTTTATATTATTAATACCCCCAGATTGTACTTCAAGTATCCAGGCCACTTTATATTACCACATGCATGGTACAAGTGTGGTTATTTCTCCACAATTTCACCAACACTAACCAGCTCCAACATCATCTAGTAACTCTTTCTGAAAGGGCCTGCGAATGGTAGGCTTTTTAGAGTCTGAAAGTGTCTTTATTTCAGCTTCATTTACATAATCCTTCAGCTAGTATAGAATGATAGGTTTAAAAGTATTTTCCTTTTGTACATGTGGGTATTCTCTATTTCCCTTTTGTTTCCAGGTGGCTGGTGAGAATGTCTGAATGATAATCTAATTTCATTCTTTCTCTTTGGTAATTTTTAAGATTTTAATTTTATCCTTAGTACACTGAAATTTTGCTGCAAGAAATCTAGGTCTAATTTTATGTAAGTATCTCACTTGGGCCTTGGTAGATCTTTTCGGTCTGAGAATTCTTGTCTTTTCTCAATTCTTAGAAAACTGAGGCCAATATTTCTTCAAAGATTACTTCCCATTCCCCCTCTTTATTCCATTTTTAATGAAAATTCTATTAGACATATGTAGGACCTTCTGAATCCATACCCCCTTTATTTTTTTCATACTTCTGATCTCTTTATCTGGGGGAATTCCTCAGCTTGATTTTCCAAATCATTAATTAATTCTTCATTTGTGACCATTCAGCTGTTGATACTTACATTTGCATTTTATTTTTAATTTCAATAAATATATTTAATAAATTATATTTAATAAATGTAAAATTGTTATTTTAATTTCATTAATTATCCAATTGCTTCTTTTTGCATTTCAACCTGTTCTTGTTTCAAATCTTTCTCCTCTTCTTGTATCATAGATGATATCCCCTCCTTTAGCTTTATGGAAACAGCTTATTTTAAAATCCTGTTCTTATGGTTCTGTTAACTCTATTTCCTTCCATGAAATCCTTTTCTTATTGAGTTTATTACCCCTTTTCCATACACAGGCTTTGAAAAATATTTGTTGATTCTTGTTTGGCAATTTTTCTGTGGTGGTGATTCTCACTCCTTCCCCAGTGACTTCACATACAGCCCTGTCAGCCCCCAGCTTTCCAGCGGGACTGTGAAGACTTCCCACATGGTCAGGATGGGTTCCCACTGTGGGAAACTCACTGCCATAGCTTCTCATCTTCCGCCCTCCTTTTGCAGACTTTCCCACTTCCTCATCCACAGGAAATACCTTTTCTTGATTCTGAGTGCAGCTGTTCATTTATTAATCTCATTTCTATATCTTTATTATTTCTATGAACTGGATTCTAAAAATGGGGAATTTCCACATGTGTGGAAGTCCAGGTAGCGTAGTCCATCACTGTGAAATCACCAGCTGTTCACTAGAGAACTTGTACTCATCCTATTCAGCTTAGATACCACTTCACCATGACTTTGCTAACCACTCTGTGTAAATTAAGCCCTTCTATTAGCCTCTCTCATAGAACTCTACTCTCTTTCTACATGGCATTCATCACAATTTATAATTATAGACTTAGTTGTGTGTTTACCTGTCTTGATGCCTTTTTAAAAATTTATTTAGACATCTATGTATTCAATAAACATTTATTGAGCCAAAGGTACAAAGGATATTGTTCAGGCCCTCAAATTATTCTGATGAAAGGATGACACAAGTAGACAAAAATTTGCTCTATAATATGACACATGCAATTTAAAGTATAATTTAAAGTTTAAGTGTAAGGAACAAAGGTAGTGTTTACTTCCATGTTGAGTGATTGGGGAAGATTTTCCAGAGAAGCTGATGTTTAAGCAAGATTTCATATGATAGATAAGAGGAAATTCTACAGACAAATGAGGAAGAAAATAGCATTAAAGACCAAGAGAACCAAGTATATCAATACATACAGACATGAGAGAGCATGATAAAATCTGGAATATGCAACTAGTTTGGTACCAGTTCTAGACATAAAAGTCTGTATGTGTAAGTGTGCTGGTTGTAGGAGAGAATATAGAGGTGAAAGAGCAATCCCATATAAGAGTATCGTGTCAGTCAGAATAGGCTAAATTATCTGCAGTAACAAATAATACTAAAAGCTCAGTGGCTTCACACAGCAGTTTCTTTCTCACTTATGCAAAGTCTGCTGTGGGTCCAGGGCAGGGCAGCTGTCCTCCACATGTTGGCTCAGCACTGCAGGCTACTTCAGTTTCACTGCACCTCATGTCAACATTAAACTTCAGGGTTCAAATGCTATTCTAAGTTAATTTTATTTTATTCTGTAAGCAAAGGAGTGATCTGAAAGGTTTGACAAAGGGAGACAATTAATGAGACTTGTATATTTATAAGATTGGTACTAAGGGCAAAGAAACCAATGAGAAGTTGTTGAAATAATCCAGTGAGAACTAATGAATCCCTTCACTAATGCATGGGCAGTGGGGAATTGAAGCTAGGCGTAATGATGGATTTGAAAGATACTTATATGTAAACAATAGGAGTTATTGATTGATGGCATATAAGGAGAAAAGGAAAATATAAATCAGGGATGACACTCAAATATCTGGCTTGAATTTCTGAGTTGATGGTAGTTCATGGACATCGTTGGTATGAGAGAATGAGCAAGTCAGGAATAGAAAAATAATGACCTCTGCCCAGTGGAACTTTCAGATGGAGGCGAGAACAGACATTTGATTTGAGGGTGAGGAACTATGGGAAGACATTTAGACTAAAGAAATAGATTTGCTAGTGATCAGTATGTAATGATATTTAAAACTGCAGTGGTGGGATGTATGAGAAATATTCAGGAAGAATGGTTAAAATTGAGCTGAGCTTCATGGCTTCAGGAGAGCCATCAAGTCCCTGAAATTATATGCCAAAATTCAAGAATATGTGCCTATTTAAATGTTTCTTGGAGGAAGGCTCATTCCACAAATGTTTATTAAGGTCCTACTTTGTGCAAGTCAAAGGCATTATTGTTGGTACTGGGAATAGAGCAGTAAACAAAAAATATAAAAATATTTGTCCACTTGGAGATTGTGTTATTCTAATGGGTGGGGAGCAAGCAACAAACCAATAAAAACTTAAAATAAATACCATCTTAGCTGATGCTTACTGCCATTAAGATAAATAAAACAGGATATGGGGAGAGCAAAGCTGGGTGGAAATAGAAGTAATAGAATAGATTGGCCAGAAAAGACCTCACTGAAAAGGTGACATTTTTAGAAAGAATTGAAGTGAGGGAGTAAATTACGTGGCTTTATGGGGGTATTCCAGACAGAGAATCTAGCTTTCATTAGATTCTCAATGATTCACCAGAAAGATGAAAACTCATTCCTCTGAAGTAAGAAGAGAGTCAAGAAACTGGTAGAGACAGAAGGATCCACACAGGAGTGCTGGTGATTGGTTGTGGGATTCAGAAGATATAAAGCCAAGAGGATCTGATAGACTGGAAATGGAGTGGTGTCAGAGGACTGGATGTCTTGATGAGGTTGAAGTCTAGGGTTATTGAAGGAGTCAAAGACTTAGAAAGATAAGAGATGGTGGTCAGAGAATGGGGTGTTACAAGTTTAAGGTTTCAGAGGTGGATGTGGCTTTAAGTAGAGTAGATGGTTACAATGAAATGGAAGAAGTCATCATTGAAGTGAGGAGAGCAAGCAGTGAGAGTCCAGTGTCACTCAGGATGTCAGGAGGAATTGGGAAGGAGAGGTAAGCATGGTGCCACATGCCTAAGTTCCTAATGAAAGGAACAGAGGATGGGACCAAGAGATTGGAAGGTGACAGTAATAGAGATGAGTAGGGTGTGCCAGAATGATAGAAGAGCAGGGGAGTTTGGAAGGAGGGTGGAAAAGTCATGGTCATGGAAACAGCATTAGGGAGTTAGAGAAGTGATAACACTGACTCCCCTGATCTGAATCCTGCCTTTCACATGGTCTAACTTCAGCTGTCCATTTGCTTCTTAAGGCCTAATTAATCCTGTCCTATGGCTGAATCTGCTTGGGCCATGTAGTCTTAGCATCTGAGGAACTTCTGTGGGAGGGGACACCTAATATGAGTGAATAGCAACAATAATTGGTATCAAATGGATTTAGGTGAGCAAAGGTAAGGGAGATGGGGATGCTGTATTAGCTTCCTAGGGTTGCCGTAACAAAATACCACAGACTGGGTTACTCAAGTAGTAGAAATTTATTTTCTCACAGTTCTGGAGGCTAGAAGTCTAGGTGGTTTCTTTTGAGACCCCTCTCCTGGGCTTGCAGATGGCCACCTTCTTACTGTATCCCCCACATGGTCTCCCTGCTTTCTGTGTTGTCTGTATCCTAATCTCCTCTTTTTATAATTAGATTAGGCTCATTCTAACAGCCCCATTTTAACTTAATCACCTTTTTAAAGCTCTTATATTCAAATACAGTCATATTTTGAGATAGTGGGAGTTAAGGCTTCAACATATGAATTTGGGTGGGGGGTATAATTCAGCCCATAACAAATGGTCTATGTCTCAAGTACTTAAGAACCCCTGGATTCTTCCTTACACATAGCCTAGCTCCTAAGAATGGCAGAACAGAAAAAAAGAAAATGTCCCCAAGCCCACCTACTGCCTCACTTCTTGCTAAGTGAGGAAAATAAACTCTGTTTCAGCTTTAGTCAAGGTGTCTCTTATTACCTACCAAACAGAACCTTAACTGACCCAGTATTTGTTAATTCTGTGCCTGCGGTGCTTGAAATCAGCTTGACACCATGGTGGTATGCGCTCATGCTTTGGGAGAACTTCTGTAAGAGAGCCTGTATTAGTTTGCTAGGGCTGCCATAACAAAGTACCACAGACTAGGTAACTTTAACAGCAGAAATGCATTTTCTGACAGTTTAGGAGACTAGAAGTTCAAGCCCAAGGTGTTGGCAGGTATTTTAAGGAAGTTCAAGATCGAGGTTGTTATTCTGAGGTCTCTCTACTTGGGTCACAGGTGGCCACCTTCTTGCTGTCTCCTCACATGGTCTTTCCTCTTATTGTATCTATCTTAATCTCCTCCTCTTATAAAGATATCAGTCATATTGGATTAGGGCCTGTCCTAATAACCTCCTCTTAACTTAATCACCTCTTTAAAGGTCCTGTCTCCAAATAGTCACATTCTGAGGTACCGGGTTTGATATGTGAATTTTGAAGGGGTGCAATTTAGCCCATAAGAGAGCTTAATAATTTATTTTTTGAATGTAAATTATTTTTCCCTTCCCTGAAATCTTGCAGTCACATGACAGCATGGCTCATGGATGCTCAAAGTCCACAGGCAGGATCAAGGGGCTGCAGATGAAAGAGCCCTGGATTGAGGGTCAGGAGTCCTGGGCTCTAGATGTCCATCATCCTCTTGCTGGCACACTTAGTCTCTCTGAACCTCAGTGTCCTCAGCTGTAAACACACGTGAATATTACATGTAATGATGTATATGAAGGTATCTGGCAGATACTAAGACTATATCATCAAATCTAAGATGCCATTAATAATAAGATGCACCATTATAAGTACCCAAAATGACAAAATCGTCCATGGGAGCTTTTAAAATTACAGATGCAGGAGCCCCACCCGAGATTCATTGAATTTGAATCTTCTGAGATGAAGCTCAGGCACTGTTTTTGGTTTTTGTTTTTTGTTTTTATTTCCCATATTATTCTGATGATCCGATAGGTTCTGAAGCCAGGGTTTCCAGCATACTGTCAGCCAATGTGTTGAATAACCTAAAATTTAATTCTAAGGTGTAATCTTTGGGGCTATTTATCAGTTCTTAGATATGCTATAGGAAGCCTGGATTTCACACTTTGCCAACAAAAACTCATTGCCCAAATATTTTACATTTTCCAGCGCATTCATGGAATTCCAGAAAGTCTGGGCTCAGGAGTTGCATATAATAAATACTTTGGTAGAACATGTAAACCAAGCCCAGTTCTAGTTGTAGGAATGCTGTAGTATTTACTCTCTTAGTAGTAGCTTTCTGATCCCTTTCCCTGACTATAAACGAGATGTTGAGCCCACATCCGTCATTCTACACTTCTATGATTCTAATTGACATGCTGTTAGTTCCTTATACTCATATGTTAACCTTTTCGTCAACATTTTAAAAAACGAGTTGAATCTTCTTAAAAATTATCTTTCTGAATACCTGTGATTGAATCCTGAGTAATGTAATGCTATTGTGACCACAGATAAAGCAAGTGTCAAGATCAGAAGGTCACTCTGGACTCCTTGACTCTCTTTACAGATCATTAGCAATTCACCTCCCCACCTCCACTGCAATTTCCTAGTCCTCACCCCCACATTTATATGTGCTCCACGATCTCAACGGACTCCTCTCCCCTGATTTTATAGCGGAGCAAACTGGGGTCACTCCTTCCCCTCCTCCAGCAGAGAAAGTAGGTGACTTGCCCAAGGTCCCATACGAGTTAGCCTACTCATGTTGAGCCTATTCCTAGACCACTGTCTTTTCCATTCCTCCCACTCCCCATGATCTATTCATGGCAGTTTTTATCAAGAGGTCAGGAAGGTGTCACCAATGCAGCCCAACACAATGGGAAACTGCCCTGAATCCCACCCAGATCAGTCCGGAGCCACATAGCTCCCGTTATCATGCAGATTCCATCTGAGCCTTGGCTAACTCCCAGGGAAGCACATATCAGCTCTGCTGTATATTGGCAGAACTTTGGCTCAGAACATATTTCAAATGCCTCCCATTGAGCACTGGCAGCCTTAAAGAAACATGGCCAGGAAATTATTCCAGGAGACTCAGTTACTCTATGACACTTTGCAAGGAGAAGCTGATGGCTTTCCCTCCCAAGCTCTCCCCTCTGTGCCCAGAACAAATGACTGCATTTCCCTGGATGTGCCCTAAATTAGGAGAGGGTCAGCTCAGCTGCACTGTTGATGGAGGGAATGTCTTTAGTGGGCAGGGCCCTCTGCATGGCGCAGGATGCTTCGTGCCAAGTTCTTTCTCCCTTGGTTTTAAAACCCTTGTATATTCCAAGAGAAATGTAGTCCATGTGTTTCTGATTCATTTGCACTTAAATCATTAAAATGTTGTGTGAGAGTTATTTGATGTTTGAGGAGCCTGTGAGTCTTCTTAATGGGACTTTTAAAGGGATTTTTTCTATCCTGCGTAACACAGAAATTTTTAGGCTGCTTTGCCAGAACGGTGCCTAGGTTCACACATATTCTCTCATCTCATATACTTGCACTCACATTATCAAACACAGCCTCTTAATAATGTCCAGATTAGCAAAGCTGACCTTTAAAAGTGATAAAATAGAGAAACTGGAGAGAAAATGGAGCCAGGAGAATTTCAGCAAGATGCAAGGCACTGTTCCCCAAAATGTGCCAAAGCAGTGTTATCAGAGGGTGGAGAATGCAAGTGTTTGCCGCCTTGGTTAGAATGGGTGGGAGTCCTCTCTTGGGTACACTGAACAGCTAAAAAAAGGACAAGGATAATTTCCTTTAAGTCTCAAAGCAACCCCCATTTTCCAGATGAGAAAACAGGATCAGAGATGTTGACAATTGGGCCCAAAGTGCACAGCCAGCTTGGATAGAAAGGGAAGATTATAGCCAACTCTAATGCTGAGTCTAATTGCTCTTTTCAAAATGCCCCAAACTGAGTTTCTTTGTGAATGTGGTGTGTATTTGAAATGTCGTATGTACTATAATATTCTAGTGAGAAGCAGTACAATATTGTGGGTAAGAATTCAAATTCTTCCCCTATCACTTTCTAGCTGTGTGATCTTGGGTAACTTACTTAAACTCTCTGGGCAGTTTCCTCATCGGGAAAATGGGGATAATATTACTACCCAGATACACAAAATGTAAAGATGATCAAAAGCAATCAGTACATTACTAGAACAGTACCTGACACACAGTGCTCAGTAAATGTTAACTGTTTGCGTTTACCGTGGTAGCAGTAAGGAGTAATAAAGGGCTGGATAATCCAGGCAAATTGTGTACCTCTCTATGCTTCAGTTTTCTTATTTGTAAAATGAGTATAATAGTATGATCCTCACAGGTTTGTGGGAGTAATTGAGATGATGTTTGCACCTAGCCATGTGCCTAACACAGAAAAGATTCTCAGTAAAATCTACTTTTTATACCCAGGTGTCTCTCTCCCTATTCAGGACTGGTGGTCATTGTTGTGAAGAAAGGAATTTTCTTCTTATTCAGCTCAGCTTATATCTGATGCTGCTTTTCTCCACAAACTCTGGATCTAGCCACCTTTACAGGCCCAGATCTCTCTACAGCCATGGGATGCGGGGCTTTCTGTGTGTAGTGGGTTCTCCCCGGGCTGTACCAGGCCTCTGAATGCTCTGAGTTGGTAAACAGCACAAGCCTTGCTTTTAAGTGGCGAAGAACAACTAACCAACTGCAGCACTGACTGCTCCCTTCCATACCGGGCCAGCCGCTCTGTTCACAGGAAAGCCTGTAGTTGTTTGCAGACAGACAGGCTTTGGGATTCGGATCTATTTTCTTGCCTAGTGTAGATGTTAGAATTGCCCTCTTAGTTGATCATCCTGTTTAATTGGTGTCCTTTGCCAGTGTCCTGAACACGAGCAGAAAACTATAGCCATCTGGCAAGGGAGACGGAGAGGTCAGACTTTGTCCCCCTCCACCCTCTACATACACACATACACACACACACACACACACACACACACACACACACGGTGATACAAATACCTATTTGAGCTGCTCAGTTATTCTCTCTCAGGAGCTGGAAGCAGCCGTATGGGATGAAGGAGGGACCTGGAGGAGCAGATCTTTTAAGGAAGAAGACAGATTCTGTTCTGTCAGGTTCCTCTGAGTGTGTGTACGAGCAAGTCAGAGAAGAGAGAGAGGAGAGAGAGAGGAAAAGGCAGAGGGAGAGAGGGGGAGAGGGGATCTGTTGCAGGCAGGGGAAGGCGTGACCTGAATGGAGAATGCCAGCCAATTCCAGAGACACACAGGGACCTCAGAACAAAGATAAGGCATCGCTGACACCACACCGGGGACGAGCTCGCAGACGAGTCAGGCCGGGGGGACCAGGCAGCCAGGAGCGCCCAAGGCAGGAAAATGAGGTGAGTGCCAGGGCAGGAGTGGGCACAGGGGGTCCTTCCAGGGACCAGGTGCCAAGTAGCCCTGGAAGGTCTGACCTTGTCTCTGGGCCGACTCACCTGCGTGTCCTGCGGGTGGTTCAGGGGCTTTTCATCACTCCTTGGGGCTCTGAGAAAGGAGACGGGCTTGGGCCTTCCCTGGGACTCCGGAGACATGCAACTTGAAACGGGAGGCTGTGTGCAAATGCCCCTGACGCCGCTGGAACTCAGATTTCTCCCTCTGCCAGCGTAGGGTGCTGTCTGCTGGCCAATGTGACTTTTCATCTGGTGCCCACAAGGCTGAGTTTTTGTTTTCCTCCTTTGTAAAGAGCATTGCTTTATCTCTTCCAACACTTTGTGAGTTAGATATGTGTTTGTGTGTTTATTTGTTCTGACCGGAAAAGAAACCAGATTCCCGTAGCTCAGCTCTGTGGCTTCTTAAACCTTCAGAAGTTTGCTAGTTTAAAACCTCAATTTAGAAAACTAAAAACCTGTCCCCGTTTTACATTCCACTATAAATTTCTGCATTTCTTACTGAAATCAGAGGCCGCCAGTGGCATGAATCAGGCTATGAATTGCACCAAATGGCTCTTAAAGGAATATTACAAATTGAAAAAAAAAAGTCTCTGGAGTTCTGAAACTAGGGCTTTAAATTCTAATTGTTTCCAAGCTCTTCAATATTTCCCATTCCTCAGCCTATACTTAGAGTTACTTGATGCTTGTTACCAGACATTTCTTGTAAGTTTTTCTCTCCAAGTGTCAAAATCCAACCACCATAATTACTTTTACTACTTATAAGTGTTAATACTGTTAAAAATACAAAAAAGAAAAAAAAAACACTCTGCAGATGTGTTAAGTCTCTAAACATCTTTTCCCGTTAATTTTCTTCTCAATTGGAAAAGAGTTTCTATTTGTTTCTCTTCTGCAAAGTCACCTAGCAACTTTTCAGGGTCTGGGGCCAATGAGGGGCTTCGGGCTATGTTAACTCTTTGAACTCAGATTACCTGTGGTTTAGAGAGATAATCAGGTCTTTAAGGTTAATCCAATCATTCTGTTCTTTTTAAATCCATTGTAATGTTAAACCTGTTATCTGACTTCATTTTCCTTTCTCCTAAAAGAGAGGAGATTTATGCCCATCTACATGGAATGACAGTTTGATTGATCTGTCCACTATTCAAATCTCACCCTACCACCCAGTGACCCAGCCATACCAAACTAAAAGGCCGATGATCAGTTCTGTATCTTTGTGTTTGCTGATCCCTTAAGCCAGAATAGCTCTCCCTCTTATTTCCTCTATTTCTAGAGGACCCGATTGTTCAAGCTGGCTCATACATCACCTCCTCTTCCCTGCCCAGTATCTCCAGAGTCAGCATCTCCTCCTTTGTGATATCTCTGTCCTTGGGAGCTACCTTTCTTAATACCTCTTTGTTGAAATGTCCACCTCCTCTTCCAAGACTGAGTGTTCCTTAAGGAATAGGATCTATGGCATGTTCATCTTTGTACGCCTAGTACCTAGCATAATGTCTGTTTCCTATTAGGCATGCAATAAATATTAGCTGAATTGAATTCAGTTGTTCAATAGCAAAACTACTACTGGAAAAGTGCTCCAGTAGAAGTCTATAAAAGGTCTTCCCTCACATAGACACCGCACTTCAGAGTTTGCAAAGCCCTTTCATAGGCACTGTCTCATCTGGTCTTCAGATTTTGGATGAGGTAGGATTTATGGAGAAGTGAGGATAAAAGAGTTTAGCAACTTGCCCAAAGCCACACTGATGATCTTGAAAAAGCCCAGACCCAAATTTGGATCTTTAGGCTCCAAGTTCAGGATGTTTTTGTACTATATTTTGCCAGACTCTCAACCAAGTATATTATTCTACACCAGCGGCTCTCAATCCTAGCTGCACATTAGAACCATCTATGGTGCTTTAAAAAACGTCAGTGACCAGGCCTCACTCCAGACCAATTAAACTAAAATCTGCTGGGGAGGGGCTTTGGTATTAGTATTTTTTTTTTTTTAATTTTCACATAAAGCTACGGGTTTTTAAATTATTTTTCACAGGATTAATTGCTTTGGCCAGATGCCTGGGCATGATATGGGCATGGACCCAGCATCCTCTGTGAGCTTTTGTTATTCCCTTCTTCTGTTGAAGCTAATTCACCATATGGTATTGGGCATGACATGTCACCTCTTGGGGTATCCTTTTCGTCATCTGTCAAGTAAGGGTGTTGTCAAAGGGATCTATATAGTCCGTTTCAACTCTTCTACCCCAAAACAGTCTTGGTGTAGTGTAGGTTGAAGTGAGGAGTGAATGGAAAGGATAGAAAGTGCTACTCATTCCACAACCATGGATATATGCCGGCATTTTTTACGGCATTCCTGAGAGCTTGCTCCTACAGTAGAGCTTAGGAACTCCTGGCGTTATATATTACTTTTGACATTTCAAGCAAATGTAATTAAACTTTTTGATTAGTTGGAGAATAGATAGCAGGTGTCAGAATTTGTACAGCCGGTGCCTGGTGGATAAGAAGCCAAAAACATTCAGAGAGTGTGATGGGAAATGAAAGCCGCCACTTACATTCTTTAATTTGCAGCCCTGAAAGCAAGCAAGCAAGCATATGCTCAGGCTTATTATGTGAAAAGAGAGATTTGTTTCATATGTTTGAAACTGTTTTGAGATGCAAACAAAATAGAACAGAAAGCTTCACAGGCCTTCCTCCCACGATGACCAGTTGCCTACTACACATGGTCCTAGGCCTCTGAGGATAGATGGAGCCGTTAGCCTGGGCCAGCCCTTGACAGAAGCAGCATTAGGAAGCTCAGAGTCTCCTCCATGTGGTCTGGAAAAAGCAGATGTGGAGAAAGTTGACCATTCAGCCTTACATAATCTGGGTGTTGCTATTGCAGGGAAGTCCAGTTGGGGATCCAAAGCTCATTCCTAACCCCTGCTTTTCGGGAAGCAGCATGATGGAGTAATCATATCTAATGTTTGCCTAGGGCTGGACAGTTAACAAAGTACTTATTTTCCAATCTTCCTGTATTCTGATAGCAGCCCCGGGCGATGTCATTATTATCACCAATTAAAGAATGAAGAAACTGAGAGGGAGACCTTACGTGACTTCCCCAAGATGGGTCAGATAAATAAAGTCAAAGTCTGGACTTGAATCCAGCTCTTCCAACCTAAGACCAGTGCTCTCCCCTCCCCAAGCGGAACTGAACCAGAACTCCTAGCCCAGGTACCATCGGTATATTTCCTCACTTGAAAGTGGGGCTGCCTGAGCCCTGCAAGCCAGAGTTTCTAGACTCAAGCTTTCCTACTAGTTCACGGGAGAGCTTGGACCTGTGCCTCCCCTTCTCTCTCCTCCACAGATTGGTTTATAAAAATATTGACCCTGGCAATTGGATTAAAACATTTTGTTTCCTTCGTTGCATCTCACATGTTGCTATTGCAGAGGCCTTGGAAAAAATTTAAATAACTCTATTTTTTTTAATTGAAAAAATAGCACAAGGCCCTTCTAGACACATCTGAACATTTTATATACACAAAAGTAAAATTAAAAACACTCATATTACCACTTCAGAGATAACTACTGTTAATATCCTACTGACACCCTTCTAGGCCATTTTGCACTTACGTATTTACCTTTTATGTAAATATTATATAAGACAGCTAGATAATCTCATTGTAGTTATCTCATTGTGTTTACACACTCAAAAATTCATATGTGTGCATATATAAACATATGTGCATCTGTTTACCGAGCAGGGTGGGGCAGCTTGGGGAGAAACAACTTCCTGATTAGCCAAATTGTAACTTAATCTTAAGACCCTGGTATAATTTCCCAGAAGTTATTTTTTAGGCTATATAAGACTCTGGCCCCACTTTCATGCTTTTGTTCATTCATTCATCATCTGTTATATACCAGGCTTTATGTTAGGTCCTTCACATACATCATCTCCAATGTTCATGTGAGCTCTGTAAATTAGAGATTATAATCTTCATTTTACATTTGAAGAAACCTGAGCTCAGAGACTAATTACCCAAGGTTTCACAGCCAGTAAGTAAGAGAACTGGGATTTGAACCCAAATACACCTAACTTCAGGGGCTGTGCCTAAAGCAGTGCTCTAATTGGAAGCATGTACAGGGAGCTGGAATCTGGAGTGAAGGATACTCTGTGGTATCTTGGGAAGCTTTGAGCTGGATGGTGGGGGATAAATAAGACAACCAGGTGAGGAATGAGCAGGGCATGTACAAGGGACCAAGGCCTGGATGAGCATGGCATGCTTCCAGAATGATCTGCCTCAGCATGGCTGCTATGAGATGAAGCTGGACAGGTAAATCAGCACTAGATCGAAAAGGGCTTATCAGCCATCCCGGGAGCAGATGCTTTGCCCTGCAGGCACAGTGGAGCAGTGTGGACACATCTGTGTTTTAGAAAATCAAATTTGGCGGAAGATTGCTGAATGGCATGAAGTGGTGGCCAGGGAGATCAGTTAGGATGCAATAGCAACAGTCCAGATAAGAATATTTAAATTAATTGACTGGAGAGAAGCGGAGGGGTTCCCAAAACATAGGAAGCAGAACACATAGTATTTAACGGAGAAGTTGATGAGCCAGGTTTGGGATGTTTGAGTTCAAGGTCCTTGAGTCTCACAGGGGGAGCAATCTATTAGATGCCTTGGTTGCATTGCATACTGACCATTAGGTTTTTGACAAGCCTTGGACATTCTGCCTCATTATTGCATCAGCCACTTTGGGTGTATTCTGCAAGTTTTGTTGAATTTCCCGTGCCCCTTATGCAACTCTTTTCACAGTCCATCATCTCTCATTCCTGCAGCTGGAAATAAACTGTATGTTTTTGATCCTTTTATAAAAACACTTGCCAAAAGGAAAAAACTTGTTTTGCTCATTCCTTCTTAATTCAAAATTTTGCATTTCTTGATTGATTTTGTTAAATTTGTTTTAGGTACTACAGATCCCATCATTGAGTATAAGTCTTATCTCAATATTACCATGTTACTATTACTTACTTTTTAGAAAATTGAATCAAGAGTTTATGATTCTTAAATGAAGCTGAACTAAAGAAATGATATCAGCTTTTACCTAACTATGAAATTTATATTTTCAACCAAAAAATGATAGGTCTCGGAGTCCCAAATATGGTATTTTCTGGGAAAGTTTAATACTATTATCAAATCTTTAAAAAGAGCACAACTGGAAGCAACCTTTATTTATTTATTTATTTATTTATTATTTATTTATTTATTTATGGCTGTGTTGGGTCTTCGTTTCTGTGCGAGGGCTTTCTCTAGTTGCGGCAAGCGGGGGCCACTCTTCGTCGCGGTGCGCGGGCCTCTCACTATCACGGCCTCTCTTGTTGCGGAGCACAGGCTCCAGACGCGCAGGCTCAGCAATTGTGGCTCACGGGCCTAGTTGCTCTGTGGCATGTGGGATCTTCCCAGACCAGGGCTCGAACCCATGTCCCTTGCATTGGCGGGCAGATTCTCAACCACTGCGCCACCAGGGAAGCCCCTTGGAAGCAACCTTTAAAATCAAGTTACCCCTCCAGTATTATAGGCTGGGTAAGCAAGACCCATAAGGACAGAGTAATTACAGCAGGTCAGTGGCAGAGACATGCTGGGAACTTGGTCTCCTGGCTGTTGATTTAGCTAAATGGCAAGGACCAGTGTCTGTGAATGTAAGTGAATCCATTCATGTCTTTCAGGTGGCTCCTTCTCTCTCATGCTCTGTGCTTCTCCTTGTTGAAGGCTTTGGCCCACATAGTGGAGCTTAACAATATGTTTGGCCAGATTCAGTCGCCTGGCTATCCAGACTCTTATCCAAGTGATTCAGAGGTGACGTGGAATATCACTGTCCCAGAGGGATTTCGGATCAAGCTTTACTTCATGCACTTCAACTTGGAATCCTCTTACCTTTGTGAATACGACTATGTGAAGGTGAGACCCCTGATGTTCCCTAACTGGGCCAGATTCTCTACGGGAGAATCTGCTGGGAGTTTGAGGAGCTTAGATGAATTAGATGCTGTGTTTACCACCCAGGCTGGCAGTCCAGTGAGGGAGACATACAGTGTTATAACATTATGAAGGAGGGTTGGGGGTGGCATGCTAGGTGCAGGCTGAGTAGGAAGACCTAGAAAAGACCTTGAGGGAAACTGAAACTGGCAAAGTGTGACTCAGCCAGACACAACCGTGCCTTTTCCTTTCTGATCTCAAAGTCTTTAGCGTTTCCACTAACCTCTGCTTCCAATGTCACCTTTAATTCAACAATCAGAAAAGGGCAGAGACCCCAGAGTCAGCATTAATCAGAGTAAGCTAGCATTATATCCAAAGCTGAGGCATTAGAAAGCATTGCCCTGTTCCCTAGGTAATGATCAAGTGTTTGGGAAGTGTAGAGTATGCCGCAGCGGAGAGTAGGAGGTGAAGTTGGAAGGTTGGATTGGGGTGAGATTCTGAAGCACCTTGAATATGATGCTAAAGAGTTTGGATTTTATCAACAAAGAGTATGGGCAACAGTGGAGGGTCACTACACAGATGGATGTAAAAAACAAATGGAAGAGGAGCAGAAAATGATTACAACATCAAAACAACATTTCCCAGAATTTAAGGAGAGCCCACAAACAATGCCATGGGTGGGAAGCTGTTCTCTTTTAAAAGTGGAGCTAAGAAATGTTAAAGTACGTCTGAGAGATGACACTTATTAAGGTTGTATCTGGTTCAAAAAGATGTGGAGACCTAAGAACCTACTTTATAAGCTCTCTCTGGCTTCCTGGAAGAAGTTCTCATCAAACCACTCTAGAGTAGGCTTTCTATATTTTTGGTATTAGTATAGTCTCATTTTTCCACAGCCTGTAGTTCAACAAGAGTTAACCTTGTATTTACCAGAATGTTTGATCAACAGCAAAGAAGTGAGTTGACAAGGTGATTTACACTTAAAATCTCATTCAACCTTTAAAACAGTCCTATGAGACAGGTACTACTATCCCATTTACAGGCAAAGAATCAACCCCAAGAAGGTGAAGCAACTCACCCAACGTTGTACAGCTAGTAAGTGATGGATCAAGATTCCAAACCCATGTCTTGTGACTTTCAATACCATGTTCTTTTGGCTCCACCAAACTGCTCACAAGCTGTACTCCACTGAGCCCTAGGATACTGCAAGGGCTGAAAAGAACAGTGGGATGGGGTGGGGCGGAGGCCTGGTAAGTGGGGCTGTGAACCCCTACCCTGATTAACTCATTTTAAATGGTGGGTGTTGCTAATTATATATGTTGGATATGCATCAAGTATCCCATTTAAAGCACATTTTCTGTGACTGAAAACTTTCTAAAATTGGTGCTCCATGACACAGTTTTTCAATTTTAGCACTATTGACATTTTGAGCCAGACAATTATTTGCTGAAGAAAGCTATTTTGCGAATTATAAGATCTTTAGCAGCATCTCTGGCTTCTACTCATTAGATGCCAATAGCACTCCCACTCCAGTTGTGACAACCAAAAATGTCTCCAGCAGTTATCAATATCCCCAGGGGAGCAAAATCTCCCCATTTGAGAACCATTGCTCTCTCTATGTGATGCTGCCCATCTTTGAATGTCCTGTACTAGAAACTGTGAGAATTTAAGGACACAAAAATCTAGTCCCTTAAAAAGAGAGATGAGCCTAGAAAAATAGCCATTGCACAAGATGAAAAAGAGTAACGACAATAAAAGATTGACAAAAAGAATGAGAAGAGGTAAAACTGGTTGCTCTAAGAGATGATGTGGCTTGGTAATCTAGATTGACATACAGTTTCTATAAATTCATTAAAGATGGAGCCAACTTCTCAGACCTGCAAGGATCAAGCAGGGAGTATTCACCAAGATCCTAAGTGTTCATCATCCTAAATTGAAATTTCTAACAAACAGGTTAGTTATGTCTTCTAGGACATAATCTAGCCTCTGGCAGAACCAAACTCCAGGATCCCAGATGCATTATGGGTAGGGGACATTAGGTTAGCAGAATCCCCCAGCCCATTCCCCTAGCTAATGCTCGCCGTACAACCATGGTATCCTCAAATATTTAGGTTGGAGAGTGAACTTAGCAGAAGGAAAATGACCAAACACTGGCTTAATAGAAGAGTAAATTCCATAGATTTAGACAAGGCTAGATGTGAACTTCCTAACTGCTTTTTTCTCTACTTTCAAATATGTCAACCATCTAGAAATTTTGCCAGCGGGAACACTTGCCTTTATTAGTAGCTGAGGCCTCAAGACCACGGAAATTAGAGTTTTTTTCTGTAGCTGTGACAATGACTTATTTTCATTATTCCTCCCTGCCTCCACCCTAAGAATTCACTCTCAATTCATATTCAATCATTTCTCACAAGTTTTCCTCTTATTTAGATGGATGCCAGGTTTGACCTTGTTAAGACTCCTTTATCGAGATGATAAACACACAATAGAGGATTTAACTCATTCCTTTGCCCCCAAATAAATTGAGTCTCCTGGCAAGGCAGATTAAAGAGTTGACATCAGCTACATTTTGTAGCGGAAAAAAATGATACTTTTCAAGGGCAACAATAGACTGTGAAGACCTCTTCTGACCCTGAATTAAGGACACTGAAATACATTTCTACCCAAAGTTTGGCCTTTCTGGTTGGAGAATATTTTGGAAAGTGATTGATGGTTTCTGTCTAGGGTGTGAGATACCTTCCTGAAAGCCCAAGGAGATGGGACTGGGCCCTCTGGAAGGGCAGCATCATCCTGGTTTCTTGACTGGGATTCAGGAAATGCCTGTTCTAGTCCCAGATCTGCCACTAACTCCCAAATGATCTGGAGTAGAAAAGACAATCTTTTAGCACTCTCTCTGCTCCAAAATTAGACTTGTGACCTCTGAGCATAGCAAAGAAACAGTCTGTGTGAGGCAACCCAGAGACTGAGCTGCCTACCTGACGTGCCCAACAGTCCTTGCTTCTCTGATTCCAACACATTTCTCCAGTTCCTTTAGAAGAAGAGATTAACATATTGGACAGAGAGGTATTACTTTGCTTGGGCTTGCACAGCTCACTTCCTTCCAGAATGCCATCCCAACACTAGCATTGGCCTCCCTGCAGAGGTTCTAGCAGCCATGGGGCCTGAGCAGGCCTTCCTTCACAGGATGCTGCACCCTGGTCAGCTGATGACTAGTGCTCACGTGGAGACAGGCCCTGTGTCCTTGCCCACACGTGCCCGGCAGAGTTCCCCTCCTGGACTCAAGAACTCACAAGATGTCAGGCCACAGGGGCCCTCTGGAGACCCACCTAGTCCCATGTCATTGTTGTTTTTCAAATATTTTCTCCCTAATGGACATTTTCTTCTTACAAATCTTCTAGTAGTCCTGATATAGGAAACAGAAGTGAGGCTGCTAGGGTTGAAGGTGGCTCAGAAGCTCACTCTGCTCGCTCAACCTTCTTGGTCCCCCTGAAGGTCACACCTTGCAGGAATTACAGCTTGAATACTCCTTAAGTTCCCAATTCAGGGACAAGACTAGTACTCTCGCCTGTGAACCCTAAAACCCAGAAGCCTTCAACATAGAGTCGAAACCCGTTGACTTTTTCTAATTGTGTTCTCTCCCTAACCCTCCACCCCCAGAATATGTGGCTTTCCTGGCTATGAATGAGAAGGAGGCTCTTCCCTTTTCATCTGGATGAAGCATGAGCATGCCAGCCTTGTCACCCTTGGATAAGTCAATACCCCTCTACAAAATTCTGTCTTTTCATCTGTTCCATGAGGAGTAGAATGAGATGATCCCTAAGGTCTCTTAAATTCCAGAATTTTAATCTTCATTCTCCTTGCCAGAGCTTTCCAGATGACCCCCCCCCCCAAACCCTCATTATCCTAGTTAGGATAATGCCAGAAAACGGTAATAATATGTTACAGCGGCCACTTCTTGAAGTTCCGTGGCCATAAGCACTCCATTAAGAGACTATAGTCTGCTGGAGTTGCCTTAGTGACATGTCATTTGAAGAAAACTTGTAAATATATCATGCCAGTGCTGTCCTTTTCCAAGGAACTTGGAATATCACTCATTTCCGTCTGATGGGATAATATCCCCTGTTTTGAGTCTCTTTCATTCTGTGACTGAATTCCCCTGGCAGGCCTGGGAGTGGGTTTAAAGGACCGTCCAGTTCACAGGAATCCTTTCAGCCCAGCCCCAGTCCACAGACTGCCCTTCCCACCCTGGCCCATCAGGGCGATGATGACGGAATTGCTGACACTGCACATCAGCAGCTTGAAGAAGGGCAGGACCCCAAGGCTGTGGTCTGGATGCTCTCATTTTATGAAAATTCCTCTCCAGCCTGACTTCCCGCAGTCTTTGGTCTTCAAGGCACATGCACATCTGCACGACAGGATTTGCTTCCTTGGAATGTGGCTGCAATGTGTGGATTCCTACAGTGCACAGATGAGACATACGAATCACAGCTGGTTAATGCTGTAGGCGAGGGGCAGAGCACAGACACTGGCCAGGAAACTGGAGGCCTAGATTCTTGTGGCCATTCTCTACTAACTAAGTAACCCTGGGCAAGTGATTGCTTTTAGAGTGGACTCTTTCCTCCTCTCTCAAATACAGGGAGTTGAACCAGATGTTCTCTAAGGTCCACCTAGCCCTGATATTCTATGTATCTAAGACCTCAGGAATCATGGTTCAACTTCATGATCATCATGCTCAAGCCCTGGAAAGGGCAATTCATTGGCCAAGGTCACACTGGGACCAGAATTTATATCTCAAAACTCTCAGCCTTTTCTTTTCTTCTTTTAAAAACATTAAGTGACAGTGGAGTCCCCCATCTTATGGATGCTTAGGTTTTTAAGTGTAATGTAAGGCAAATATTGTCTATAGTCAAACTTACTGTCTTAAATATAGTAGAGCACTGTCTTTTAGAATGTCCAGAAGAGACTTTTTTCCCAGAAATGCAACAAATTATATAGTTCCTTTAGTTGAGCATCAGATGAAGTAGTTTGACTTGTGCTGAGAAATGAGCCCTGGAGCTATAGTTACTGAAAAAGGTACTCAGAAACCAGAACCACCAAGGGAACAGCAGATTCACACATCTTATTTTCAAGTTCACTTCATGGTATCTGTTCACTGGAAAAAAAGGAGATAATAAAAACCTGCATTTGGCTTTTTTCTCTTTCTCTCTTTTCCCTTCTTTTATTGAGTGCATATAGCTCAACTGGCATCTGTTAAATGCTCATATGACATAACACCACTTTTCTCCTCTTAACTCAATATTCTTGATACAGTCAACATTTCTTCCATTCTCTCCACTTTAACCCTTTAGTTCCAGTTCTTATTCCTCTCACCTAGTTTATTGCAATACCATCCTAAATGTCTACCAGCTGTGGGTCTCTCCCCAACCAGTCCACCCTCTACATGTGTCCAGAGAGATCTTCTTAAACATTGCTTTGATTGTGCAACTCTCAAAACCTTTCAGTGGTTCTCCACTGTCTATGGAATGAAGTCCAAGAATTTTATTGAATATCTACCATAAGCTGGACACTGCACCAAAGACAGGCCTCATGAAGATGGGTAAGACAGTACCTGCCCTCCAAGAACTCATGATTTCATAGTGTGTCATAAGACAAGTATATAATTAATAAGCTAAAGCTGAGCAGAGTAACACAAGAGTATAGGGCAGTATGTAAGTTGTGGAGTGATCCTTTCTGTGTGTTCAAGAAAAGCTTTGGAAATAGTTAATGTTTGAGATAAGTCTTGAAGGGTAAAGAGGAATTTAACAGTGTAATTCCCTAAACTTCTTGATCTCCCTAAGCTTCTTGATCTACCTAAGCATCGGTTTTGTGATTGGTACCAAAAAAAAAAAAAAAAAAAAAAGACTCAATGATAAAGACTTCCTTGCAGTTTATGCAAGGGTTTAAATGAAATGATGGCTATGAGTGGAATCAGTACTGCAAAAGGCAAACATGTTCAATGGTTTGGAGTTCAGGCTCTAGAACCACTCAGACCTAGAGTCAGGTCCTGCCTCCACTATTTATTGTAAAATAGGGATAACAGTAATGCCTATCTCTTGGGCTTATTGTGAATGTCAAGTGAGGTAAATGCTATATTGACATATGTCCAACACCTATGTAATTAGTTCAGTAAGCATTATTATAGTGGTAATGATGGCAAGGGTGTGAGCACTAAAGTGCCTGCTGGTATCACCAGATGCTCAATGAGTGTCAGTTTTCTCATCTGCTCTGACTTTACCACTAACTGGCTGTCTGTGACCTTGCACATATCACTCAGTTTTTCAGGCAATTTATGGAAAAGTACTCTGAAAGGACTAATCAAATGCAAGAGGTTGTTTATTTCTCCTGTGTATTCATTTGTCGTAACCCAAGGTCGTGGCACTTTCTGATCTATTGCCTCCTTTGATTCTCATGGACTAGGGAGAGCTGGGATTACTGCACCTAATTTACAGGAAAGGACGCTGAGCATCAAGAGCTTAAGTGCATTTGTCCAGGGCTTTAGAGCAAATCCAAGTCTCAATCCTTGGTCTCCTTACTCCTAAGTCATGATTGTGTTTCTCCATTTGGTCCTTCTCAGAACAAGTTTTATCCTGGTAGGGATTTCAGGATTTTGATATGCTTCCTGGCTATAAGAGAAATTTAGTAAAATCTTGTAAAACTGAAGGACCTTGAGGGTCCCTGTGTTGTCTAGATTTTGTTAAAGAACTTACTCTTTTATTCTGACTTTGAGAGAAAAAAAAATTTTACAAAAATAATAAAAATGGAGTCTGAGCTATGAAGGTTGGGAAAGTGCTCAATTTATCTGTTTGTGGTACACAAGTCTAATGGTGAACTCAAGGACATTGCACTAGACTGTCAGCCCCAGGAGTTCAGGGCCTATGTCTGTGTTTATTTCTAGTAGTGAGCACAGCCCTGGGGGCAGAACAGGAAAAAGCAAAAATCTCCTGGTGGTAAGCATAAAGGAAAGGGCTCTGGTCTAGAGATCAGCCACTGACTCCTGTTGAGACATTGGGCAAGTCACCTGTCTGCTCTGGGCCTCAGTTTCTCCATCTGCCCAATGAGGAAATTGGACTGGCTAAGCCCTTCCAGCCCTGATGCTCCCTTCCCAGGCCTCGTCGGGTCAGTCTGCATCCTGCTGTGTAATTGACAGATAAGTCCCTCCCATGGCCCTGCTCCAAGACTGACTCCTCTGACCCCCGGCTCCTAATTTCTGTGCAGTGCTCTGTGTTTACTCTGAACATGCCCTCGACCTTCAACTACTGCCGAAGCTCTGTTCATTCTCTGGGAGTAGACAGGAGGCCTTGCCCCTGAAGGAAAAGAGGAATGGGTAAATGTTTCTCATGAATTTCAATTGTATTCCCTAGTGGAATTCTTCACTCCAGAGATACCAGGTTTCCAAATCCATTCTAGCTGATTCAGAAGAATCAGGAAGTGAAAATGAGCTTCAGAAAAAGTGTGACAAAAGCTTATTTTATGAAGGAAGTACAAACAGCACAGGCTCTGGGGTGATGGAAAACAGAAGGAAGGTCCCCAGCACTGGGGCAGAGCACAGGCTCTGGGGCAAGTGTGGGTGAGTGTGAGGTGGGAGTGCTTTGGGGAATAGGCGCCCCGGTGTGCAAATCTGTGTGCTTATGTGTACACAGGCCGCTCTCAGACACACCTTGGTAAAAAGCAGGGCTTGAATTTGCTTTGATGTGCTCATAGGAGAAAAAGTAGGGAAGGGGAGGTATTCATTTATTCAACAAATATTCATTGAATGCCTACCATTTACTAGAGCTTGGGGTATAGCGGTAATCAAGACAGAAATGCCCGTCGGCTGGGTGCTTACATGACACTGGGGGGAACAGACAATAAACACTAAACACAATCCACAGGTTAATTATATAATGAGTAGTAAGGTGATAGGCAAATAAGTGAAACAGAGCAGGGTAAAGAGTGTCCACATGAGGTGGGGTGCATGTTAACACTGAAATATGTTGATCAAGGTGGTCCTTGTTGAAAGGGTGACATTTGAGCAAAGACTTGAAGAAGTTGAGAAAGTCAGCCATGTGGCTTTCTGGGGAAAAGCATCCCAATCAGAAAGAACAGCCAAGACCTTAGTGGGAAAGTGCCTGGTGTGTTTGAAGAACAGCAAGGATGGCAGTGTGGCTGGAGCAGGAGGGACAGGGATGGGAGATGAAGACAGAGGTACAGGTGGGAGCCCCATCACCAGGGGGCCTGGGAAATAGGGTCCCTGCTAATGCTCACAGGCAATGGCAGACTTTACAAGCTGCTTTCCCACCCATGTGTCATTTGACCTCCTGACTCTTAGAGGATAGAATTAAGGTCCACCTAGTATGTTTGTGAAAACTGAGGCTGAACCCAGTGGTGCACTTATCAATGATCAACAACCTGGTCTGGACTGGGGGATGGGTTGGGAGGGCAGAGAAGAGATACCTCGGTAGCTCTCTATTCACCACTCGGATATTCTAGACATTAGTAAACTCAAGTGCTGAGATAATAGTAAAATGATAGAATAGTTAGGAGATGATGAGTTTTTATACAATTTATTTCTTTTTAATATAATTTATTTAATTGTAAATTTATGAAACAGTTTTTCACGATGGCTGTGTTTAACAACAGCATCGCAAAAATCCCTGAAAAGTTGACAGCTGGCCCATGTAAGTTGGTAAGAGCCAGCTCCAGGGCACCAGTGCCTGGGGAGGTTAAAGTGACCCATGTGAGTGGCAGGGCTGTGACCAGAAGCCAGGTCTTTTGGTCCCTATTCTAGCTGTCTTGAAAATTTTCCAAGATTTGAGGATGTGCATTCGGGCTGGGGCGGGCAGGGTCCTGGGCAGCGGCGGAGGGACATACCGGCTTGCACATTCCTGGAAAGTGCCTGGAGACGCTGGCCCGTGGCGGGTCCCTTCTCTCCGCTCAGCACTTACTTAATCACTGCTTTCACCCCAGTGCTGACTGTGACTGACCTGGAGCCAGGCTGCCTCCGCAGGAGAAGAACACAACAAGGCTTTGTTTTTGCCTGTCCCCAGGCTATTTTCCTGTCCTGAACCTTTTGGGGCTCAGCTTCCCGGTCCCACAGGGTATTTGCATGTGAATGGGCCTGGCTCTGAAGTCACAGAAGGGGTGGATGGGGAGTCTAAGCCATTCACGGGCCAATGAGAGTAAAGTCCTTCCTCGCCCCCCTTCTCAGCCATGATTCCCAGACGCTCCCACCCACACCCGCCAGCCCTGCCGCACTGAGATGCCAGGCGCCTCCAGTTTCCCACCTGCGGGATGCTTGCTTCCCAAGCTCGCGGCCACCCCTCCCCAGCCAGCTCTTTCTTCTCCCCGTGCTCTGCTGCCTAGAGACCATCTCCCTTTCTGCCCGGAGCCCTCCTAGCGACTGGGCAGTCCTCCTGGTAGCAGAGGGATGCGGGGACTCTAACACCTGCCAGCTGGGTCTCAGGTCCTCACACTGCTAATGGCGTCTAGCATTTGCATGTACACGATACATACCTTCCTAGGGGCTTACCCAGCTCTGTTAGGAGGTTTTTACTCTGACTAACAAATGTATAAGAACACTTTGCTGGGACTATCAGTATATCTGGGCCCTGATGGTGGCTCTGCCATTATCTGGCCATGTGACTTTCAACCAGTTACTTCACTTCTCTGAGCCTCAGTTTCCCCATCTAAGAGAGGAAAATGATAGGTAGCCTTTAATGTCCTTTCTATCTCTGACCTTCTGTGGTCTTGTAATTCCAGTTACTGGACAAGGCTGGAAGTCAGAACATCTGGATTTTTATCTCAGGTCAGCTACTCCTAGGCTATGTGACCTTGGAAATTCATGTCACCTCTCTGGTCGGGGAATCACAATGTCTGCCTGAAGTGCATTCATTACAAGACTGCCATCAGAAGCAAATAGAATAAAGAAGCTGAAAACACCTTGTCAACTGGAAATTCCACATGGGGGGTGGAGTGGGAATTATTACTATTACTACCACTACTACTACAATTATTATTATTATTGTTATTATTATTATTATCATCATTATTATTTTATGGTCAAACGACTTGATCCAGGACTGAAGCAACAACCTGCAGCCCCTCACAAATGTGGCCAACTTGAGTCTTAACCCCACCAGCTGTGCTATTTTTACTTACATGGCTTTCAAGAGCTTCTGAAATGCAATACGCGCGCACACACACACACACACACACACACACACACACACACACACACACACACACGTCTCCTTTTTTTCTAGACTCAGGTTCTTGTCTGGCATCTGGTACCTTTACTTTGCTCCTTCTCATGATCTTTAACTGCAGTTTGGGCACCTGGATAAAGTAGCAATTTGCGCTGTTAACCCCTGGCCTAGTCCCTGGAGGGTGACAGACTTGCGGTGAAGGCGACCACAGGAGCACAGAGCACTCACTTGTGAGGCAGGGGTCCTGGGCCCAGGGCTGTCACTGAATCATTGGCCTAAATTCACACACCTAGAGAAATCCTTTGAAACACAGGAAAGTAAAGGGATTCCTGGACTTGATATTATTCTCTTGTGGATGGAAGCTTTCAGAGATCCCTTAAATTACTCTGGTCCTCTCTTATAAAATTAGGATACTACCTTTTCCATGTCACCCACCTCCCAGGACTGATAGGAGGCTTGTAAAGTTCAGAGAGCCAAAGGGACCCAAGATGCCACCTACCAAATGAGGAGGCCAGGTTGCAAGGTCTCCCTAGGTTCCCTGCCTGCCCCATCAGCCTCGGATCTGGGGGACTCATAAAAAGAGATGTCTGTGCTGATGCCCCCAGTGAGATTAGGAATGAAAGAGTGGAACCAGGAAACAAGAGGGTATCCAGGGACGGTTTCAGTCTCTTAATTCTTCTTCAAATATGTGAAATTACCTACGCCCCACTTAGTTGGGAGTCCAGAAAGGTGTCACCTCAGTTGGCTGAATCTCAGTGGTCCTGTTTTTCTCACTGATTTACTGAGTGCTGACTATATTTCAGGTAACTTTCTAAATATTTTACATATATTAACTCATGTCATGTTCACAAAGTCCTATGATTTATAAATACTATTATTTTCACTATTTTACAAATGAGAAAAACCTATATACAGAGTGTATTCAATTCCTAGGGCTGCCATAACAGATTGCCATTAACCTGGTGGTTTATGACAGCAGTTTCTTCTGTCACAGTTCTGGAGGCCAGAAGTCTGAAATCAAGGTGTCGGTGGGGCCATGCTTCCTCTGAAGGCTCTAGGGAAGGATCCTTCCTTGCCTCTTCTAGCTGCCTGGTGGTTGTTGCCAGTCCCTGGCATTCCTGGCTACGGCCGCATATCTCCAGTCTCTGCCTCTGTCTTCACACTTCCCTCTGTGTATGTCTCTGTGTCCAAGTTTCCCATTTCTTATAAGGACACCAGTCATTGGGTTAAGGTCCACCCTAATCCAGTATGATGTCATCTTAACATAATTTCATAGGCAAAGAACTATTTCCATATAAAGTCAAGTCCAAGAGTTAGGACTTGAGCATATCTTTTAGGGAATACAATTTAACCTAAAACACAGAGAATTTAAATAATTTTCCTAACATCTACTAATTGGTGAAGACTCATGTGCAACTTATATAAAGATGAGATCCCACATGATCCAGTCTCAGTAAAGGGTTACATCCAAAAAAACAGAAAACTTACACAATTGAAAGCAATTCACAGTTTGACTCACCCTCTTGAGAACCAAAAAAGGGCAGAGATGTTCTTATCACAGACATTCTTAAATGTTCAATCCTCCATGCCACCTCTCTCCCTCTCCTCTTCTTTCCCCTAAAGTCTTCATGAATTTCACACCAAGGATCTCTTCTATCTCCCCTCATACCTCCACTTACACCCCATCCTCTGGGTCCCTCTTGGACTTGACAATCACAAAAACTGTTCCCTGACATGAGACCGTCCCTGCCATGTACTGCCATATGTGAATTTTAGTTGTTCCGAGTTTCTTGATTGTTTTCTCAGAATTTTATTTTTCACCGTATTGTTTGTGTGGAATTAAAGCAAAAATTTTCACCTCTTTTTCAGCTTTGTTGGGACCCAAGGGCTAGAAAAAAATGAGAGAAGGAAGTGAGAGATTGATGAGGGGTCTCCATACATGACCATGAGGAAGGGAAGACTCAGGTTGTTATAAGAGATGGAGAGACTGGAAACCAACCCTGAACTTCCAGGCTGGTTCAGCTGCCCCACCTGTGTGCTCCCTTTGTTGGTTGACCTGAACCAACTGATTTTATGCCATTTGGTAGAAGCTAGAGGGAAGTAGCTGTGGGCCCAAATTTCTTTTTAAAATACTTTTAAAATATAAAAACAGGAAAAAGAAAAATTACCTATCATTTCACTAGCCATTGTTGTTCGCTCTAATTCCTTCCACTTTTTATTTTCAATGTATACTTTCAACATAGTTATAATTACATCGAATATACAATTTGTCCTGCTTTTTCACTTAGTATAACCTACTAAGAATGTTTCCAGATCACTGAAAATTCTCCATTAATGCGATAATTAATAGCTGCTTAACTAAGCTAATGCTAATGCAACAGTTCCCCTAGAATTGGGTATTTACATTGTTTCCAGTTTTCTATTATTATATATAACTGCTAGAAACATCATTGTTCATAAGTTTTTTCCACAATTGGAATATCTTCCCCTAAATTATATTCCCAGATATGGGGCCAAGGAAGAACTTTCTAAGCCAAAGATAATCCAAAATGGCCTCATCTATCTTGGAAGGTAGTGAGTTTCTCATCTCAGCAACTGATCGTGAAAAGGTGGTGTGAATTTTTCAAGGGTGTGGTAGAAAAATAAGAGGTTAAATGAGGTAACTTTCAAGGCCCTAAGACCCCATGAGACTGTAATTCTCAAAATTTCAGTTCACAAAGGTCAGTGTCTCTCTTTGTCCCAGATTACTTCCTTACTCCCTATAACATGTCTAGTGCTGTGTAACAAACCACTCCAAAATTTAGTAGCCAAAACAATATCCATTTTATTTGCTCATGATTCTGTGGTCAGAAGTTTAGGCTAGACTTGGCAGGATGGTCCTTTTGCTGGATTTGCCTGAGGTCATTCCTGTGGCTCCAGTCTGTATCAGTCAGAGTTCAGTCAGAAAAGCAGAGCCTCTGTGAGTATTGTGAGATAACAGCTATTTATGGGCATTAGAACTCATGTAATTATAGGAGAGGCTAGGAAAGTAAAGATCCCAGCTTCTCATAGACAGAGAGTTGGAGGACCACAGACAGTTCACTTACCCATTTTCATGAAGCCCTGGCATGGGTGGAAATATTGGCATCTGCAGAGAAATCTGAGAATTCAAGCCTATTGAAGAAGCCAAAGTTGGGCCATGAAGGGGGAGCTCATGGAGAGAAGTCTATGAGAAGCTGTTGGCTCTGAGCAGCTACTACGTCTGTGGGGACACCTGCAAGCCTCTGGTGGGCCTGGGCCACTGTTAGTCATCAGAGCCAGAAGCAGGAAAGAAGAGCTGGGTGCAGAGAGGAGGAGAGTGAAGACAATTAGAACCTATTGGCACATCTACATCTGTCCATCTCTGTATCTGATCATAAAACAACCTCCAGAGAGTAAGGACTATTGCCTTCCAAACTCACACAAGTTCCTCTTTTGGCCAACAGTAACCTGGAACTATAGAGAGAAGGAGATTCTGGGGAACATGGTTCCCAGGTTAACTAAATTGACAGCAGGACAATTCAGCACACTCCCTGAATGTCTGCCTAAATTAAATCTGAAAAGCTCTTCAAGGGCCCAGAGAAGATGTCAGTGGGGCTCCAGGATGAAGCTTGGGGACATCGACAAGCAAAGCTCTCAGGCATTTGGGCTTATAGGACGGCCTCTTTGTTTTTTTAATTGAGCTATAGTTGATGTACAATATCATATAAGTTACAGGTGTACAACACAGTGATTCACAATTTTTAAAGGTTAAAATCCATTTATAGTTATTGTAAAATATTGGCTATATTCCCTGTGCTGTACATATATCCTTGTAGCTTATTTATTTATACATAATAGTTTGTACCTCTTAATCCCCTACTCCTATGTTGCCCCCCCTTCCCTCTCCCTACTGGTAACCACTAGTTTGTTCTCTGTGTCTGTGAGCCTGTTTCTTTTTTGTTATATTCACTAGTTCATATTATTTTTTAGATTCCTCATATAAGTGATATCATACAGTAGAGGACAGCATTTTTTGTTTGCCTCATGTCTTAAAGAAGCATGAGCATTATTGACTAGAGAATCAGGATGCTGCATTGTGAACCTGAAGCCACCACTCACTAGAAAATGACCTTGCTTGATTCATTTAAATCATCTGGGCTTCAAGTTTCTCATTGGGTGGCTGTCAGTGTATTTGTTAAGCTCTGGTGAGATAACCTTATGGACATGTGGAAAGCAGCCATAGCTGTCCTCCCACAGAAATTTGACCAAGTTTTCTGCTGCTCTGCCTTAGCTTTGCCTAGAGGTTTGTGCTGTTTCTACTAAGGTAGAAAATTCATAGAAAACAGGCTTTGGCTTCTTTTCCTTAGATCTCTCTCCCCTGCTCCCTGTCCTCAATAGAACCCCTTTCCTACATCAATAGAACCCCTTTCCTACATCAATAGAACCCCTTTCCTACATCAATAGAACCCCTTTCCTAGGTGGTGGTGGGAAGGGAGGGGCAGTTGAGACTCCTAATGCCCCCGGGACTTCGCTATTCCCTCTGCCTAAATGTCCTCCCCTTTGCCCCCCAAACCCTCCACCTACTATTTCTACCTGCCTAAATTCTACTCACCCTTCAGTCCCCAGATCAAAGAACATTTTCTTCTTCTTAAGTGTTCTCTGATTCCTCTCAGCTGGATGCAATATTTTCCCATCTTATAAGCCCAGGGGCTTCCTAGCTTTCATTGCAATAACTACAATCTGGTGATCCCCTAACACATACACATTTGAGTACTTATTCTCCTACTAAATTTTACATTCCCAGAGGCAGGGGACTTCCTTATTAAGCACGTGCAACAAATAAGTAATTTTTGACATCCTTCACATTATAATGCAGACAGAACTTGCTATATAAATATTTGCTGAGTTGACTTGAAAGAAAGCAAGTTGAGGACATGCATCCATGTGTTGGTGCCCTAAATCACAATAGTCTGAAAGGACATGGCTGCCCATAATAAGAAGTAGAAAAATGAAGAGTCTGTGATCCCCAGCCAGATGGTTCTCTATTATTACGAATTTTGTGTTTTCATTTGATAAGGTATTTCCCTCCATCATGTTAATACGATGACCCTAGAAATGGGATAGTCTGAACAGAAGCCAGAGCTCAATCCTCCATCTGTACTCAGAAGTCAATGGTTTTTGTAGAATTTTACAATCATAGCAAGGGCTGAAGATATTAAGTAGGGCCAGTGACCCCTCTGTTTAGGTTATGGCCAGAGCTGTCACTGAGCCACATCCTCTCTGGGCGACAGTCCATGCACCCAAGATAAAGTTTCAAGAGGCCCTTGAGCCAGAAAAGTTGTTTGGCACAGTGCCTATGTCTTTTGCCTTGCACTCTCTGGGTTGGTGGGTTCCTTTCTCCAGGGTCAAAACAGTTCCAAAAACAAAACAGGTATCAGGAAATCATGATTATCTCTCTACTCTTGAGCAAGTCACTGCCCCTCTCTGGACCTCAGTTTCCTCTAGAAGGATGGGGATTGAAACAGCTCTTAAGGGTCCCTCCTTCCACGCTCTGATATTCCAGGACTATTCGGAGCTGCAGGCTGAATTCCCGGGGCCCTGGGGCCTTTTCTTCCCTGCTTCTAAAGGTATATCTGGCTCAGATTTCCCCATGGGTCTCAGCTGGGGCATGCTTACCTGTCCTCTGGAATAGTGAGGCTCTGCAGGTGATGATCGTTTACCTGCCATCACAAACGGTCCTTAAGCCTGGAAGTTACAAGGAGGGAGGTTGTTTATCACAGACTTTCTTTAGGTCTCTCCCTAATCCAAATTATATCTGGCTGGTTTCACTTGAAAGTGTCCATGCTGCAGGTACTATAGAACCCCAGAGACCTTGGGAATACCGAATTAGGAAGGAGGCTGCTGTGCCTGGAAGTGTTAATGCTCAAGGCATGACTCTTCATTAGTAATTGATTCTGTATCACATGGTTATAGACCACAAACAAGTTCAAGTTCATCAAGTTCTTCAGCAGGAAGCAATCTGTGTGTTGAAGTTCCTGCTCACCATCCTCTAGTTGGTTTATTTAATGTATGGATATGATGACTTGTTAGAATACTAGTATGTCAGGACTGGAAGAGAGTGTAGAGCTCAGCAAGTTGAAACCCCTAGTTTACCAGGTGGATAACTGAGAGCTACAGGAGTCAGCCATCTAACAGCTTATGGTGGAGTCAGGAATAGGGCTCAGGACCTCTAGATGCCAGGTCCATACACTCCAAAGCAGAGGTCACCAAGATAGTGCACTCCAGCTCATGCAGTTACTCATGGAAGAAGCCTTCTCCCAGGCCCTCACTCTAAATCTATGTCGTCTTATTTTTATTAAGTTTAATGATAACAGCTTAACTGGTTTCTATTTTACAACATATTTCAGCTAATAAACTGATTTTAAAACAGTGAATAAAACATTACATAAAGAAGACATAAGAATTGCAAAGGCATAATAGTCTGGGGACCTTCAAAGCAGGGCAAGCAACATTACATAACTCAATATCCCTAAGATAGTTGATGTTCATAACAATGTCCCTGAATCACCAAGAAGGATTAGCATGTTTTACCTGAGAAAGCAGGGATTTGAATAAAGCACTTAAAAAGCATTACACCCCCCTACCCCCGAAAAAATTTTTTAATCATAACTAGGTAAAAACTTCAGCTACCTGGAAAACTCAGATCATCAAAACAGCAAACCAGCTGTGATGTTCAAGGAAGTGACATTTCAGCTGTGTGCAGATAGGCACATTCTATAGCAATAAGTCTGGTGTGAGTTGGGCTAGTATCTGCAGAGAAGAGGAAAAAATAGCAAAGCTATGATCTCATCTTCTGTTTACACTTCAGTTCCCAAAGTTAGTGATTAATTGTCCTTGTGTTTTGTTGCCAGGGCAAATTGTTTTTCTTTAAAACTCCCACTTATTTTAAATAAATAAATCATTAGTTTCAAAACAGAAGTGTCAAATGTTAAGATACTTCTGACATACTAGGATAATGAACAAAACAATGAATTCATTAGAAGCTACTAGAGATAGGCAGCCTTTGAGAACTTTTCTTTGACTTTGAAAGGCAGCAGAAATCATTCTTGGTCAGAGATTTTTCTCACGCATCTTGGTTAAAATACCAATCTAGAGGTTGCAAACAGAAACACTACCTTAAAAGGATCGCGGTAGGTGTAAATGATAGAGTGGTAGGTAGGCCAAGTATTGGTAGTCAAATAAATATACCAACCAGCTCCAACACTGTGCTTCCCAAACCAAACACACAAATTCTGCTTTAGGCAATCAGTTTAGAATCTCTCCTTGGGTCTCTGAATTTACCCAGGGCCTCAGACTCTTGCA
This sequence comes from Balaenoptera physalus, assembly GCF_965194825.1. NCBI lineage: Eukaryota > Metazoa > Chordata > Mammalia > Artiodactyla > Balaenopteridae > Balaenoptera > Balaenoptera physalus. The sequence goes on along the minus strand of NC_138891.1, from coordinate 66,007,274 downwards.
AAGTAGAGAATTCTTTAGCAAATAGGCAATATTTGCATCTGAGTCTTAACACAAATGCAACTATTTCTGGGTGACTCCAGTAGTTTCTGTATTATTAAGACTACCTATTAAATACAGTCCTGATTACGTCTTCCCTTTACTCACAGAATTGAGTCACTTGTTATTATGTCATTCAAGGTCAACTGTAATCTAGTTTCAACTTATTCCTCCAAATATATCTCCTCCTACAATCCCCACAGTCACCTTGGCATCTCATTGTTCTCAGAATAGGTCTTGCACTTTTAGTTCTTAATGACAAATATTTATTGGGTAACTGCTATGTTCTAGGTCCTGCGCCATGCACTGAAGATACATCTATAAAGAAAAGAATCTGAAAAAGAATAGATGCATATATATGTATAACTGAATCACTTTGTTGCACACCTGAAAATAACACGTTATTAAGCAACTATACTTCAATAAAAATAATAATAAATAAAAAGCATATGCAATTTTTTTAAAACTTCCATTTCTGATACAGATATTGTATCATTTTATAAATAAAGCTCAGATATATCAATAAACAAGTAATTAATTAAAGTCTCACTCTCTTGCAGCATACATTCTAACGGGGATCCTTCACCTCTCTCTGAGCGCATCCGCAATGAGACACTTGTCACACCGTATGATAGCTCTGTCTCTGTCTGTTTTCCTCCCCCTGAACACTGCCTCCCTGTGACAGCTCTGTGTCTTACTCATCTCCCATCATCCCCACCCCACGCTTTGCTCTGGGGCAGGCACACACTGAATGTTCAATGAATGACTTATATTGTGTATAAACTTTCTTTTCCTGGCAATGTAAGTTCCTGTTGCATATAGAATCTATCTGTGAGATTATCTAGCTCTTCTTATTTATTTATTCTATTATCCAATGTTAAAATCTAATTATTTTAACATTGAGTTATTTTTAACAAATAAGCCATTTTGTTGTCAACAGGAATGACAAATGTCAAGCTACTTCTGATGGACCTAAGCAAAATGAGTGAAACAGTGGCTGGACGGCCACATTGACTTAACCTGTAATGTGTCTTTCCTCAAATCCCAGAATCCCTAAATCCCTAAACTCTGGCTTTCCCAGGCTGCCTGGTCTACTTGTGGGCAGCCCCTCCATCTTTTCTCCTGGAGACCAGCAGAGAAGCTAATTGGGGAAGCTGCTCATCTTGTTCCCTTTCTCTTTGACCCTAAAGGTAGAAACTGAAGACCAGGTGCTGGCAACCTTCTGTGGCAGGGAGACCACAGACACAGAACAGACCCCTGGCCAGGAAGTGGTCCTCTCCCCTGGCTCCTTCATGTCTATCACGTTCCGCTCAGATTTCTCCAACGAGGAGCGATTCACAGGCTTTGATGCCCACTACATGGCTGTGGGTAAGTTAGAGAAGTGGGTGGCTCATGCCCAGGTCTCCCTTTCTCTCTCAAGATTAAAAATGACTTGTGCTCTCTTCTTTAAAATGAACACCTTATACTCACCACATAGATTCTACCAGTAATGTCTTACTGCATTTGCTCTATCACTTATCTATCCATCTATCTATCCTCTATCCATTAATTCATCTTTTTTGATGCATTTCAAAATAAATTGCAGACATCAGTACTCTTCTTCCTAAATACTTTAGCATGCATATTGTTTATCTAATCTATTCACATTTTTTTCTTTTAATGTAAAATTTACATTCAATGAAATGCACAAATCTTAAGTACATTTAAGTTTTCAAAAATTTATATTTGTGTGTAACACAAACCCCTAAAAAGATGTTGAGCTTTATCATTAACCCAAAAAGTTCCCTTGTGCTCCTTCCCAATTGCAACCTACTCCCACCTCCTTTAGAGGCCACAACTGTCCTGATTTTTTTTGCACCATAGATTAGCTTTACCACTTGTAAAACTACATATAAATGAACACATACCGAATATATTTTGTGAGGTGAGGATTCTTTTACTCAGCATAAAGTTTTTGATATTCATTCATGTTGTTGCAATGCATCAGTAATTGTTTCTTTTCCTAGCAGAATAATTTTCTATTGTATGAATACATTGCAATATATTTATCCATTCTCCTATTGATGGACACCTGGGTTCTATCCATTTTTTGGCTCTCATTAATAAAATTTCTATGAATGTTTTTGTACAAGCCATTTTGTAAACATGTTTTCACTTCTGCTGGGTATATATCTAGGAGCAGAATTGCTGAATCATAGGGTAGGTGTATGTTTAGTTCTATAAGAAATTGTCAAACTTTTTCCAAAATGTTTGCACCATTTTGTATCTCTCCACCAATGTATGAGAGTTCTGGCTGCTCCTTATCCTCACCAACATTTGATGTTATCAATTAAAAAATGTTTAACCATTCCGTGGGGTATGTAGTGGTACTTCATTATGGTTTTAATTTGCATTTCCCTGGTGCCTAGTGATGCTGAGCATCTTTTCATGTGCTTCGTGGCCATTCCTGTATCTTTTGGGAAGAAATATATGTTCCAATTTTTAAGCTGGGTTGAGAACATACATCATTTTATCCTTATATTTCCAATGCCTAGGATAGGGCTTGACCCCCACAGGGACTTAGAAAGAGAGAAGCAGCATGGAGGAGAGGTTAAGAGCCCGGATTCCAGAGCCAGCCCACCTCGATGTGAATGCTGACTCCACCACTTAACTCTTGGTGTGACTTGGAGTAAGTTCTTTAATGGCTCTAAGTCTCAGTTTCATCTTCTATAGCAAGGGGATCATAATGGTCCTGCTTGCTATTATCACAACTGTTAGAGAACAGTGGCACCACCAGGAGTCGGGTTGCCTGGGTTTGAACCAGGCTCTCTGTGATCTTGGGTAAGTCTCCTCATTTGTCAATGGAGGTGATGGCTACTTATGGGCCTTCGGTGAGGCTTAAATGAGGGAACGCAGGAACCGCCCAACACAGTGAGTGGCCCATACTGAGTGCTCTGTAAATGTTGGCTGTTGTCTTCACCGTCACACATGAACTGGTTGACTGAGAGGCTCTACCTGCCCCGCAGATGTGGACGAGTGCACGGAGCGGGAGGACGAGGAGCTGTCCTGCGACCACTACTGCCATAACTACATCGGCGGCTACTACTGCTCCTGCCGCTTCGGCTACATCCTCCACACAGACAACAGGACATGCCGAGGTGGGGCCCAGCAGTGATTCTGTGCATCACCATTATGCGCCGTATTTTCCGATAAGATTAGGGGAGGCTCAGGGGAAGGACAGATATGCAGTAGGAATGATTTAAAATGAAATCAGAGAGCCGTGCCTCAGATACCACAGGGATAAAGATGCTGAAATGCCCACCAGCCTGGAAGTCGGGTTCAGGTTCTCAGAGGACCGCATTTCAGAAGCCCTAGCCTCTACTCCGTCTTTCTTCCTGGGCAGCAGGAATTTCTGCTCTTTAGTCCCTATTTCCCCTTCTACTGTAAGTAACTGGCCAAGTCAAGGGAAAACCCAGTCCTGAACCATGAACTAGGCTTCACCCACCAGGTCCTTTTTTCCTTCTCTTTCATGGCCCCTCAAGTTCCTCTGTGACAGAGAGAACCTCAGTGCCAGGGAAAGAAGAGGGAAGAGAGGGGCAAAGACAGAGATGGCAAGAAAACGTCCCATTCCTTCTAGCTCCCTTTGCTTTCACCTCTCATCAATGTGCCTTCTCTGCCACAGTCTCCAGGCTGAGGCAGGGGTGGAGAAATAGGAGGACTCAACCACTTTCCATGAGGATCTCCTGGCTAGCAGGTAATAGCCACATAGGAAAATGGTAAAATGTAGTAAGTGCTGTAAAAGAAGTGTGGACATGGTACCATCAGACCTGAGTCTGCACAGAGAAGTGAGCAAGCACTTCTCAGAGATGGTGCCCTTGATGAAGGAGAAAGAACAAGGAAAGGAGGGCACTCCAGGCAGAGAGAACAGCTTCTGCAAACATTCAGAAGCATGACAGAATTTGGAATGTTTGGGGAATTGCCAGTAGATTAGTATGACTGCAAGGTAAGGATCTGTGTTTTAGAAAGGTCACTTGGAAGCTGAGTGAGGGATCATTGGAGGAAGGAAAGGCTGGAAACAAGAATTTTTTTCCTTTCTCCTTCAAAAACTTCTACTTACTTCCAGATAAAACCCTATAGGGCCCATCAGTACAAAGCAAGCACATACAGGAGTTTTCTTGAAGAAGGTTGTATTTTCCATGGTTTTCATTCAGTAAGTATTTATTGAGTATCTACTATGTGCTGAGTACAGAGGGGCTAAGAATGAGCAATGTTTCCCAATCCTGTTTTTCATTTTCACTTCTGCCCCCAGGAGCCTTTTTAAACATTCTCTTCCTAATTGCCTCACCCATGAAATTTTAATACTACAGACATACTGTATATATGCTTATGCACTGTATGTCTATCTGTGTATTATGCATAAAAAAAATAACAACTCCCCCTCCCAAAGAACCAGTTTTGGCCCCCTTAGGGGCAATATTCTCCCCATGAAAGTGGTTGGTGTAGAAAATGAAAGCTTCGGGATTCAGAAACGACTCTAAACCTTGTTCTGCAGCTCATAGCTGTGGGACTTCAGGTTAGTCACGCTCCCTTTCTGGCCACAGTTTTCTCGTTTACAAATAAGCAAGATAAACAAAGGCTTAGGAAGAATTGTCATGCCAGATCCAGGATGGGTTAGCCCAAGGACAGTGGTTCGGTGGCAAACGACAGGGCCTTGGCAGGGCTCAGCCATGGCCAGGATCCAGGACCCTGGGTGCTGGGTTGCAGCTGTGGTGAGGAACAGAGCAGAATCCCTGAGCTCAGGGAACTTACAGTCTAGTGGAGACAGGAAAATCAACTGACAAATATATTTCATACTGGCAAGCAGTGGTCAGCAGCATGAAGAGAAACAAAGCAAGACCAGGGCCAGAGAGTGAGGGTACGTGTGAAGGTCCTGTGTTATATGAGGGATCAAGGAAGGCTTTGAGCAGAGACCCCATGGAGTCCTTGGCTGAGGGGAGAGCAGGACAAAAGAAGACCAGACTTTCTCCCGGACCACTCCATCTCAGACCCCTCCAGCCCCCCACGAAGACCAGAGAATTTGACAAGAAAGCTTATCACACTCACTGCCTTTGAGTCTTGACTCTGCAAATTACTGGGTGTGTGACCTTGGTTAAATCACTTCCTCTCACTAAACTTCAGTTTCCCCATCTGTAAAATGGGGATAATGACTCCTTCCCCACTTGCCTCTCAGGACCACTGGGAAACTTGTACAGTAGCAGATAAGAAAGGGGTTGCTGTGCCCGTGGGTGTGGTGTGCCACTTTGCTCCGGTGTGTTTCCCACAGTGGAGTGCAGTGACAACCTCTTCACGCAGAGGACTGGCGTGATCACCAGCCCCGACTTCCCCAGCCCTTACCCTAAGAGCTCCGAATGCCTCTACACCATTGAGCTGGAGGAGGGTTTCATGATCAGCCTGCAGTTTGAGGACATTTTCGACATTGAGGACCATCCTGAGGTGTCCTGCCCCTATGACTACATCAAGGTAAGAAGACAGTGGGCATAAGCCCTGGGAATGCTGGAAAATCTTGGATGAACTGGGAAAATTGACATTCTTGGCCCTCCCTTCTTCCAGGAGAGGGGGCCAAGCAGATTTCTTCCTAAAAATAATTATTTAAAATAACATCTACCAGCTTAATTGGATCCAGTCTAGGAATCTTCCCTGATCCCAAACTAGCCATTTGCCCACCTGCAAAATCCCTTCTGCCAGGTAACATAACATCATCATGAAGTAAAACCAGGGTGAAGGTCATGGGGACCATCTTAGAACTCTGTCTACCACACATCATATCCTGGGAGCTATGCTATGTGCCTTATCCAGGCACCTAACCTCTTGGGGCTTCACTTTTCCCCCTTGCCACAGTAAGGCTGGCAAGATGAAGATGTACCCAGGATTATAGAATTCATCAAATGAGGGTTAAAGAGTGCTGGTCCTCAGAGGTGGAAGGAGAAAGAGTTAAAGGCATAGGCAGGACGGGGCCTGGGAGCTGGGAAATCCGGACCAGCCCAGAATGCGTCTTCCCTTCTCTCCATCCCCGATGCCTCCATCTGAGTCCAAACCCTGCTCTCTTCCGGTAAACTGCAAAGCTACCTGGCGGGTTTGCTGGCTTCCACTCTTGCTCTACACGGTCTGCTCTCTCATAGAATCCAGGGTAAACTCTATGAAAGCCAGGTTACATCAAGATTGTATTTGGAGTAAACATAAATTCCTCAACACAATATGGTCCTTGCCTGCCTTTCCAACCTCAAGCCGGGGCATTCCCTCTGTTCCAGCCCCACTGGCTTCCTTCCTGTTCTTTTATTTATTTATTTATTTTTCATTTTTTTTAACATCTTTATTGGAGTATAATTGCTTTACAATGGTGTGTTAGTTTCTGCTGTATAACAAAGTGAATCAGCTACATGTATACATATATCCCCATATCCCCTCCCTCTTGCGTCTCCCTCCCTCCCACCCTCCCTATCCCACCCCTCTAGGTGGTCACAAAGCACTGAGCTGATCTCCCCGTGCTATGCGGCTGCTTCCCACTAGCTATCTATTTTACATTTGATAGTGTATATGTGTCCATGCCCCTCTCACTTCGTCCCAACTTACCCTTCCTCCTCCCTGTGTCCTCAAGTCTATTCTCTAGTAGGTCTGCATCTTTATTCCTGTCCTGCCCCTAGGTTCTTCATGACCTTTTTTATTTTTTAGATTCCATATATATGTGTTAGCATACGGTATTTGTTTTCCTCTTTCTGACTTACTTCACTCTGTATGACAGACTCTAGGTCCATCCACCTCACTACAAATAACTCAATTTCGTTTCTTTTTATGGCTGAGTAATATTCCATTGTATATATGTGCCACATCTTCTTTATCCATTCATCCGATGATGGACACTTAGATTGCTTCCATGTCCTGGCTATTGTAAATAGAGCTTCAATGAACATTGTGGTGCATGACTCTTTTTGAATTATGGTTTTCTCAGGGTATATGCCCAGTAGTGGGATTGCTGGGTCATATGGTAGTTCCATTTTTAGTTTTTTAAGGAACCTCCATACTGTTCTCCATAGTGGCTGTATCAATTTACATTCCCACAAACAGTGCAGGAGGGTTCCCTTTTCTCCACACCCTCTCCAGCATTTATTGTTTGTACAGATTGCCAACAAACACATGAAAGGATGCTCAGCATCACTTATCATTAGAGAAATGCAAATCCTTCCTGTTCTTGATACTTGCCAGGCTCTTTCCCACCTTTGGCCTCAACCTCCATATAAGCTGTTTTTGCCGCCTGGAAAGTATTCTTCCCTCCTCTTCCAATGACAAGCTCCTTCTCATCCTACATATTTTAAATCCAATGTCACCTCCTCAAAGAGGCCTTCCCTGACTTCCTATTTAAAGTTATTAGCTATTATATTAATGATGAATTATACAAACTACATAGATTTTACTACATAAATCATAAACATATAGCATATATTTATATTATATATGTACATCATCCTGATTATTTTTATAATGCTTACCACAGCCTGTAATTATTTTGTTTATTATCTATTAGTCTGCCCCAACTAGGCTGCAGGGTCTTTGTGAGCAGAGGCCTTTTCTGTCCTGTGCACGTGGACAGGGCTGTGCTCCTTTCTGAGCCATAATATATTCATCTATGAGCAGAGGATTATTAGCCTGCCTTGTCCACTTCCAGGGTCATTGTAAATTGTAAATGGGAGAGTGGTGATGGAACCCTTTGGTGAGTGGTAATGCCCACTAAAAATGTGAGTGAACACCATGGGCTCACATCGAAGCTTCCAGAAAACCCCCGGGTGCAGTGTAGAGACAATCCCTGCAGCAGCCACTGCCACTCAGGTGTGACCCTGCTTTTTCTCTGTCTTGCCCCTCACAGATTAAAACCGGTCCAAAAGTTCTGGGGCCCTTCTGTGGCGAGAAAGCCCCAGAACCCATCAATACCCAGAGCCACAGCGTCCAGATCCTGTTCCGCAGTGACAACTCAGGCGAGAACCGGGGCTGGAGGCTGTTGTACAGGGCAACAGGTAACACGGCCTCTCCCCTCCTGGGTCACACTTGGCTCCCATGCTCAGACCTCATGGGGCAGTGGCCAGGTGGTGACGGGGAGCAGGCCTGGGGCTCCTCCGGGGATGTGGCAGAACTCCCAACTCTGCCAGTGAGCAGCTTGGGACCGAGGCAAATTCTCTTTGCTGACTCAGTTTCCCATCTGTAAAATGGGCGCAAGGATAGCAATGATGGTGGGTTTGGACTAGATGTAGATTTCAAAACTGGCTGCACTTCAGAATCACATGAGGAGATTTAAAAAAAAAACAAAAAACTGTTTCCTGAACTTCACCCCTTCACACTGTGATTCACTGGGCGTGGGGAGGACCCCTCCAGTGCCAGCCCTCCTCACGTCTGGGGCAGGAATTTGGGTGAGAGTCTGTAGCTCAAAATGTTTCACCATGGCCGTTTGCCTCCATGTGTCCCCCAGACTGACAAAGCCCACAGGCCTCATTCCCCAGTACCTCAGGGCACCCAGTCCTGGTCCATACCCTGCTGGAGGTATTTGATCCAACGGGCCTGCAGTAACTCGAGGAAGAAGGGGGTAGACATCAGTGACAAGACCACAGCTGTGTGTGACTAATCCAGTTCAGAGACTATCCTGGCCTTGCCTGCATCATCACATTTAGTGCCTGCTTGTGGGGAGAGGCAGGAAGAGGATATTAACAAAGGAGACTTTGTCCAGGAAAGAGGAATCCTATCCAATTTAGCCTTTTGAAGAGAGGGCTCAGGGGCATATAATCACAGTCTCTCTAACACTTTGAAGAATGGTCTTGGGAAGAAAGAGTGGGGTCATCGTGCGTGGCCCAAAAGAGCAAACTATGCCGACTGAGTAAGAATTACAAGGGTATAAATTTCAGTTGAATATGAAAATTCTGTTCCTTTAATCAGAGGAGGCTAGTATGAAAGATACAGGTTGGGAAGTATCGAGCTCCCTGTCCCTGTAGGAATGCAAATAGATGTCTCAGGTCTACTATAGAAGATGTAAAGGAAACATTAGACAGGAGTTGCACTCAGTGACATTTAATGTCTTTTCCAACCCTGAGTTTTGATGAAATCATCTGGCCAACCACTTCATTTTACAAATGAGGAAATAGAGGTCCATGTTGGAAAGTGACCTGCTCAAGTTTCCAAAGTAAGCCTTCTTCAGGGCCTGGTAGGTCCAGGCCCCCATAGCCTGGGGGTATGTTTTTTGTGTGGCTTTTCCACCTTCATCAGGCCTTGCATTCTAGGGAATGGCCTCTCGTGACCAGACTTTTCTTTGTTTTCTCACCTTCTCTTTTCATTGTTCCCCACCAGGGAATGAGTGCCCCAAGCTGCAGCCTCCTGTCGATGGGAAAATCGAGCCCTTGCAAGCCAAGTACTTTTTCAAAGACCAGGTGCTCGTCAGCTGTGACACAGGCTACCAAGTGCTGAAGGTACAGGGTCCTGCCGGGGGAGGGAGGTCATCCGGGCCAGAGAAATTCTCCAGAGCCTCCCAGGGCAGATGGGCTTCTAGAGCTTGTCCTGGTCCCACCACAGTATTTCCTAGCTTCTCCATAAACCTCCAAACTGCATCAGAATTTCCAGTCTTCTAAAAATTCAAAGTGTGTGTCCCAGACTCTCATTTCTGAAAGTGACACAAAAGTCAGAGCAAAACATCAAATCCATTCAGCCCGATAACCAGTACAAACAACATTAACAAAGTTTGTCAGGCTTTTGGGGGGAACCTGGGATAGAAGTAGAGATTTTAAAGGTGGCAGGTGGGCATTGCTTGCTCTCTGAAACGGTCGTTCTCCTAGGAACCCCATGGTTAACTTAAAAACAACAACAACAAAAAAAAGAAAAAAAAAAAAAAAAAAATCACCTCCCAGCCCCACCTGGATCAATTCAAGCAGAATCTCTGGGGCGGGGCCCAGTGACTGTTCTCTGTTAAGTTGCCCGGGTGAGTCTGATGTGAGCCAAGCTAGTGGACCGCTGCTCTCGGGGAACGATAATCCAAGTGAGGACCCCACGGCATCAGCACAGCACTTGTTAGAAATGCAAGGCTGTGGTCCCCAGGCCAGACCCACTGACTCAGAAGGGCCCAGGGACCTGTGCAAAAGCCCTCGGGGCTCAGGGGTACTGCTGCTCACTCAGGTGTGAGAGCCGCTGCTCTGAAGGAGTCACGGGTCCAGGTTTCCCTTCAGGGACAGCCTCCCGGACCCCTTGTTGCACGCAGTCCTGGCCTGTCTCCAGCGTAGGAGCGGGGGGATAGGAATTCAGCATCTGTCTTCCCCTTAGCTTCAAGCCCTTGGAGGCCCACGGTTGGGAAAGCTCAGGGGAGGGCAGCCACCTTTGCTGTTCGAGCTGCTTTCACTGGGGAAAACCCACAAACCCCACCCCTCCTCCTTCTTCCCATACCTTCTTCATGTTTCTTCCCAGGATAATGTGGAGATGGACACGTTCCAGATCGAGTGTCTGAAGGATGGGACATGGAGTAACAAGATTCCCACCTGTAAAAGTAAGAACACACCATCGGTTGATTATAAGGATCATGAGCTCCCCAGCACGGGTGGGATCCGAGCAGAGCCCACACAAGGGGGGAGTCCTGGCAGATACACTCTGAGCGGGTTAGGGGGGAATTCCACAGACACATGGGGGTTGGACAAAAGTTTATTAATGTTTCTTTCAGCAATAAGATGTTAGAATTCCAAAAGGACCTTGTGGGTCCCAGTTTGTTTTCTAAATACTAGTTTTACCTCTGCCTGCATACAGGTTGCCAAATTTGCTAAAGGAATAGCTTGTTTCCAGGTTCGAAACTAGCTCTGGCAATTGCTAACTCAGGAAACTATTTTGGCACTGGTGCCCAGAGCCCAGTGACCTTTCCAGTCTTTACGTGGCCATCAGCTATATCCACTGTCTCCTGGGACAGCTCATGAGCTGGGGCCGTGCAGGAAGGGCTGTGTGGTCAACACAGTGAACCTACGTGAAGCAGGGGGTCCAGTTCTGCACTGGTTCTTGGGACCCGGAGTTCTTGCCTTGGCTCTGCTCCTAACCCACGCTGTGACCAGGGACAAGATCCTTCACCTCAGCTATAAAGATTTTGGATTAGCTTTAACATTCTAGAATATATCCCACTGGCTCGGAAATAATGTAATCCATATAAATCACCTAGTGAGCTTTGTAAAAATACAAATCACCAACCACCACGCCCTCTGCCCCTAACCAGGTGATTTCAATGCAAGACTTGTAAGGACCACAATTTTAGAAAACTTATCTGTGGCAACGGTGATGAGAGGAGGCCTGACGACAGAGAGGGAAGGAGAAAAGAGGGAGGGAGGGAAGGAGGATATATTTTCGAATGGAGAGGTGAGAAGTCAAGAATTAGGGTGGGTCCTACCCAGCCCCATTTCATGACCTCATATAAACTTTAGAGTGTTGTCCTCTTCCCTTCTACTAAATGGCTCGGGTCCAGTAGGCAGGCAGATCCACTCCCACGGCCCCAAGGGGACACTGTCAGGGTGGTGCTCCCTTGAGGCAAATCCCAGGCATAATTTTGGAGCAGAAAGTGCTTGTTTTCAATTTTCTTTTCTATATGATGAAGAGGCTGGAGCCCAGTGTGGGAAATGGGTGCACTTTATGGCTGCAACAAAAGGTCTCAACAGACATTTACTGGACGCCTGTGCAGAGGTCCACAGGGACTTCAGATGGAAAAGACAAGGCCCAGGCATTGAAGAACTAAATGCCAACACACACGTCTGCCACCTCCTCCAACACGTGGCTCGTGTGTGGTGCTGTGACTAAGTTCTGGGTGAAGCACTTTGCAGAACAGGACAAGGAGGCGCTCTGAAGGACAAGGCAGAGGATGAGGGGTAGAGAGGACAGAATGTTGCTTTGGAGACAGGAAGTTCTAGATTCAAAGCCAGACTCCACCAGTTAAATAGGCATGAGCAGTTGACTGAGACTCATTTGGCCTGAGTTTCCTGCATTCTTGATTGTTCTGTGGACTGAGTTAATGTATGTATCATACCCATGGAGCACCAGGAATAAGTAAAAGCTCAGTAAAAGCTTGTTTCTTTCCCCTACCCAACCCCCTCATAGGAAGAGGTTTGGTTTCTCTCATTCATACTCTTGGAAAGTAGGAAACGTTGGTAATAATTTTTTTTCCCTGATGAAACACACACTTTTTATTGATAGAGTAAGGCACTAATGTATCTGCTGGTGCTCTTTTATGTGACGTATGCTAGTATACAAAGGTATGCTGTCATTTTGTACTAAAGAAAAGAGGAATTTTTCCTCCCTAATATGGCCTGGTTCTCCCAGCATAGCCTGAGTCAGGACTATTAGACTCCCCTCTCAGACACACCCGGCATCTCTGCTTGTTCACTGAGTAGGTACTTATTGAGTACTTTTGTCCCAGGCATGTGCTGGGTCCTAGGCGAGATGCAAAAAAGACAAAAAAGACTGAGAAGTTGTGAGTCCCCAGGGACTGTGGGGAAAGGGGTTGGGAACAGACAGGAAGTGTGCGTGTGCAGTGAAGAAACTTGCACCAAAACAGGAAGTGGGAATTATGGGCTGTGGTTCTGGCCCTGCTGGGTGACCCCAAACAAGTCCTGCTCCACTCTGATGCCATCTGCCAAATGAGGTTTTGGACCAGATGAATGCAAAGCTTGCTCCACGGGCAGAATGTTATCATTGCCATGAGCCAGGATTTATGACTGTGCAAATTCTCAGAATGGTACGCATTCCACAATCCCAAGCTGTCCTTCACACTGGCTGTACCTACACTATGCATTCTTAATCGATTCTGGTGGAGTGATTTCTGTATTTCCTGCAGAAACTGTTTCTGCTTTGCTTGCTAATTTTTCTTTCTCTTCTTTTTCTCTCTCCCTCCTTCTCTCTGCTTCCTTTCTCTTTACCTCCTGACCCCTCTTTGATCTTCATCATGGTGGCAGAAACGGAAATGGATGTGGAGAGCGAACCTGAGTCAGAGCAAGTGGCAGAGTGAATGGCGGGACCCCACACAGTGCAGACATCCAGGAATGGACCACTCACAAGACCCCTGGGTCCCAGAGCTCCTCCATCCCTCCCCATCCTGCCAACACTCCACTTCCCATTTCAGTGCGGATTAGAATGGATGCTGAACAAGGCAACACAGGCCTAAGCAGCTGAAACCGCGGCGTATATAACAACTCTCCTTTTGAGGGTTCACCCATCATACAAACATTATGCTGAAAAGATAATGAAAAGATAATGGGAGATTTTTTTTTTTTAGCACTTCTAAGTGGACTATACTCTTCTCAAAGGAAAAATGGCTTTCATTCTAGAGACATTCACATGGTCTTAGCTGGACCAGGTCAAAGTGGGCCCTGATTTCCACTCCACACTTCAAGTTTAAATGGGCCAGAATGCCTGTGGCTTTATGACTTTAATATTTGTCCCCATTGCTACTTTCTTAACAACCATGAGTAGGTGAAACTAACAGTAACTCATATAGCATGGATTTTTAGGAAACCTAGACCTATTCTCATGCCCAGGAGTTTCTCTTCCACCTATACCTAACACAGGGCTGAAATTCCATCATCAGAAGATCTTTCCTCGGAGGTTTACAAACTTTGCATTTCTGAAAATTCCCTAATTCAAGTTTTTCAAAAGATAGGTATCACGCTTGAAAGCAGCAGTCCTCAGCTCTGGTGCCATGGGACATCAATGGGTCATAAATAATGAGAAAGAAAGGGCTGTGGAGGGTGGGAATCTCTGCTTCAGCCTGAACGAAATCTGGGTAGACATATCAGGGCACCCCTGCATTACACTGTGACTGCTCAGTCTATTTGCTGATTGAATGGCCTCTTGATGAAGGCAGAATCCTGCAAAGTCGGACAATGAATGGTCCGGAGACTGCAGCACCATCCTAGGTCAAGGGTACCCTTGAGAGAGGAGATGGGGCAATCACTAAAGATAAGCATCAGTTGAATCAATATTTTTAAGACCACCAAGTATAACAGGTCTCGTACTCAATGTGAGAGAGGGGATCGTAATTTAGACAGAAGATATGATATAAACCCAAATAATTGCAGTACCAGGCAACTTAAGATACATGCCTCAGAGAGCAGTGACTAAAGGGCCATGCAAGGAGAAATGAGGAAGCAGCCCTATCCAATTAGAAGAATGAGAAAAGCCTTTCCAGAAGCAGCGATGTTCGATCAAGGCCTGGAGGGCGGCCAGAGCATGAACCACAGGATTTCCTGTGTAGGGAAAGCAGCAGCACAGTGAGGGGTGTGTGACGCTGGAGTGCAAGGGCACCACAGGAGAGACGAAGATGAAGGTGGGGTGGGGCAGGTCAGGGGCATCCCTGGGACCTGAGGCCCAGGTGAGCTGATTGTGTGTGGTTCCCTAGGAAGCCCCAAGACTGTGTCAATGTATCCTCAGGGCGGCAGGTCAAGAAAGACATGTCTGAAGGAAAGTAAATGGCAGGAAGAGTGACAGTGGAGACAGGGTGTGGGTGGCACAACCCAACCCAGAGACTGATGAGAATGGGAGGCCAGAGGAAAGGGGAAAGAAAGAGCGTTTTGATCCCAGAGTGTGGAAGTGGCCAGACACACTTTAGAGAAGATGATGAGACCCTTTCCCAAGCAAAGAAGATGGACTAACTGAGGAAGCAGGGTCTGGATCTAGCATCTTGGATTGTGGCAGGCAGAACTCAAAGGGCCTTCCGAAAGGGAAGCTGTCTCTAGGTCCCAGAGACACATGGCTCTTTGCCTGCCAGTGTAGACTTGGGGAAAAGGTTCACCTCTTCCCCACTCACTATACCCAAGCTGAAATGACCCTCTATTTTCCACTATCTGTCACCCCCTGTGTCTGGTTGTAAAACCAGCTTCATCAGCGGGCAAAGTTACTTCTCTGGAGTAAAGTGAAAGCAGGCCCTCCATCCAGACAACCTCTCTGCACCGGTGCTGGCTGCGTACAGGCTCTCAATGGCCTGACCACCTAGCCATGTCTACGACTGACCCTGGAATCCTCCACCCAGAACTAGGTATTAGGTCTTGAGGATAATTTGGGCAAAATAAATTGCTAGACCGAAGTTAAGGGACTCAAGAGTAATACAAAGATCCAGGCACTAATCAATGGTATTTCCTAAAAAAGGAAGAAAAATCTGCTTAGAGACTCTGCAGGAAAATACTTTTAAAATTGTTTATAGCTTTAGATAGTAAATAGCATTGCCTCTTGTTATCATAGTGCTGACCCTTACATGCTTTCTCCTCAGAGTAGAAGGGTGTCTCTACCTTTGGGAGATCAAAACAAATGGGAGCGATTTGTCCAGGGGGATTGGAGGCCAGGAAAGAACACTAGCCAGTTCTCTTGGCGTTTGCCTTCCTTGTAGACAGGAGGTACCTACCTGCTTTTACTCCCATGCTTCATCCCTCTCCTCCACCCTGAAGGGTCTTAGAGAATCCTCTGTATTTTCAGTTAGATAACTCTCTGTTCAATCAAAAGTATAAATTTGGAGTCCCAAATTTAAAAATCACAACTTCTGAATAGCGTCTCAGAGGTAAATTGCCCCTATCTCTGTTTCCCGAGGTGACCAGGTAAAATTCAGGAGGAGGGAAACTCTGGCTTTAGAATATGATCCTCTGAAATTATCAGAAGATGGACAGCTAATGTCCACCATTACCCAGCTAATATTGATTACAGGCTGCTGTCACTAGAAAACAGATCCTAAGGACCGTGAGTCTGGTTTACTTAAAAAAACACTGAGTTTAAGGTCAGGTCTAGTTCTCTGACTATAACTCACTCTGTGACCTTAGACCAGTCAAGTCTCCCCTCTGGGCTCATCTGTAGGTAAAGATCATGTTCTAGGTTGCCTGACTTCAGGTTCCTTTCCACCTGCGAAGTTCTCAGTCCTCTGGGATTCTTCAATTCTGGCAGAGGCTGTTTGAACTAAGATGAGGATTTCCTTAGAAATGAGCACCATCTTCTAACAAAGGCCCCTGAAGAGACATAGACAAATTGGGTCCTCAGCCCCCGACCTGGCTCCTGGCAGACTCGTGCTGGCGCCTCCCCTAAGACTTGGCTGGACTGGCAAGCTCTCCTAAGACCACCTCCGAGGAGCAGGCATCTTTGGTCTTGCCCTACAGCCAGCCCCAATGTCCAGCCACCGACAACCAGAGAAAATGAGTAGGTGAAGACTAAAAGTTGGTTCCTCCTGACCCCCCTTCTGCCTTCTGTGCCTGCAGAGAGCCAGCAGGGTGCGGCTGTGTACTCATGCAGGAGCTGGGTTTCTTTTTGTTTGTTTGTTTTTATGCCAAGCTCCAAAGTGAGCACAATAATTGCTCTTACTCAGCATGTGGTTGGGTCTGGAAGAACTGAAGGTTCTTTGGTTCATGTGAGCCAGAATTTTCTCACTGAGACATGGGCTTCATGCTTGGACAGAAGAGGATAAGAGGATTGCACAATAGAACTGGAAGTCAAGGAAAGGGCCCTGGTGGGGAGAAGACTGGGATCTGCTTGAATCTCAGCAGACCTGCCCCTGCCCTGGAATTGACACCAGGCCAGGTGAGTTGACCACACAGTACTCATAGATGGGAGAGACCCCAAATGCAGGGCCACCATTTGCATAGCCTATAACGTTGCTCTCTGGAGTTGTGTGCAGTGTACAAGCTGCACATCGTATGAGACATGCACCAGATGGCCCCAAGAAGAAGAGGAAGGGGTGATTGAGGGGTCTCACTCTCTTCTCTCTCAGTTGTGGACTGTGGAGCCCCGGCAGAGCTGGAAAACGGGCTGGTCACATTTTCCACCAGAAACAACCTTACCACATACAAATCTGAGATCAGATACTCCTGCCAGCAGCCCTACTACAAGATGCTGCACAGTATCACAGGTGAGCCTTCCACGCTAAACCAGCCCACTCCCTCCTCGCACGCTTCAGGTCTCAGGGTTAGGCTGGGGGCTGAAACAGCCAGTCTGTTGGTCATGGTTTGGGAGGAATTGGGAAGAGAAACCCTTGGAGACATGCCTCAACTCTCCCTGCCTCAGGCCTGCACCCCGAGTTAGGCTGCATGACATCCTCGTACCCACACAGACATACAGCCTCTGGCAGAGAAGGAACCCTCAAGGAGATGCGAAGGCCAGTCAGTTCTGCTTCCACCACAGACTAGCATTAAGAAAATTCTCCTAATTTCTCAAAGCCTCCAAGTCCTCCTTCCAGAAGGGGAATAGCGGTAGTGCTCACAGAGCTAGCGTAAGCCTCATGAGATGGTGGGCACAAGTGTGGTTTATGAAAGGGTTTGTTAAGTGGAGAAGCGGGGGCAGGGGAAGTGCGCCACAGAGAGCTGTGTGACTAATGATGAGAGGTGCCTTCCAGGGGCTGGGCGGGGCCTTGACAGGCAGGAGTCAGATTGCTCAGAGCCTTGGACACTGTACTGAAGAGCATCCTGTTTATTTTTGAGGCCAGTGGGGAGCTATTGTGATTTTGAGCAGAGATGAAACGATTCCCAGTTTAGAAAGATGCTTCAAGTTGCAGACAGGACTGGCTCAGAGAGAACGGCATCAGAAAGACTCTTTGGAAGACTTGCAATGATCCACAGCAGAGGAGTTAAAAACCCGGATCTATTTTCCATGTGTTATAAATCACCTATGTTCTTCTTCTTCAACCTTTTCTCCCTCTCCCAGATGTATATACGTGTTCTGCTCAAGGAGTCTGGATGAATGAAGTCCTGGGGAGAAGCCAGCCCACCTGCCTGCCAGGTACCTCACCCTCAAGTTCTCTGCCTCAAGGTCTCCCACGCCAGGCCCTCGGGCCACAGGTGCTCTGGCTGTTAATGGAGTAAGGGGTGGGGGGGGTCATGATGCTTCGGTTGATTTTTAAGAGATAACGTCAGAAGGTCAAAGGTCAGAAAAGCCTAGCCTCACATCTTCTCAAACCAACCAGCCTCTATGTTCAACCTGTTCTGTCACACCAGGAGACTTCTTGCCTCTTCTCTCTGCAGTTCTGCACCCTTCCCACCAGGTTTTTCATCCCACACAGTTGGTGTTTGCACTGGCTGTGCACCAGGAAAAGTGAGAAAGTAGACACCTTGTCCTCAAGCACTCACTGTGTTTCAGAGGAGGTGGAAATCAGACAAATACCAAATGACCATAGGACAGAGCAACAAGTTCTTCCAAAGAGCAATGCGCTCAAGTCTTAGTGACTGCTACCTCCCCCAAGCCTGTCTACTGACCCCGCTTTAAAACGAACAAAGAACGTTGTGGTAATAGGAAATGTCCCTGGCCATCACAGCTGCTACGAGTTCCCAGAGAAGGAAGAAATTCCTGCATGTAGTTGTCTGGGAGTAAAGGGATGGGGACTGGTTAGGAAGACTTCACTTAAGAGGGCTTTAAGTCTAAGAAAGAACGCAAAGAATTCGTGAGGAGCTGAAACAGGGGAAAGGCCAACCCGTCCACACTCCGCTGATCCCCATCATCTCAGGTAGGCTTAGCCAGGAGCACACCCAGGGGCCACGGCTGGAGAAGCCTCAGAGAAGATGGGGAATGGTGGAGCTCTGGCAAACTGGAGGCCAAACCTCCATTTTGCTAAAATACTAGGGGGGCCAAAGAAAACGGCACTGCAGGTGGATTCCATCCCAGGCAGCCATGTTGCGGTGTCTAGAAGGGGAGGAGGCACTGAGCTGGGAGTCATGGGCCCGGGTCTTGGTCCCACTGTTGTCTTTTCCTAATTGCAAGCTTTGGTAGGTAACCTCACCTCTCTGGGGCTAGGATTTCATACCTCAGAAGCGAGGGAGCAGGACCAGGTGATCCCTGACATTCTATGACTCTTAATGGTCATCGTCCTCTAGATTCATACAAAGCATCTTGGATACAATGAGTCATGAAATTCTTTTAACACCTGGTATTGAGCAGAACATTGTGTATCACTGGACCAGGCCAGAGAATTCTAAATTCTCCCCCACTAAAACACTGAGATTGAACCCAAAGGTAAGCCAGAATGGAGAAAGCCATTTCATCTGGCATCATAATATCCCACCTTTCCAAGAAAACTGTTAAGAAAATATTATTTGCCCCTTATTTTACACATGAGAAAACTAAGGATCAGGGAGGTGTAATGATTCATCCAGGGTTACCTACAAAAAGTTAGAGGCAGAACTGGAAGATGGACCCAAGACTTTTGATGTCGACACAAGCAATGCTGAGCTGTTCGTGACTGTGCCATCCTCATGAACCCAGAGTTCTCGAATATCACATTTCTGTTTTTAGGGCCCTCCCTCAGTACCTCCAGTCTTCTAGAGCCCAAATCTGACTTCAGCACAGCTGAAGCTCTAGTATTTCAAGGTGAATCCTTTGCCTCAGGAAAGACTGGATGGAGAACGGTAGCAGCCTAAAAGAATGGCCCCATTTCAATGAGCACTCTCAAAGGCTTGCTGCATCATTCAACCTCTTGAAAGGACAAGAGCATATCAAGAAGAAAAACAGACTTTAGTGGAAAAAAATGAAGCCAGAGTCCAAAGAAACAGGCTCCATTTCTGGCTCTGCCACTAATGACTTTGAGTATGTCACTTGCCTTCTTTGAACCTCAAGTTTTCCATCTGTAAATTAGCTGTTCTCCAAGCTTCCCCCACTCAGACACTCTGTGACCTGGAGTATGCCACTGGCATCTTCGTGGGAAAAAGGCACCATTCAGTGCTGGCTTTGCTGTGACCATGGACTGAGCCACAGACATGTCCCTCACCAGATGAGGGCCTATGAGCACTCAATGAGCTGTTTTGCAGGGCCAGTCACAGACCTGCCTGGAGAAGTCACTTTGTAGGCTGCTGCTTATAATTGGGAGTCTGGCCTTCAGCTCTGAAAGGCCTGCCACAGACAGTTAGCAAAAACCAGCTCACGTCTGGCCTGGGGTGAACAGCAGGGTGCCTCAGGATCACGTAAGAAGCATTTGGCATCCAGAAGAAGAGCATCTGAAAAGCATTAGGTTGCTGGAAGCCTGACCTCTCAGAGTTGCCAAGAAAACTCAAATGCTCCTTGGTCTTTAAAGGACTGCTGAAAGTATTCCAGGCCAAGGGGTGTAGCCTGGCAATTTGCAACCAGGAGGAGGTCCACGCTCATACCAGTCTTAGCCCCCAGACCTAAGCACCCTGCTGGGAGGGGCCCTTGGGAGCTTGTTCTTAGGCAGCGGGGGGCTGGTTCTGAAGACCCTCTGCTCATGGGCCAAAGGCGTTTGGCTACAGGAGGCTGGTGGTGCATGTGCATGCTCGGGGTACAACTCAGTAGAACGAAGTTTGATCAGACCTTTCTTCTTTCCCTGAAGGTACTACGGGGTTCCCGGGTGCAATGATGGGTAGAGCTGAGCCTATGCATCATTGCTTGTAGATTATGCCACCTTTCCCTAACCTTGGATGCCCTGGGCATCCCTTCACATCATGTGTCCTTTAGGCCAGAGAAGAAAATCTTTATATGTAATGAGGCACTGTGGGATACAGGGCTAAGACATTCATCTTAGAATCTAGTTAAGCCCTGCTACTCAACTTAATAGCAATGTGACTTTGGGCTAGTCATTTAACCTCTGGAGAGTTCTACTCACCTATAAAACGGGGGTGACCAGGGCAAATGAAATAAAAATCAAAGGAATTTGGAATTTAAAGGATCCTTGGAGATCATATTGACCAACTGCCTTATTTAGCAGATCGAAAATTGAAATCCAGAGAAGGAAATTTCCTTACCCAGAGTAACACAGGACAGAGGCGAGAAAAGCCAGTTCAAGGCCCCAGGTGTCTCAGTTCCCGGTCCAGTGTTTGCTGTGACCTGCTAGACAGTATTTTAATTTCCTTCCGTCTCTCAAAGCCATTGACCTGTGGTTTTCAGAAGTTTTCTAAGTACCTACAGCATGGACCACATCTGGGTTCTGAGATGGCTTTCTAGGGAAGAAAGGGGCAAAGTGACCACTGCTAGAGATAGTCCTGGCTAAAGATGATCCAGGCCACAAGTGATCTTGGCTGGAATGGTTCAGGATGGTGAAGGCCCACATATAAAAAGGTCTGGTCCATAGACGGCCCTGGCTACAGAAGGGTCCAACTACAGATGGGCCAGACTAGAAAGACTTAGGCCAAAGATGACCCCACTCGGAGCTTCCCCAGGCTAGCATGGCTCTGTTATGTAGAGTAGGGTCCGTGGTGGCATAATCTACAGTGGGTGAGATGTGCATTTCTTTCAGAGGGTCTTTCCGCCTGGCTGACCTGACCCGTCTCTGTCTCTTGTCCCCGCCCCCTCCTTCTCCTTACAGTGTGTGGTCAGCCCTCCCGCTCCCTGCCAAACCTGGTCAAGCGGATCATCGGGGGCCGGAATGCAGAGCCCGGCCTCTTCCCATGGCAGGCCCTGATCGTGGTGGAGGACACCTCAAGGGTGCCCAATGACAAGTGGTTTGGGAGCGGGGCCCTGCTCTCTGAGTCCTGGATCCTCACGGCAGCCCACGTGCTGCGCTCCCAGCGCCGAGACAACACGGTGACACCGGTCTCCAAGGAGCACGTCACCGTCTACCTGGGCCTGCACGACGTGCGGGACAAATCGGAGGCTGTCAACAGCTCGGCCGCCCGAGTGGTGCTCCACCCGGACTTCGACATCCAGAACTACAACCACGACATCGCTCTGGTGCAGCTGCGGGAGCCCGTGCCCCTGGGGCCTCACATCATGCCCGTGTGCCTGCCGCGGCCCGAGCCCGAAGGCCCGGCACCCCACATGCTGGGGCTGGTAGCTGGTTGGGGCATCTCCAATCCTAACGTGACGGTGGACGAGATCATCAGCAGTGGCACGCGGACCTTGTCAGACGTCCTGCAGTACGTCAAGTTACCCGTGGTGCCGCACGCCGAGTGCAAGACTAGCTACGAGTCCCGGTCAGGCAACTACAGCGTCACAGAGAACATGTTCTGTGCCGGCTACTACGAGGGTGGCAAGGACACGTGCCTGGGGGACAGCGGTGGCGCCTTTGTCGTCCTCGACGACTCGAGCCAGCGCTGGGTGGCCCAAGGCCTGGTGTCCTGGGGGGGCCCCGAAGAATGTGGCAGCAAGCAGGTGTACGGGGTCTACACCAAGGTCTCCAACTACGTGGACTGGGTGTGGGGGCAGATAGGCTCCCCGCGGGGCCTGGGGGAGCTCCAGGTGGAGCGGTGAGCTGCCTGACGCCCTCGGGGCGCCTGCCCTGGCCAGCCCGAGCGAGGCTGCACCGCACGCTCCCAAACACGGCACGCTCCATGTTACTCACGTGACCGGTGGGATGGACCACGCTGCTCCCACCCTCCCAAGACAGCCCCTGGGACCCTGAGAGGCAGCAGTGTGGTACAGGAAAAAGGCCCTGCACAGGAGACCTGGGTCGCTGGCCCCGGGCGAGTCCCCTCCCCTCTCCAGGCCTCCTTCTCCCCGCAGTACAGTGAAGGAGCTAGACTGGGGCCAGTACCCCCCTACTCCTCTCCCGACTGCTTACCCCAGGGGCCTCGTTCACTCCTAGTCATTTGTCAAACCCAGTGGTCCTGGTCTCACTCTTGGCGTAACTGAGCTTGGACCTGACTGTTAGAAAATGTTTCCTTGCCTTGAGCTAAGTCCGTGTATTCTCCCAGCTTTGCCCTCTGGGTACGTTCTAGCAGAAAACTCCTCAGGTTTGGGGAGACAGGGATGACACCTCGAGGCCCCTGTCTCCGAGTGTAATGCCTTGTGGTACTTTTGTCCCTGGGTTTTCTCTCCCAAAACTTCTTGCAGTCCAAGCCTTATCCCTTCTGTTCCCTGTTAAAGGAATTTCAAAGGACAAAGAGAAAGCTGGGGAGCTCTGTGGTGACTGGAGGGAGGAGAAGGGCAGCGGGAGACTCCCCAACCCCGTTAAATTCCTACCAACAACTCAGAACACATCACTGGGACCCATACATCACTCCCGAATACCAGCTGACCACAGGGGTGTCCACACCTGACACTCCAGGCGAGCACGAAGCAACCTTCCAGCCTTGAAATGTGTCATCTGAAAAGGCTACCTGAGCCTCAGCCTCGGGCGTGAAGACTCAACTGGATTGTTTGGAGAAAGAGAAGGCTCACACCATGCTCCGCTGTGCCTCTGGACAGGGAAACAGAAGAAGGAGGGCTCAGGACATAGGAGTGACCCAATCCCACCAGACTGCCCAGCGTGTCTGCGGTCTGAGCTCTACAGAGAACACACCCAGCGTGGATGTCCAGAGAGATCCAGTCCTCCAATTTCCAGGAGCCAGAGCCAAGAGAAGCAGGGACTTGCCCGTGAAAGACAGTGAGAAGAGAGGGAGAGCCCGGAGTCCTGGGTTCTAGCCCCAGCTCTGCCCCCAACTGGCTGTGTAACCTTTGACAAGTCACTTTCCCTCTCTGGGCCTCAGTTTCCCCATCTGTAAAAGGAAGGCATCAGATCCCCCTCGGGGTCCTTCCAGCTCCAGCGTTCGGTGCTTCCAATGCCAGCAGCCTCTCCCTGGCCCTCACGGGGCTGATCATCCTCCTTCTCCCCAGGCTCGCTCTCCTGGGGACTCTCCATCAGAGAAAGAAGAAGCCCTGAGAGGGATTCCAAGGGAGCAATTGGGAAGCGTCCACTTTTCCAGTCGGGTCCTGGAAGCACACTCCTATGTGTATGAACAGTGCATGTAGAGGATACTGTATTTTGTATATTTTATATCACAAGCTTCACTCCTCTGTAAGTTTCCTCTGCACTCCGTTTCTCCCGTCAGGGGACTAAAGTGGAAATAAACCCTCTGTGGATAACCAACAGCCTTTGTTTTGGGGTTTGCTTATTGTTGATGTTTGTTTGTTTTGACTTTTTGAAGAAAACCTGGCCCCTCATTAAGACAAAATCTCTCCCATTGCAGGAAAAGTACAATTTTTGTCACCTGGACATCTTCCAAGTAAGGGTGATGAGGAATGGAGTTGGTTCTGGACATGTGTCCTCTCGAAGGCTGCCCGTTCCATCACGGAAGTGCCTGCCATTTAATTCCTTGAGTTCAAAGAGCTCGAATGAGCATGCAAGGCAAGACCGTGTGCACCTAGGTCTCACACAGGCAAAGGGAATTAGCGTCATTAGAGGAGTGGAGATGGCAGTACTTCGGGAACTTAAGGAGGGGGAGGTTCATACAGCTGAAGAGGATCTGGATAGCTTTGCAGAGAGGTTACAAAGAACGCACTGGGAGATGGGAGAGAAGGGGAGAGGGGACAGAGATCAAGCAGGAAAGTGTGCCCTGAGTAGAGTGGGGGCAGAGGGGATGAGGGGAAGGCGGACAGAGCCTCGAAGGTCATTCTGTGTTTGTGCTCTGTCCTGTAACCAGTGGTTCTCTGGTTTTGGGTATATCAGTATCACCTGGGGTGCTTGTTAGGAATGCAGGTTCCTGGGTCTCACCCATGGGAAATTCTGAATCAGCAGGTTGGAGCTCGAGCAGCATGCTGTGAAGAGTGGAGGGGTGGGGGGAAGGACCGAGCTAGAGAGAGCGGTTGGGAAACTGCAGCAACCATTCTGGAGAGAGGTGGTGAAAACCCCCGGGACCTAGGGCGTGACACTGCAGATGTGGGCGTGACACTGCAGATGTGGGCGTGAGGGAGTTTGAAAACGTCTAAGTAGTGTATTGGGCAGGGCTTGGTGAGGAGGCATCGTGTGAAATAGTGCAGACACAGAGGTGTGGAGTGACACAAGCTAATCTGTCAGTGAGGGCTCCCCATACAATGCGCTCCTAGTTTGCCTTTGTTTGGGGTTTGTGTCATAATGAAACTGTCATGCTCTTTACACTATTGAGAGCTAAAAGAATCTTACATTATGCCTTATACTTTATATGTAGCTGATTTCAAAGATTATCATGTCTTGTATTCTATTACATTTCAGAGTTTTACTTTCCTCTAGATATTTGGACTTTATGTTGTGACATATTGAGACACAGGTGTCATGAGGTTGCATGGAGAGCACATTGTGACATTACTCTCTGCTTCTTCTGGTGACTTTTTTTTACCAGTTTAGTGGCTGATTAAATACGGGTGTTGAAGAAGAGGGAGGCAACGAGGATGCAGTCCGTGCAGACGTTAACAGACATCTGGAATAACAAAGGGAAGACAGATGGGTGGTGAAGGGTGGAGACCGGGACTTGGGTTTTCTGTGCTTGAGGAGTTTATGTGCAATCCAGCTGGAGACGTAAGGATCAGTTCAGAGGAAAGGGCAGATTAGAGACACTGATCTGAAATTCATCAGGGTCTAAATGGTATGACGGCATGGGAGGAGATGGCATTATCTACTGGAAGAGAAAAGAAAAGGGGGCTGAGGACTCAAAAAGGGAAACACGAGCATGGACGGCATGGAGAGGAGAAGAGAAACCCCAAGAAAGAGACAAGAAAGAGGAATCAGAAACACAGGAAGAGAGGAGCTTCAGAAGCCAAGGAGGGAACGTGTCAAGAAGGATAAAGTGATCAACAGTGCAAATGACCCAGGACAGCCCAGAGGACGCTTCCAGGCTGGACTTCCCTGGGTGCTGGGACCCGGTCTCTACTGTCAACTCTGAGAGAGGATCCAGGGAGCAGGCCCGCGCTCGTGCTGAAGTCCTTACCCTCCCTCCCTCTTACTTTATCCTCCTCGTCCTTAATCCTCCTCCTCTTCCTCCTCCACCACCTCTTTCTTCTCCTGCTTCTTTCCCTCTTCTCTCTCTCTCTCTTTCCCCCTCCCTCCCACACCCTCCCTCCTTCTCTTTCTCTCTCCAGGCTTCTCCTAGGTTTTTATCTCTTTCCTGAGATAGCACACTGCCCTTACATCCTCCCTTCTCTGTGGTTTATATGCTCAGTTCTCCAGGTTTTGCTTCCTTGAAACCTACAAATCTTTTATTCTTACCACAGAGTCTGACTCTTCAAATGGGTTTGTATTTCCAGACTTTGGCTTCTGCTTTGCTCTTCCAAAAGTCAAAGCTGTATCCAGCCTCACCTAAAATAACAGATGCTCCAGCTTTAACAGCGGGCAGCCACAAGGCGAGGAGATTTCCTAGAGATGAAGAATACGTGAGATAAAATTTCAGAAATAGTGTTCTCCTATACATGTAAATATCATCTTTAAAGTTCCAGTTATGGGCCCAGAGTCATTCTATCTCCATCTATGATTACAGATCTATTAAATATTCAAATGGCCACTTTATGTCCAAGTTTGTGTGGAGCATGGCACTTTCTTCTTTTGAATCCACCTCCAAAGGACAGGGAAGGATGTGGATACTGGGTGTCAACTCCTCTTTCCAGAAGCTTGACTATGGAAGAGAGGAGAGGGAGAGACTGTGGAATGAATGAGAATCAGGGAAAATGGAAATTTGATTTTTAGGATGAGAGGTCTTGATCATGTTTTGGAGGCATAGACAAAGGAGAGATGCAAGACAGAGGAGAGGGGTGCGAATCCTCAAAGCCAGGTCCCCAAAAGTCTGGAAGTGAGGAGATCCAAAGCCCAGAATTAGTTCTGAAGAGAAGAAAGTTTACAGAGGGAGCAGATGGAGAGGAGGATGTCTTTTGGTTTGGTTTGGTTTGGTTTTTCCATTAGTAGCAAGTTTTTCTACAAACTTTCTATGAAGTGATCTTTGGCAAATCTGGGCTTATAGCCAGCAGCTTAGCAACCCCAGCAGAGAAGGACCTTCTAGCAAAATTCCCAAGGCAGGCTTTCATTGGCCTGGCCAGGGTTACATTCCCATCTCTGAGCAATCGCTGTGACCAGAGTATAAGAGGCTTTCATTAGTCAGGTCTGGGTCACATTCCTACCCCTAGAACCAGAGGTAAGATCATTGCAACTCAGGCTATATGGACAAGAAATGGGGGAAGAGTGGGCCCCAGAGGAAAATTGGGGTGCTGTTACTGAAAGGAGCAATGGATGCTGGGAAATCAAAAATAACAGATGTTCCTAACAGAGGGTGATGTGCTAGTAGCTCTGGCAAAGGGCAAGATGGAGCCCACAGTGTGATCTGTCCTCCCTCCCTTGGCTGCAGTGTGTGGGATCCCCAAGTTCTCCCGGAATCTGATGGCCAGGATCTTCAATGGACGCCCAGCTCAGAAGGGCACCACTCCATGGATTGCCATGCTGTCGCACCTGAATGGGCAGCCCTTCTGCGGGGGCTCCCTTTTAGGTAAGGAGAAGGTGGAAGGGGTGGGGAACCCAGGATTAGAGGGTAGGGTAGAAGGAAAGGGACCTGACCCTCTTCCTGGAGACTGACAAGATTTCTTCACTGAGAATCTTCCACAGTAGTAGCAGGACCCAGAAGTACAAAGTGGTAGAAAGAAACCTTAGCTGGAGCCAGGAGACATGTGTTCTGTTCTAGCTGGCTCCTTCAGCCAACAACACTTCCCAAGCCCTGGTCACTCTCTGGCACTGAGAAGGGTGAGGGAGTCAGACCCTTAAACATGGATTACAACACAAGGCACTTACATGCAGCTCAAAGTGAGGGTGTGCCAGCGCCGTGGGACCAGGGGGAACCAGGAAACCCACCCTGGAGGAGTCAGAGAAGGGAGATTTACAAAGCCTTGAATGCCGTGCTTGGGAATTTAGATCTTATCTTGAATGCTGCTCCAGGTTTATAAGCATGTTCTGGAAAGTTCTCTCCTGAGACAGCATGGATTGAAAGAAGGGTGAATCTGGAAGCCAAGAGTCCAGTGAGGCAGCTATAGTGCAGTAGTGGGGAGGGAAGTCATTAGCCTCAGAAAAAGGACAGGGGATGAGGAATAGAAACGAAGCAGATTCAAAGCCATTGAGAAATAGGATTGTCAGAATTTTGTAATGGACTGAACGTAATTGGGAGTGGGAGCAAAGGCAGGGAAGAAATGATTGATGGCTCTTCCTGCCTGTTTAGTCCAAATGATCTAAGGTCCATCCCAGCTCTGACATCATAATAAAAATTAATAGCAATCTAGAGTCCCCCTGACCCTATCACAGAGGAAGAAGGCATGGATGGGTCCATTTCTGCCTGGGCAGCTCTGGGGCTGCTGGTCTCGCCTCGCCCTGACCCACCCTCCTCCTCCAGGGTACACTCAGGTGAGGACAGCTCCCAGACCGGGATCCCCGAGAGGAGGCGCAGGCTCTGGTGAGACTGCAGTCTGGACATCCCGAGATATGTGAGATGGTGACCCAGCAGAGGGTCTGATCCTTATATTCCCACAAACACAAAGATGAGTGGTCTCACCCTATGGGGCCTCCCAAAGGGGCACGGAGAGTGAGCACAGGTTAAAGGGGAGCCCAGTGGGGAACAGGCAGGGGAGAGGACCAAGAATGAGAAGGGGCAGAGAGACAGAGAGAGGGGTTAGAAGGACAAGGACAAAGACAGAGAAAGAGACAGAGAGACAGAGGGCGTATGAGAGAACTAGAGAGGGAAGGGAAGAGAAATTAAGGGGAAAATGAAAGGAAGCAAATACAACCAGAGGAAGAGAAACTGGTGGGGCATGAGACGAGACAGAGAGAGAGAGAGAATTGTGAAAGGCATAGAAAAGCAGGGAGGACCCAGAAAAGAAAGCATCAGAAGAGAAGCAGAGAGAGGGGAGGAGCCGGCAGGGAGAGCAGAAGGGAGCAAAGACGTTTCTGGTTTTCTTAGAATGTGAGTAAATAGATGGATTACTGCCCACGGTTTTAAGAGTTAGATTCGTTTTCTGAAGCCTTGAGTGTTTCAGTTCAATGATGTTCAGCACTCACTTGTGTCTACTGAGTGTTTATTCCCACTTCTCTACCCTCAGCCAAGTTACAAGATCTGACTTACTCAGCCCTCCCCACAGCTCTCCTTGTCTAGAATCTCTCTCCTCCTCTGTTGTCTAGTTTTTTAGAGGGAGGGAAAGGCAGGAGAGGGCAGAGGAAGCAGGGAAGGAGCTGAGGGACAGACAGAAAGCTCCCGCTCAGTGCCCACCCTAAAGCCTGAGTTCTGGCTCAGGGACTCAGTATTTGCAGAGCTGCGAGGCAAAGCCATGTCTTTGGACTCACCACTGCATATCCTAGGTTCATCTAAATGGCCCAGAGCCCCGCTCCAAGGCACGCTCCCTGATCTGGGTACCTCATCCCACTTTACCTACCTAGAAAATTAGCCAACAGCCCCTGGCTGTGGACAGGTATCAAAAATGCCACCAGGGAAAAGAGGGTGGCCTGTGCGGAGCTCTATCCAGAAGCCAGTAGCCAGAGAACATAGCTGCTCCTGAGAGGGCCCAGTGGAGCCTGGGACCTGCTCCAGAAAGGGACTCTGCCCTGGACTCTGTACGTGGCCCTGATACCCCACCCCAAAGCCCTGGTGCCTTTCTTTCTGCTTGGCTCAACCCAGCATGTCTCTGGGCTCAGCTATTTATGGGTTTGTCATCTGTTCCACCTTAAGGATGAACCGAAGCCTGACCCTATATTGAGCAAAGGGCAGGAACCTGTCCATCAAGGGAAAGAGACAGCCAAGATGTAAGAGATGTGCTCAGCTGACCATCAGGAGACCCAGGGTCTGGCCCTGGCCCTGCCACCAACCTGCAGAGTTGCCCTAGACATCCTTGCTCTCCTCCAGGCCTCAGAATCCATGTCTACAAAATGAGAGGTTTGGATCAGAGCAGTGGTTCTCAGCCCTGGGGGCAGTAGAATCATCTGGGGGCACTTTTAAAGTGTATTTGTACCTGCGCCTCACTCCCATGACATAGATGGTCTGGCTTCAGGCCCAGGTACTATTTTTTTTTTTTTTTTTTAAATTTTATTTATTTATTTATTTATTTATTTTTGGCTGTGTTGGGTCTTCGTATCTGTGCGAGGGCTTTCTCTAGTTGTGGCAAGTGGGGGCCACTCTTCATCGCGGTGCGCGGGCCTCTCACTATTGTGGCCTCTCTTGTTGCGGAGCACAGGCTCCAGACGCGCAGGCTCAGTAGTTGTGGCTCACGGGCCTAGTTGCTCCGCGGCATGTGGGATCTTCCCAGACCAGGGCTCGAACCCGTGTCTCCTGCATTGGCAGGCAGATTCTCAACCACTGCACCACCAGGGAAAGCCCCCAGGTACTATTTTTGGTGATTTGTTTGCTTGTTTGTTTTTAATTCCCCAGGTGATTCTAAATGTGCACCCAAAGTTGAGAAGAACCACGTACAACAGTGCTTTCCAAACTTTAACATGCATAGAAATTACTTGGAGATCTTATTAAAATCCTCAGATTTTACTACTGAATGCAGATTCTGATTCAGTAGACGTATGGTGGGGCCTCAGAGTCTGCATTTCCAAGAAGCTCCCAGGTGAGGTTGAGGCTACTGGTCCAGGGACCACACCTTGAGCAGCAAGGCCTGAGGGGCAGCCAGTGAGCAAGAAGTTTCTTGTGGACACCTTGGGCTGTCCGGAGCTCACCAACCCCATGGGTTTAAGGGAGACCTGAAATCATCTTTAAAACATTCAGTTTTGGCCTAGGTTGGATAAGGCAGATGAAATCACAGATTCGACTCCCCATTTTCAGATTAGGATCATATGAGTTTCTGCCTTGGGGCTGTGAAATGCAAGGGAGCGGGGTGCCATGGAGAGGAGAGGTCTGAAAGCCCTCAGCTTGAGACTGTGGGAAGCAGGATGGGGCCGTGAGGACAGTGTGTGTACAATTCTGTTCTCAGGCTCCAAATGGATTGTGACCGCGGCTCACTGCCTTCACCAACTGCTGGATTCAGAGGAGGCAACCCTACATGGCTTGGACTTGCTCAGCCCCTCTGCCTTCAAAATCATCATGGGTGAGTGCGGAGCAAGGTGATTCCTGCAGCCAGCTGTGGTTCTGGGGATGGGGTGTGTCCACTCACTCACTCAATCATCAGGGAAGGTGCCTGGGATGAAGGAAGAGTCAGGACTGGAGGCCAGGGACCTGCATCTAAGCCCAAGGCTGTGATTCTCAGGTGGTGGGACCATGAGCAGGTCACTGAAGGTGAAGCCTCAGTTTTTATAGTAAAGAGACCCATCTGGATAATTTCCAAAAATGCTTCAGGCTTCTGTGAATCCATGGTTTCAAATGGATCATACACAAACAATCCAAGCTTCCCCTCTCCTTTGTAAAATCAAGACCACCAGCTGATTCAGTTTAGTTCACCACATATTTTATGTCCTGACACTATGCCAGGATCTAACTACACAAGTTCCTGCCCACAGGGACTTAGAGTCTAATGAAGGAATAGAATATGAGCACAGAGACCTCGAATATAAAGTAGGAAGCAGTAAGTTCTATAGGAGAGGAACAGATAAAGGGCATGGGAGTTCGTAGGGAAGAGATTTCTAATTGAAGAATCTAACTCAAGACTCTGAGAGGTTTCATGGAGGGAGGCAACACATGACCCAGGCAAGGAAGGCTTGGACATATGGCAATGGGCACTGGAATGAGTATTATAAGGCAATGGGATCAGGTCATGAAGAAAGACAGAGGTCAGAGCCATGAGAATATGTGGAGAAGGGCAGGTAGGATGGGATGCCTTGAAAAAGGTAGATGAAGGGCAGTATAAGGGTTAAGGCTGGGAACATGGGCTGAATGGGACAGGGGCTGACAGGAAACAAGGTGTGACCTTATCCTCTAAGCTTGCATTGCCCTCATGCCTCACATGCCTTCTTCTTGCCCAGGCAAGCATTGGAGGTACCGGTCAGATGAGAATGAACAGAGTCTCAACGTCAAACAAATCTTCCTCCATCCCCTGTATAACCCCAACACATTTGAGAATGACATGGCTCTGGTGGAGCTGTTGAAGAGCCCGGTGCTGAATGACTTTGTGATGCCCATCTGTCTGCCCCAGGGGCCATCGCAGGAAGGTACCACCCCCACCTGTGATTCCACCTCTGCAGAGCACCTGGTGCCTCCATAGAGCCTTCTTCTCCAGCATTGCTCGGGCTCTGGTGCCAACTGAGCCAGCTGACCATGTCTGTGTGATTCCTCAGCTGCCTCCCCTAAAACAGCTGAGTCAAAACTGGTTCCAAGGTAAACAGGCAGGCTTGATCAGTACTGCAAGCACCATATCAGTCAGGGTCCAGATAGGAAAACAGAAACCAGACCAGTTATTATATCAGAGAGAATTTAATATAGGGTATTGGAGGACTGGAGAAGTAAAGGGGGATGCTGAGATAATAGAGATAGCACCTGCAGGAAGAAACCACCACTCCTGGGGCTGGAGAAACAAAGAGAAGAAGTTGGAGGTATAGAACCTAGAAGCTTGACAGGGGCCTGTGAAGCAGGAACTCAGACGCTGCAAAAGAGGCCCTGTGCTGATGGTGCCAGGGAGAATAGCTGGAACCAACCGCCGCTGCTGGGGTGAGGAACCATTGCTAGGGTGATGCCAACAGGAATGGCAAGCCTTCCTGGAAGTGCCCCCTATTTTCAGGAACGCCCCTGACAAAGCAGATCTGCCACTTCAGAGTCTCATTCGCAGCATCACGAAGCAGAGCGTAGAAGGGTACGTTTGGAGCTGAGAGACAATAGCTTAATCACCAGCACAGGCTCAAATCCCCATGCTGCCATTTCCTAGTTGGGTGACCTCGAGGAAGTTGCCTAACCTCAAGGCCCTTCCCTCTACACTGGGGATAATATCCCATGGGTGGTTGTGATGTTTAAATGAAATAATAATCAAACATATCCAATACAGAGTGAGAGTCCAACCCAGGGCAGTTGGCTTTTGTTTCATCCTGTTCTAAATTCAGTGGTGCCATGTCACAGATCACCTCCTTTAGTTCAAAGAAGTTATTTTTTAAAATGGCTGAATGGAACCTGAGAAGTATTCAGGGGAAGTAAGCCAACAGGAAAGGTACAGGCATGGCTCTGATTCATCAGATGCCATGCGCCTACCATGTGCCACTTGATTTACATTAATTAATTTATGTACTACTTATAAAAACCTTGTGAGGTGGTATTGTCCCATTTTCCAGATGAGAAAACAGGCTCAGCAAGGTACAGTGACTTACCCAAGATTCAGCTTGTAAGAAGTAGATCTGGGGATAGAATTCAGATCTTCCAACTTAAAGCCCAATGTTGTTTTCAGTATCCAGGCTCTTTTACAAATGAAGAGATAAGTGTTCTATCAGTGCTCAACCCATTTCCACACTGCCTCGAGATCTGCCAACTTCATAGACTTCTAGAATATCAGAGCTGGGAGAGGTTTTAGAGAATACCAAGTCCAGCCTCTTCATTTTATGGATGGAGAAACTGAGGCTCAGAAGGGGAGGGAACATAGCATATTGTGGGCTAAGCTGGACTTTGTATTTATTCAGTTATTTATTGAGCACCTACTATGTGTCAGCACTGCTGTAGGCATGGCGATACAGCGCCGAATAAGATAGATGAGATTACTGCTCTCATGGGGTCTAGGTTCCAAGCTAGTTGGGAGTGGGAGAGAACAGGCAACTAAACAAATAAACCAGCTAACGTCTCATAGAAACAAATGCCTAAACCTCTGTCGTGGGTAACCTCCAACCCAGCAGTCTTCCTCCCCACCATGCTGCCATTCTCTGAGGGGGCAAACTCAGCCCTTCCTCCACAGGCAGAGGATGATGGGGCTGCAAGATGCCACCCTCTGAAAACCCCACAGACAGCCTCTCTGCTCTCACTGTGTCTTCTCTCCTCCAGGGGCCATGGTCATCGTCAGTGGCTGGGGGAAGCAGTTCTTGCAAAGGTTCCCGGAGACCCTGATGGAGGTGAAGTTCAATGTATACCCTTCAGAGGGTGACACCTCTGCCCTGCATTAGACCTTTCTGCACCATAGTGCCCCTTAGGGGGTTAGAGGCTTCGGCAGGTGGTGGGTGAGAGAGGTACCAGGGGCCCAAACTCACCTTCAAAGTTAAATGAGACTGAATCCCAACTAGTTTGATCTGTTTGTTCTACATGTCATAGGGCTCTAGTCTCTAAACATTGCTTAATGTTTCTGTAGCTTATTAAAGTCTCAATTTATGGAAATTCTTCCAGAAAACAGCCGGCTTGGACACCCCCAAAGGTGATCCATCTATATACATCATGAAGAGTCACATAACAGAGTAACCAAGAATGGGCCAAGGAATGGGCCTTGAGAGCTGCAGTCCTTGCAGCAATGAACTTGACTGTTGCATTTAGAAGTTTACATTCTTGTCATATCAGAAAAGAACACTGAACCAGGAGTAAGGAGCCATGGCTCCAAGTCCTGGCTCCTAGTAACCTGCTGCAAGATCTTAAACGAGTCATCTTGCCTCTCTAGACCGCAGTGTAGTATCTCAAGCTGCAAAGTCAGGGGCAACGCTAGATGTCCTCCAGGAGCTGCCTGGCTCGGACATTACCAGGTTCTAGGACTGCCACAGCTAGTCTCTAAACCCTTCAACATGCATTATTTTAGCGTACTTTAAAATTCTGGATTGGCAACAACAATTTAGCCCTTCAATCATTAACTCTAGAGTGTTTATTCGGTGCCTCCCGTGTACCAGACATTGTATTAACTACTAGGTATGCTGGGAGGTAAGAGGACAGATCTGGCCCCTGGCCTCCTTGGGCTTACAGTCAGGTGGGATAGACAGAAAGCAGTTATCAGTGTGATCAGTGGAATGAGGAAGAGGTGCAGGATGCTCCGGAATGTACAGCAGGGGCCCTGACCTTGTCTTAGGGGCACAGAAGGGCTTCCCAGAGGAAGTGACACTTAAATGATGCACGAGCGATGGACAGAGGTCAGTCAGGCACTCAGCAGCTTGCCGAGGACATGTGCTCACGACCACCCTGCCTGACTTCCTCTCCCCACT
The DNA here is from genome assembly GCF_965194825.1 of Balaenoptera physalus. NCBI lineage: Eukaryota > Metazoa > Chordata > Mammalia > Artiodactyla > Balaenopteridae > Balaenoptera > Balaenoptera physalus. Next base: position 65,972,536 of record NC_138891.1, on the reverse strand, counting down.
TCTCTGGGAAGGCCATGGCCCCAAAGAGACCTGAATGCCTCTGGTCCCCTCCCAGCAAGGGCCAACAGGAGTTGTGCTTTTGGGGGCGGTGTGACCCATTCAGTTCTTGGTTTGGCTGAATGAGACTCATATGTTTCCTCTTTTTATTCTAGACATCCATTCCAATGTTTACCCCCAAGCTGAATCAAGGGCAATAATAATCACAATACCTTACTTTATGTATCAATGTATCACCTCAATTCAAAATAACATTTCCTGAGTACTGACCACGTTCCAAGCTGTGTGAGATAGAAATGGACAACATACAGACCGAGTGTCTGGAGGCTCACACTGTGGTGGGGGAGAACGTAAGTGAATGCTTGCTGCAAGGTGAGCCTCACTAACCCTACACCACCTACTATTTATGCAGTGTTTGTAGTTTACAGAATATCTGCTCATTCATCTCCTCTTTGCGCAACAACTCTATGTGATTAGTATGTCAAATATTGTGACTCCCATTATTCGGATAAGGAAACAGAGTCTCAGAGATCTGAGAAAACAGTGATGAAGGCTACGTGCCCCAGGTCCCACAACCAATAATGGGAAGAGTGAGGAAAAGAAGACTGCCCATAGGTTTTGCATACACTGCCATATTTGAGATAATACATGTGCTAGGCAAGTATTATTATCTCCATTTTACAGATGAGAAAACTGAGGCCCAGAAAGGGCAAATGACCTGCGCAAGGTCACACAGCAAGTTCATGACTAAGACTGTACCAGAACATGGATCTCCTGATTCTGCATTCAGTGTTCCTTCACCTGTACCATAGGTAGTTTGTGAGGCCAGGCCTAAGGCAGACCCAGGCTCATCCAGGAAGGGGATGGGGATGAGTCAGCTCTAGAGGTGTCAGAGCAGCAGGGCTCCTCAGCCAGGGGTGGGGACCGACAGTGGCCTTGTGTTCCAGATCGAAATCCCAGTTGTTGACCACCACATCTGCCAGGAGGCCTATACCCCACTGAAGAGGAAAGTGACCAGAGACATGATCTGTGCTGGGGAGAAGGAAGGTAAGTCAAGAGGCCGACGTACAACAGGGCACCACCAGCCAGGGAGGGGAGCCGAGCCTGGCAGTGGAAGGACTGGAGACCTTGGAGCTGGCAGGTTGAGTAGCGGCGTAAAGGGAGGAGTGAGGTGGGGGAGAGGGAGGACGGTCATGAGAGGAAGGATTCCACTGAAGAAACTGCATCGGAGAGAAGGGGGCTAAGTAAGGAATTTCCATAATTCCTTTCTCCCAGCCCAGCTCTTGCCTTATGAAATGAGAGAGTCCTAACCTGCACTTATTAAAATCACTGAGGTCTGAGGAGGTCTGACCCACAACAGCTGAGAGTCCAGGTCTGGGTCCAATGGTCTACTGCGCCCCCTGGTGCCTGATTCTCTGAACTACAAGGCAGTTGTGGAGAGAAGGCAGCTTCTCTGGATTTGGGGCTAGGGAAGGAGACACTTTAACCTGCCTCACTTCTTCCTCTAGGCGGGAAGGATGCCTGTGCGGGTGACTCTGGAGGGCCCATGGCGACCTTGGATACAGAGAGAGGCCAATGGTACCTAGTGGGCACGGTGTCCTGGGGTGTGGACTGCGGAAAGAAGGACCGTTACGGAGTGTATTCCTACATCTTCCACAACAAGGACTGGATACAGAGGGTCACCGGGATGAGGAATTGAATTCGGTTCCTCACCTTCTGTCCATGGACAGTCAGCAGCAGAGGATAGTTATCTGATGCAAGATGCCCCTTGCCCTATACGCACCTCATTCGGCCCATCTATTACTGGCCAATAAAGGGGGCATCTCAGCCCCCTTCTCACTCTCTTTAAAGAAGCAGAGTAGCAGGGTGGTCAGAATCCAGGTTGTATCACCTACTAGCTTTGTAACACTGGGCAGGTGACTTCACCTCTTGGAGCCTCAGTTTCTTTGTCCGTATTATGGAAGTGGCATACCTTACCTACCTCATAAAAGTCTGATGAGGATCAAATTTAGTTAATATACATATAGCACGTAGCACAGTGCAGGCATAAACTAAGTGCTCAATAAATATGACTTAGCAGAAGGCCAGTGTGTCTACCAGGCACACTACGTTCTCTTACAAATCCTGGCTGGGCCTTAGGGCTGATCAGTTTGCCCCGCTCCCCTCAACCTTGACCATCTCCTTCACCTGCCCCCGAATTCTCCATGCTTCTTTGCTACCATGCATTTCCCAACCCCAATCCCCACCCCTCCCCATAAAAAGATAAAAGAGACAATGTTCTTAGTCTATGGCATGTCCCATAGTGATGCACTTACGACCATGAGCTGGATACCAAACTGTGAGAGTGCCTGAGAGAAGCAGGCACTCTCACAGGGTGGGGAGACTGGGAATGGTGAATTAGGAAGTCAGACACCAGGTTCTAGAACCAACTCTGCCCCCAGCTCCCTGTGACTCTATGCAACTCCCTTCCCCTCATCCCAAAGGACCCTCCCAGCTCTGACAATCTAGGATCCAATGAAGCCATTTCTCCCTGAAGAGATGAGTTAAAGCCAAAATAACCAAAAGGCAAAAATGGCCTTAGGTTCAACAGAGCTTTGTTGCAGACCAAACACTGCTGCTACTGCAACACCCACCCCTGTGCACCACACCCTAGTTCCCAAGGACTAGCCCTGGCGAAGTGCTAGCCAAGGGGCCTTTCCTTATTCCTAAGCAGAGCCTCTGCTCTAGGCACCGGCCTCCTTTTCTTCCTGGGAACCTGAGTTGCACAAGGTAGGCCCTGGGAGGCTAGACTCAGCCCCCTGCACTCTCCCTCCCTGTGTCCACAGCTGACCCCAAGCCACCATTCCCCTGGTTCCTCACCCCTGTTCCTCACCCTGAACACCACAGCCCTGCAGGGTCATAAGTGCCTCCCAAGCAGAATGCCTCTCCTCTCCGAGAGCCACCTCCTCTCTCAGGAAGCTTCCAGGGACCTCCTCACCTCCAGAGCTCTGAGATTTAAGCCCTTCAAGGGATCAGAAGCCCCAAGTCCCTGGCTTCTGTTCTATCAAAATTGGTCTTCATGGGAGATTTCATTTCTCGACCTGCACTGCAGCTGCTGGAGTTGTTCAGGGTCTCTTGCTGAAGGAAGATGATACTGAGGAATGAGAACTTATGGACACTAAGCCCTAAGCTCACCACTCAGGGACGGCAATTCACAGCCTGCTTTTGATTCTCTGAGCAAGTCATTCTACCTCTTTGTGCCCTGCTGTTTATTCTCTAAACGGAAGATGACAATCATACTCGATCCCACCAGACATTTGTCAAGCAAACTGGAGCTCTATTTCAGACACCAGAGAAGAACTGCAATGCAAAGTTTTGGAACTACCCTAAGGCATTCCAAACACCATGCCTTCCAATTTCACAGCACTGCCTGGGTGCCCCCGTGTGCCAGGCTATGCTGACTGCTATGCGGACCACCAAGATGAGGAGAACATGATTCATACCTTCCAGGAGCTCCTACAGGAAGAGCTGACACATACACAAGTGTCTATCATGAACAGAATGAACCCCACCAAGTGCTATGTGTCAGAACATTACAGAGGTGAAAGAAAGGCCATTCTAGTATGGAGATGTTGGAGGAGGGGGCATCAGAAAGGCATCCCAGAGGAGATGGTGTTGGAGCTGAGCCTTGAAGAGGGTGGGCATTTCCACAGGTAAGACACAGGGAGGCCTTCCAGGTAGAAGGACAACAAGAGCTCATGTCCACTCAGGCTTTCCTCAGATCACACTCTCTTCCCTCACAAAAAAGACATGTCCAGCAGACCAGTGCTCTGACTCCGGGATCAGAGCCAACGTCTAAAAGAAACTTTCTCCTTAAAATCAGACAACCCTGAGACTTGAAGCAGCCTCGGAATTTGTGTACAAATACTGACTTCTGGCTGGACCCAGTTTATCCTGTTTATTCCCCCAATTGCAATTTCATCCTGATTCTAAGGGATGTCTAGATGTGCTGCTGGACTTGGGCTTACCCTTGATCTACAAACATTTACTAGATATACCAGCCCCTGCACTGATGCTAAGGTCCAAGAAAACCAAATGTCTCACAGAGTCATAGAAGCAGAGGGTTGGAGTGTCTGTTAGGACCATATTGTCTAACTCTATGACCTCGTTCTTGAACATATCTAAAGATGGAAAACTCACTACCTCCAAATATAGCCAATTTCAACTTCAAAACGTGCTCTTAGAAAGATCTCTTCTATACAACCAAAATCCACCTCCCAGAATATACTTAGCATATCTAAAGCTATGATTCTGTACCATGAATGTTGTTATCAGCAATAATGATCATGCCCGATTTCATTAGAAACAGAAGCTGTTGCTCTACATGTGTAGCTGTAACTACACATTACTTCCAATAAACATCTGTATTGAGTCAAAGCATCCTGTTTGGCTTGTATGTTTTTCACGTACTGATAGTTCTGGTGAGTTGTCTTTTCGTTTATCAACATTTCTCTGTATCCAATTAGGATCCCTGAACCATGAAGAGAGAGAGAGAGATTATGATGGGAAGATCAAATTATCGATACAAAAGCACTTCTTAGGCTTTTCAGGTCAGTTCTGATTAAATACCTTGTTCTGTTGTTCCTGTAAGTTATCAAAATATCCCAGGATGCCAATCTTTCAATATCCAAATTGTATTTCTTGATTGTCACCCACACCTAGAATAGAAAAAACATTTTTTTTCGGATCATGTGTTCAATTGTTTGGTTCAGAAAATATGGCACCAGGTCTATGAGTGGCCTGTTCTGAATTGGAGTATGTGCTTTCCTTCTGCCATGAGTTAACCTTATTCCCAGGTGACAGGAATCAAAGAATCAGCAACACTAAGAAGTCCTTCAAGTAAAGGTAGGCAACAATCTTGGAAGGAAAATCTATACCCCTCATGCAGCAGAGACAGTGGCCAATCTGGGTCTAGTATGGGACTTGAAATCAAGAGACCTAGGTTCTAATGCAAGCATATGTTGACTTCTTTATCCACTTAATTTCTCCATCTATAAACTGGCAGAAAAATCTTTGCCCTACCCCTGTCTGAGGGTTGTTGAATCAGATGAATTAGCATATAGGAAAGAACTTTGGAAACTAAATTAGCTCAAAATAAAAAGGTCTATGGGAAATAATCACTAAAATACTTTTGAGTATTTACCATATGATTGAGACCACACTAAGCTCTTACACAATTCTCTAATTTAGTCCTCATAATAACCTATGACAAAAGTACTATTATTATCCCCATTTTACAGCTGAGCAAACTGAAGCACGGTGAGGTTAAAAATGTGGCTCTACCTAGACACAACAACACCCCGGTAGCAATGAGCACACGTACTGTCCAGATTTTGGTTTCTAATACTATTCTCCAATAAAAGAAATAAGGGCTCCTTGAAGACATGGCTGATTCTAGGACCAGGGCAGGAAATATACAAGATGATACAAAAGTATCTGGTACCAGAAATTAAGTAAGTCACACAATGATGGGGGTGTGTGACACAGGAACCAACTGGAAGAGCTCCAATGGTAAAAACTGGTATAATTTGAGCAGCAAAATATTATTGGATTATAACTCAAAGTATAAAATAAATACCCGTAAATATATACTTATATGAATAAATAATTGAATAAAAAATAGAGGAGAATAAAAAATAATTTATGTAAATACTTTGCCCTAAAGGAGGTGGAACATAGCTCCCTATCCCTTAAGTGTGGGCTGCATATAGTGACCTCTTTCTAAAGAGTACAGTATGGAAATGGGGTGAGGGGAGAGCCACTTTATAGAGGAGAAGCCTGACAAAACGTTGCCTCAGCCACACGAGCACAGTTAATATCAACAGAGATGAGTCACACTGCTAGTTTGTGACCTTGATATGCTGTGATGAAAATGTTGCTGCACCTCTGTGTTCTACCTCCCCAGATCTCATAAGCCCACTCTAATCCTGAGAAACATATCAGAAAACTCCCAGCTGTGGGATATTTTACACAATACTTGACCAACACTCCTCAGAACTTTGGAGATCATCAAAAACAAAGAAAGTCTGAGAAACTGTCTCCGCCAAGAGGAACCTGTAATAGGTTGAACTGTATCCCTCAAAAGATATGCTGAAGTCCTAACCCTCAGTACCTCCAAACAGGACCTTATTTGGAAATAGGGGCCTTGCAGATGTAATTAGTTAAAACAAGGTCATACTGGAGTAGGTGACGACTGGTGTCCTTAAGAGAAGATGAGACACAGAGAAACAGACACATGAGGACAGAACACAATGTGACGATGGGGGCTGAGATTGAAATCCCACAGCGGCAAGCCAAGGAATGCCAAGGAATGCCAAGGAATGCCAAGGAATGCTAGTTTCAGCAAACTAGCAGAAGCTAGGAACAGACAAGGAAGGATTATCCCCTACAGGTTGCAGAGAGAGCATAGCCCTGCCAACTGTGAGACAATACATTTCTGTTGTTTTAAGCCACCCAGTTTGAGGTGCTTTGTTATGGCAGCCCTTTATGGAAACTAATGCAGAGCCTAAGAAGACATCTTTAGATGACATCCTGGGACAGAAAAAGGACATTAGGTATAAACTAAGGAAATCTGAATAGTTAAGAATAATATATCAATACTGGTTTATTAATTGTGACAAATGCACCATACTGACATGGGATGTTAATAACAGGGGAAACTGGTGAAGCGTATATGGGAATTTTCTCTATCATTTTCACAACCCTTCTAAAAATCTAAAAGTATTCTAAAATTAAAAGTTTGTATTTAAAATAATATGACCTAAGATCTTACAGCTAGGAGATTAGGGGCACTGGGATTTGAAACCAGTTCTGATGGACTCTGGAGGCCAGCCTCTCGCTCCACTGGTTCTATACCAGTGGTTCTTGAACTAGGCAGCACACAGGAAACTCCTGGTTTAAAATTTTTTAACCACCTTAAAGAAATACTGATGTCTGGTTCACAACCTCCAGAGACTCAGATATAATCAGTCTGGAGTAAGGCTGAGCACTGGGGGCTTGGGGGTGGTAGTTAAAATTCCCCCAGGTGATTCTAATGTGCACCCAGTTTGAGATGCACGTTTCCAGGCTGTCCTGCTCATGTGTGACCCCTGAAGAATGCTGGGAGCCTTTATTTCCCAAGCTTGGGTTTTTTGACCCAGGTCATGCTTCTGGTGAGAGGCGGAGGAGAGGCAGACATCCTGCTGCTCTAGCCCTAGATCCAGGAGTTTTCTGCGACTCAGCAGCAACACCGTCGCTAAGACATTTCTACAATAGTGTCTTCCTGGCAAGAGCAGTGCTCTTTTACTTTGCAGTGGCAAACTGAAGAAGGGGAAAGCATCCCAGGCATGGACAATAGCATGTGAGAAAGCAGGGGTATGATAGGGTGTTTGGGGGAAACTGAGTGACTTGGTGTCCCTGGAGAGCCAGAGAAATTGGGAGAAAAAAGAAGAGCATCAGGAAGTACTGACCTGGGATGCTCAGCGTGGTTTTGGGAATGGAGAGACATTTGAGGGTTTTAGACCAAGGAGAGACGTGATGAGCTTTACCTTTCAAATCACGCTTTAGTGCAGAGAGTAAACTGCGGGAGAAGAGCCTAAAGGTAGGGAGACTCAGTATGGCTTCCCAACAACAAGTGAGGTACCCTCTGGTCCTGAACAAGGGCAGGCCTGAGGAGAGGGAGGATAGGAATCGGCTTCCAGGGGCTCTGAGAACCTAGGGCTGGGCCTAGAAGAGCCACTTTGAAGAGATTCAAACCTCTGTTCACATTTGAGGGTGAATTAGTAGAGAGTAGAGGGGGAAAAGGGCAGGGACCAAAACCTGAGGGCAGTAACTGTTTTCAGGTCCCTGGACTTTCTGGCACCAGTGCTCTCTCCAGAAAGGAAGCCAGGGCATTCTCTGAACTTGAGGGAAAGAGACAAACAGGGCCTTTGTGACCACCTCCTGCGTCTGGTATGTGTTGGCCTTTTTTCAAGAAGATAAGGAAAATGTCTTTTGTATGCAAAAACACAGGCTCAATTCCCAGCAGTGAGCTTCTGATCACAGGAAAAGGAGCTGGGACCCTGCTAATATTTAGGCAAAGGCTCCTAGGGAGGCCTCTCTGAGAAGTGGGGTGTTAGGATAAGACAGTGTTAAGACAGGGGAAGATGTGTCGAGCCTGGGTGTTGCCCAGGGCGAGCGTGCAGGATGATGAACAGATTAGTGTGGGTGGGAACAGATTTTACCCTCCAACATCTTCCAGTCCCAGGGGAAGTCTCTGCAAAGTAACATGCCAACAGGCCAGCACCAAACAGAGCAAGCCCCGGGGATCCAAAGGGTACAGCGTAGATGCAGTCCAGGCCCAAGGTCTTAGATGATGCTGACCTATTTTAAAAGTGCGGACTCTCACCTCCCATTCAGCTGTTTATCCTGTGACATTATTCCATCTTGCCCATCTCCTGGGACTATCCAGCTTATTTAATCCACGTCCACTAAACGCTCCCATGTGGCCCAGACTTGCCAACAGGATCCCAGACCACAGAATCCTTCCTTTAAACAATTCCAACAACAGCTCCCTTTGCTCTGAGTTTGCCTGTCCAAGGCCCAAATCCATATTGGCGGTCTAGGCCTCCCATTAAGTCTTTTTATTTCAGTGTATTTCATCATTACGAAATACTTTAAACATACAAAACAAAACAAAACAAGATACAAATCCACATCCTGCTCAGACCTGATGAAACAACAGGGGACGCAGGGGACATGGACAGGATTCCAATTCAAGGAGTAAGTTGGTGCCATGAGAGAGAAGGTGCTTTGGATGCGTGGAAAGAGTTCTGAACCCTGACCCTGAAGACGTGGGCTCCAGCCCCAGCTCTGCTGCCTAATGGTTCTGAATGCTCAAGTGGATCATGCTCTCTGCTCAGTTTCCACAGTCCCCCTCGAGTTTCTCCTTCTTTCCAACTTCTATACATGGCCAGCCCCAGGGCTCAGTCTTCGGGCCTCCTGTCTGTACTCTCTACCCTCACCCCCTGAGTAATCTCATCTAAGCTCATGACATTTAACATCATTGAAATGCTAATGACTTCACTTGCATCTCCAGCTTGGTCCTCTCCTCTGAACCACAGGTATGAATATTCAACTGCCTTGGCATTTCTCATGTTCAGTGTCTAACAGGATGCCCAAAAAGCATCTCAGACTTCACGTGTCCACAGTCAAGCTCCTGTTATGGCCCCCACGTCTGTTCCTTACACAGCCAACCCCATCTCAGAAAGCGGTAACTCCACTCTTCCAGTTGACCTGACCAAAAATCTTGGGGCGTGTTTGATTACTCTCTCACACACCACACATCTGAGTCATCAACAAACCCCCTCAGCTCTACTTTAAAATACAGCCAGATTCAATCCCAGTTGCTACCACCCTGGTACAGGTCCCGACCCAGGAACAGGCACTATCCCCTCTTTGCTGAATTGCTGCAGGAGCCTCCTAGCTAATCTTTCCTCTTTCATTCTTGTCCCTCTATGGACATTCTAAACACAGTGACACTAAATTGGATTACATCACCCCACTGCTCAAACCCTCCAATGGCTTCTTGTCTCATTTAAATCAACAACCAATGTCCTCATAATGACCTATGGCTTATATGCTCTGACCCCCATTCCCACTTAGTAATGATTACTAAGCCTGAAGTGCATTCCAGCTGCATTGGCCTCCTCATGGTTCAACATTCCAGGCTGCTCCTACCTCAGGGCTTTTGCACATGCCCTTTGCCTTACTCAGTTCCTTCATCTTTTTTCAAATGTCACCTTCTTAGTGAGACCTTCCCTAGCTACCTAATCTAAAATTGTAACTCCATCCCCTGCCCTTCCTGTCCCCCTTGCCTACTTTATTCTTCTCCTTAGTACTTAACACTATCTAGTATACCACACAGCTTACTTATATTGTTTGCTGTCTAGTTTTTCTACTATCCATAAGGTCAGTGATTTAGTCACTTTACTCTCCACTATATCTCTAGTGCCTAGAACAATGCCTGGCACATAATATGTACTCAATAAACATTTGTTGAGTGAATAAATCTTGAAAATAGGGAATATCTTCTTATGTCCTCAAAATAATACTGTAAGCCTATTAAGATGGGAGTGAAGAATTATTGGGCTTAGAAGTGAAGGGATACGACACAGACTGAAATTCCAACGCTACCACCCAAGTCCTTGTATAAGGGGACACCTCTCAAGATAACTGCCTTTCAAAAATGTGAATACCTTTAGAGCGAGGTTGAGTCAGAGTAAGATGTATAAATCAATTTGCTCCAGAAAGGAAAGGAAAGGAAGATGCTATGGACATTCAGATAAGAAGGTCCAACCCCAAGCTGACCTAGGCAGACTGAAATCTTGGTGTAACACATAGATGGCCTATTAGAGGGGTCAGGGTCAGGGCACTATCCCAAATGCCCGAGGCTTAGCAGCTTTTTTGCAACGGGTTTGCCGCCAGGACACAGGTGTCATGAAAACCACCACTAAACCTAAGCAAAAATGGGAAAGGAGAAGACTCACATCAACATCATTGTCATTGGACATGTAGATTCGGGGAAGTCTACCACTACTGGCCATCTGATCTACCAATGTGGTGGGATCGACAAGAGAACCATTGAAAAGTTCGAGAAGGAGGCTGCCGAGATGGGAAAGGGCTCCTTCAAGTATGCCTGGGTCTTGGACAAACTGAAAGATGAACGTGAGCGTGGTATCACCATTGATATCTCCCTATGGAAATTCGAGACCAGCAGGTACTATGTGACCATCATTGATGCCCCAGGACACAGAGACTTCATCAAAAACATGATTACAGGTACATCCCAGGCTGACTGTGCTGTCTTGATTGTTGCTGCTGGTGTGGGTGAATTTTAAGCTGGTATTTCCAAGAATGGGCAGACCCGTGAGCATGCCCTTCTGGTCTACACTCTGGGTGTGAAACAACTAACTGTTGGAGTTAACGAAATGGATTCCACTGAGCCACCCTACAGCTAGAAGAGATACGAGGAAATTGTTAAGGAAGTCAGTGCCTCCATTAAGAAAATTGGCTACAACCCCGACACAGTAGCATTTGTGCCAATTTCTGGCTGGAATGGTGACAACATGCTGGAGCCAAGTGCTAACATGCCGTGGTTCAAGGGATGGAAAGTCACCTGAAAAGATGGCAATGCCAGTGGAACCACACTGCTTGAAGCTCTGGATTGCATCCTGCCACCAACTCGCCCAACTGACAAGCCCTAGCGTTTGCCCCTCCAGGACATCTACAAAATTGGTGGTATTGGCACTGTCCCTGTGGGTTGAGTGGAGACTGGTGTTCTCAAACCTGGCATGGTGGTCACCTTTGCTCCAGTCAATGTGACAACTGAAGTGAAGTCTGTTGAAATGCACCATGAAGCTTTGAGTGAAGCCCTTCCTGGGGACAATGTGGGCTTCAATGTCAAGAATGTGTCTGTCAAAGATGTTCACTGTGGCAATGTGGCTGGTGACAGCAAAAATGACCCACCGATGGAAGCAGGTGGCTTCACAGCTCAGGTGATTATCTTGAACCATCCAGGCCAAATCAGTGCTGGATATGCACCTGTGCTGGATTGTCACACAGCTCACATTGCTTGCAAGTTTGCTGAGCTGAAGGAGAAGATTGATCATCGTTCTGGGAAAAAGCTGGAAGCTGGCCCCAAATTCTTGAAATCTGGTAATGCTGCCATCGTTGATATGGTTCCTGGCAAACCCATGTGTGTTGAGAGCTTCTCTGACTATCCTCCTCTGGGCCATTTTGCTGTTCGTGACATGAGACAGACGGTTGCTGTGGGTGTCATCAAAGCAGTGGACAAGAAGGCAGCTGGAGCTGGCAAGGTCACCAAGTCTGCCCAGAAAGCTCAGAGGCTAAATGACTATTATCCCCAATACCTGCCACCACAGTCTTAATCAGTGGTGGAAGAACGGTCTCAGGACAGTTTGTCTCAATTGGCCATTTAAGTTTAATAGCAAAAGACTGGTTAATGATAACAATGCATGGTAAAATCTTCAGAAGGAAAGGAGAATGTTTTGTGGACCATTTGTTTTGTGTGTGGCAGTTTTAAGGTATTAGTTTTTAAAATCAGTACTTTTTAATGGAAACAACTTGACCAAAAATCTGTCACAGAATTTGAGACCCTAAAAAAGTTTAATGAGGAAAAAAAAAAAGTCTAAGCAGCAGTTTTTTTTGTTGGTTTTTTTTATATATATACAATGTTAACTACTTGTTATTTCTATTTATTTATTTATTTATTTATTATTTATTTATTTATTTATTTATTTTTGGCTGTGTTGGGTCTTTGTTTCTGTGCGAGGGCTTTCTCTAGTTGCGGCGAGCAGGGGCCACTCTTCATCGCGGTGCGCGGGCCTCTCACTGTCGTGGCCTCTCTTCTTGTGGAGCACAGGCTCCAGACATGCAGGCTCAGTAGCTGTGGCTCACAGGCCTAGTTGCTCCGCGGCATGTGGGATCTTCCCAGACCAGGGCTCGAACCCATGTCCCCTGCATTGGCAGGCAGACTCTCAACCACTGCGCCACCAGGGAAGCCCTAAGCAACAGTTTTTGAGCAACGTCAGAGCTAGCAGGGAGCCTTCAGTTCACCTTACCTCTGTGCTTTACAAATGAAGAAACTGAGACCCAGGGGAAGGGAAAGACTAGATCATCCAAGGTCAGCAACCTACATGCCTGGATATTGGCTAAGCCAGGGCTGAAACCCAGGTTTCCAGCCCTCAGGCCAATGAGATTTCTATACCGCAACCACCAACCCACCAGGCTTCACAAGGCCCTGTCACAAAAGAGCCATACAGCAGGCGGATTTCACTTCCCTGATGCATGTGGCAGTACCCACGCAATGCCGAAAATGATCCCAAAGGAAATTTCTTAGCTGGGAGTCCTGCAGAGAACCAGAATGGGACTTGGAAAAGAACTAAATTCCTTCTGGGATATTCAGCCAATGGGAATGGAGCCCAGAAATCACTGATGTTTTCTGTTTGGGGAGATTTTTTAAATAGCTATCTTTGAAGAATGAAAAGTGGCTACCATGCTGCTGGGAAAATGAAGTCATTGTTTTGCAAGATATATGAGGAGAAGAAAAGAAACGATGCTACATATATTAAAATAAACTAGTTCTAACTCTTGGGCTGGGAAGTTAACCCTTGCCTTCCATTTTTTTCCTAAAGTATTTACCAACAGAACTGAAATCACAAAGAGAAAGCCCTTCAGGACTCAAAGGGGAGGCTGCCAATCGAAAGGAAAAGGAGAAGAAAGAAGAGGATGAGCATTCAATCTCATCAGAAAGAAGAGAATGAATATGGGCTTTGTATCTGGAATGTCGCAGATAGTGTATTACTTATTCCTTACAATAGCCCTCCGTGGCAGACCAATTATTCCCATTTCAACGAGGAGGAAAACTGGGGCTCAAGGAGCTTAGCTAATTTGTCTAAGGCCATACAGCTAGTAAGTAGCAGAACTAGGACTCAAGTCTTTCTTAACCCCAGATTTCATGATCTTGCCTTACTCCACGCTGTACAGTGCAGCTCAACTTTCGTACTTTCTCTAGTACTTCAGTTTCTTCTCCATAAAATAAGGACATCAATCAACACATCTCTAATCTGTCTCACAGCAAATCATCCTTAGTTGGTGATCTTCTGGGTTTGCAGGACTCCTGAGCCCCAAGAAGAGTTCTCCCATTGGGCTGTTCCTCCGTCCTGCTGAGTTTGAAGGAAGTGATCAAGGCAGCACTTCTTGCTGACCCTACACTAAGGATTGCAGCCTCTGGAACACCAATTCAGTGCCTGTAGGTCTCCTCCTGGCTTGAACGTGAAGACCAATACACAGAAGCACCAGTGGGAGAGGCCTGGGATCCTGGAATGTCCCTGAGGAGTTTATTTATAAAACCTAGGGTACATCTAACAAGTTCATCATGTGGCATGTGGCCATGTGTGCAAAGAAAGAACTGCCCTAGAGAAGCCTTTGCCAAGACAAGGGCTAAGCTGTGAGCAAGCCTAGCAAGTATAAGGGACAATAAGGGAGACGGAGGAGGTGTTTGTAGATTGTAGACATCTTCCTACAGAGCAGGAAGAGGCCTAATGCTTTAGGAAAGAGTTCCAGAGTAAACCCAGTCGAGGGTTGGACCCTTGCTCTACCACTACCTGGCAGTGGGGACTGGAGTAAGTCACTTCCAAGCCGTGATCACACTCTAGCAGGGAGTATAGCTATAGACAAGTAACTACAACCAAGCTTGATAAGCATCTGGCAAGGGTGGCGGAGCTCAAAATTGGAGATTCTCAGAGCAGGATAAAGCCATGCAGCAGGCGGTCAGGCAGGAGCAGGGAGGTTTGAGGGAGGGTCAAGTCCCCAGGGAGTGAGTGGGAAGCTGTGCCCAAGTCCTAGAGAATCCAAGGCAGGTCATCAAGGAAGATCTCTGGGCTCATTATTAGAAGCCTGGGTGCAGAAGGAAGCCTATTCCTCAGTTAGGAGGCATTACACCAGGCAGCTCAGGTGGATCACCTGGGGGTCTTATTCTAATTTCAGATGCTCAGGCCCCACACCCAGAAATTCTGATTCTGCTGGTCTGAGGTGGTGGCTGGGCACTGACATTTGTTTAAAGGCTCCCCAGGATTTCTAAAGTACAGCCAAGGCTGAGAATATCTGCAGTAAGCAGAGACCTCTGAGAGACACGGCCTACCCCTTAGTGCCTGCTGGATCCCAGCACCCAAATCAGGCCTTGCCAGAGAGGAGGCACTCAGGATATGCCTCCTGGATAAAGGAATGAATACTTGTGTACGTGAAGCAAAGGAAGTCACCAGCCAGTTACTAGAATCAGAGCAAGGGCAAGAGTAAGACTAATCTCATGCTGAGTCCCCTGGATGGCTGACCAAGGGCTGCCTGAATCCCTCCTGACTGTGTACACGGTTGGCTCAGACCTTGAAGCTGGAGCTAGATCAAGCTTTATATGGGGACCCCAGAAAGGGGAGAGAGGGGATGGGAGGGGTGTCCAGCAGCCCATTACAGATCAGGGACACTGGTGAATCCCAAGCACACAGTAATGACTACTAAGCCTGATTGAAGAAATCCCATCTTTATTAAAGTACTCTGTCTTTATATAAGTGGCCCTCCTCCCTCCACCACTACAGATGGTGGGTGGTGACTTTCCATTAGAAAGGGGAGCAGTGGGGGAAGGAGGAGGAGTCAAGTTATTAACAAAGGTGAGGTGAACAAGGACCCTCCAAAGTACAGGGTGGCGTCCCACTTCCTGCTTTCTGCCTCCCCTCCCCAAATCACACTCTGTACCCCTACCATCAGAAAGTCTCCTCTCCTCCCTTTCTAAACCATATGGCATCCCATTTGAAGGCGATTAGGATTCTCCCACATATCTATGCACTTCTCTAGGGCAAAACACTTCACATCTTTCATGCTCCCTCTGTTACTAATGGCCCCCCATCCCTGTGGTTCTAGGTGAACAGCTGATCTTTGGTGAGAGGGCCCATGCCTGGCCCATATAGGAAAGCCTCTCAACAAGGGTTTCAACAAATAGCCCAAGAAGCCAGGCCCCTCTTCCTGTATTCTGACCATCAGGACCACTGAGAATCAGTCCGACTTGGTCCCTGAACTCTGAAGACTCTTCATTATAATGGAGAGTCATTATATTTGTTTCCTAGGGATTTTGTGCTTTTCTTCTAACATTCTACCTTCTGAACCTCTCCTAAATTCTCTGATGGTTCATATGCAGTGGGTGGGAAGACTAGCTCTATGGCACTCCACCCCAAGCACCATCTCTGCACCAGACAGGCCCCAGAATCCACCCTGAGTGGAAGGAAGCTGGAAACTGGGAGTGTGGAAAACAGAAGAAAGGGGCCCCGCGTATCCAGGAACAAAGGGGCAGCCTAGTGCCTCCACCTCTCTCCCTTCAAGAGGAACCTCTGCTGTGTGCATGGAGACGGAGCTATGGATGAGACTCACACACTAGGCAGAGGCTAATAATGTAAGGCTGCAGCTCCAGATGTGGGCAATAATGAGGGGTAGGGCTGGGTTAATGAGAAAGCAAGGAGGAGCTCATTGCTGTGGAAATGCCCCTTGAGATCACACCTAGTCCTGTAGTTTTCAAACTTTTTAAACGCAGTTGGACCTTTTTCATACAAAACTCTTAAATAAACTCCATCTAACGTGGAGCTGCTCTAGAGGAGGAGGTAGGAGTTGGGGATGGGTGGTTTGACCACGATGGGAAACCCACTCGCTCACCCCTTCTAAATCCAAAAGCCCCGAGGCACCTATGCAGAACGTTGGGGTCCTGGGCCTCACTTTGAAAAGCCAATGATCTAGCCCAAACCCTTACTTTTATAGATGGAAAAGCAGGGTGATTTGTCCTGGGTCCCCACTGAGTCAGTGGTGGCACCGGCGCTAGAACTTATCCCCACTCCCAACCCAGGTCTCTCTTCACCCCCTCCCACCAGTTGGCTGGCCTCTCAGGCCTTGGGCCCCTAGCAACCGCCTGGGCCCAACAGGGGAATCTTAGACGGAGCTGTGGAAGGAGAACTGCAGGTAGATGATCAGCAGCAGGACCGTGGCCCAAAACAAGCACCAGGGGATGGAGCAGAAATTGCAGCCAGAACCCGCCTCGGCCCGCGACTTGGTGGGGCTGGGAGCCCGGGAGAAGGTGTAGGTTGTCGCCTCCTCCTCCAGCAGCTTCTCGCTGGGCTTCCAGTGCACGATGCCCTCCTGGCAGGCCTCGCAGAACTCGCCGCGGTGCCGCCGGTTGTCTTGGCGGCTGGCCACGTGGATGCGGTACTGGCCGCCGCGCTCCCCGTAGCACTGGTCGCGCAGGCTGGTGATGAGGTTGTCCACCAGGCTCTCGATGTTCTCCTCCAGCATGCTCCACTCGTCCAGCCGCGCTGCGCCGCACTCGTAGCACAGCTGCTTGAAGACGCGCATGCGCACCGAGCCCGCCCGCTGGGCGCGGTCCAGGTGCATGTGGAACAGGATGACCACATGGGGCGACTGCCAGGTGTGCCAGCACCAGGAGCAGTGGAACCTGTGGAGACGAGGAGAGGCAGGAGGAGAGGACGGAGTGGAGGCGGTGGAAACGGATCCAGGAAGGAGGTAAGGGGCGGTAGGCAGAGCCTGGAGGTAGAGGCGTTGTGTTTACGGCCCCCTGGGTTCATTAGCTTTCCCCAGGCGGCTTCCCAGCCCGCCCACTTGTGTGCTCTGCTAGGAGCAGAGTAGGTGCCTCAGGAGGCAGCTGGCATCCAGCAGCGCTCTGCCATCACTGGGCCCCCCTCTGTGCTCTGCAGAAGCCTCTGTGCCCTCCATTTCAACGCCCTCAGGCCTTGCCTTTGGGCCTTTGGCTCTGGGCACCTTTCCTCATCTGTAAAATGTGCACGTTGCACTAAAAGAGTCCTTCCTGCTCAAATATCCTTTGAGTCTGATAGCAGGGATGGCCCGCACCACAGAGAAAACGCAAACTCCATCCACACACTCTTACCTGTCAACACTGACTATGAACTGGCTAGACCCAAATCCAGAGAAAATGACACCGTTATCAATTCTCAGCCTCTGGGCCGGTGCCAGGATTAATGTAGCTGAAGGCCTGGAAGTGGAGGCAGTTCATGCCCAGAGTGAGCTAACTGGGGCCAGCTGGGGCTCTCAGGTCATCAGCCAGGTCGGGAGGATGCACAAGCCCTCCCCACTCAGCCCCACACACCTTCCAGGTCTTTGAGAAGCCCCTGGGCCCTGACAGCGAGTGTCCAGTCCTTCACATCCCTCCCATCAGCTGGTTAACGGGTTCCACATTTCCATTCTCATCTCTTCTCGTTTACTCACACCCTTTGGGGACTGTTTCCCCTCTCCCAAACTAGACTACAAAACTTGGAATGGAAAATGTCAAAACTGGAGGGACCTTAGAAATCACCTAATTAAGCTTTGTTTTACTCTGAGGCAAAGAGAGTAAGAAAGCTGTATACACAGTGAGTTAGAGGCAGAGCCAATATCCAACACCTAACAGGGGCCCAGTAGATGTTTCTTGTTGAATAAATAGAACTGGGGAAGGAAGGAAGGCCTTGCTTCTGACCCCCAGGCTGCACCACTCAGCCTCCGAATCTTATGTCCCAGAGGTAAGTCTTTACATAATCCACCCACGGACAAGAGTGCTGGAAAGTCATCTCAGACATTACTGTGCATATGAATCACCTAGGGACCTTGCTGAAATGCAGATTCCGATTCAGCAGGTCTAGAATGGGGCCCAAGATTCTGCATCTTTAACAAGTTCCAGGTGATGCTGCTGACGCTGGTCATGAACCGAGAGGCAAGGATCTATGCTAACCCCTCCTTCCGCAAGTGGGGAAAGTGAGGTCCAAGAAGGAAGCGGAATTTCTCAAAGGTCATAAAGAGTAGAGCTAGTTTCCAGCACACCTCACGTGTTCAATATTTTATATTAAGTCAAGCTGAATTAAATAGATTGAAACTGAACTGTTCCAGGACCGGAACATAGGTCTCTTGACCCACAAGCCCCCCTTTCTCTTGGCTTTCAATTGTGTTAAGAGGTTATTAAAATATAAAAATCTGTAAAATACCAGCGTTTAGAACTAATAAATATATTCCACCTCTTTCTCCAGAAGGGGAGACTATGACTCAGAGAGGGAAAGTTACCAGGTGCTCAGCGGAAGAGCTGGAATCAAACTTAGGTGTCCCAACTCCCAGTAGCTACTCTTTCTCTGCCTCCCAGTCTGCACTGGGCCAACAGCGAGACTGACCCCTAGCACCTGGGTTCCCCATGTTTCTGTCTTTTCTTGGAAGGTGTCCCAGGGGCTGCCTGCAGGGCCCCTACTTCCTGGGCTACTCACCTGCCTGAGGCATGCAATTCCAGGTACTGCTTCCAGCCTGGGGCTAACACATTGTGCTTGAGGTTGGGATCAATGATGAGGTCCCAGCTGTCAGCCGGCTTTGCCTCCTCCATCTTCTCGTAGAAGATTTTCTTCCATTCACCTGTGGTCACACTTTTACACATGGTCTCGTCAGTGGCGAGGGAGGGCAAGCTCCACTTGAGTGAGAACACGGGAAGTGAGGGCAGGTGCAAGGCAGGGCAGCGCAGTCTCCGCGGTCTAAAAATCCTCATCAGTAGGACCGGGAGGAAGCAGGACCCAGCTCCCTCCTTTGTCCGCAGTGGAACCTGTTTCCACAGCAACCAGGCAGGGAGCCAAGAGACAGAGGTTGGGAAGGAGGGAGTCTCTGAAGGGGTGTTTCAGGGCCCCCAAACTGAGGCTGCAGAGGCAGGGTTTTTGGATCTGAGTGACCCTAGTCAGGGTGGGGTGCCTGAAAGGAGGCTGAGCTTCAGACCATCTCACTCTGGCCTGCCAAGGGCATGCACGAGGACCTGGGAACTGGCTCAGCTTTACCTTGCTGCCCCTGGAGGTATCCTCAGCATCTGGCTGCTATGGTAACCATGATGCCTTAGGGAGCCAAAGAGAAATAAGGGATGGGAAGATGTAGACCTGTTAATAGATGCAGCAATAATAATAAAACCTCTTTCTGCACCCTCACTCATCTTGTGACCAGCACTTTGCCATTTACGAAAACTACTGGAGGTCTCTTGACCCACAATTGTTACTGCCACTGTACAGATCAAGAGACTGGGATTCACCTAGCTTATAAATGGCAGAGCTCGTAGCCAAATGCAAGCTATTGAGGCCCTACCGATTCATTAATTCATTTGTGTCAAACATACCCGTGTGCCAGGCTCTATATATGCCAGATGGTTGTAACTGGGTATGTACCCAGTAACCAGAATGCAATAGGATCCATGCTGTGACAGCCATGTATAAGAGCAGCCACCTGTGCACAAAGGTGGGAGCCATTGCATCAGCCTGGAAGGAATAGAAAAGATAATTTTCAACTTGATTATAGAAGAGGAACATAATATCCATGGGAAAAACAACCTTTACTATTGGTGCCTCTTTGGCTATTTTTTAATACATTATTTTTCCTTTATAAAAGTCATACAGGGTTATTTTAGAAAACTTGGAAAATATAGATAAAATAAGACAAAAGTAAGACTCTTCCTAATACCCATGCTCAAGATAGTCACTGTTAATATTATGATGTACACACCCTGCCTGCTATTTTCTGTACATGTATGTGTGTATATATATGTGTGTGTATGCATGTATGTGTATATATACACACACATTCTACATAGTACACTGTGATCTATTTTTTAAATAACAATATATCACAAATATTTTTCTAGATCATTTTCTAGGTCTCGGTCATTAATTATTCCAGCTTGGAGGCTGCCTATATGCTGTTATATGGTTGGGCGTAATTTATTTAGGCAACCTCCTATTTGGGAGCATTAATTTTTTTCAGTCTCTCACAGTTACACTCTTGCTTCCTATTTGAGTAAAACTTATTGCTGAAGCTCATGGACCTGCATTTCAGGCATCAGAGATGATGCTTCCTGCATTTGGAAAACATACTCTTGACTCTACTCCCTGCAGAAGCCTGGTGCGGCTAGCAGAATCTGAGCAGCCTCTTCAAACAGTATTCACTTGCAGACAGCCTACAGATTCTGAGGTTTAGGGATGAAAAAGAAGGGCCTAAATCTCCCTTCTGATTCTGGAGACTATCTTCCAAGTTCTCCTCCTGCCTCTGCATGAATGCTTGATGCCTTAGCATCCTTTATTATAGCCTCAGTTTATTCAGATTGGCAATGGGATAAAAAAGAGGCAGCGTCTCTAGTGATTAAAAACAGGAGTTCTGGAATTACTTGCCTGGGTTCTTTTTTTTTTTTTTTTTTTGGAATGCTCTTATATCCTCATAGGTAGCTATTCTAATATATTTAATATGTATCATTTCAAAATGTATGTTGATGTTTTATGTGAATATTTTAATTTGCATAGTAACAGCAATCACTATATAGCACATACTAGGTATCAGGCATTTTTCTAAGTGCTGTATACATATTAATTGAGTTCATCTTAATAATAATCTCTATACATAGGTAATATCAGCAGCAGCTCCATTTTGCAAATACGTCAGCTAGAGCAGAGAGATTAGATAACTTGCCCAAGATTCAACAGCTAATAATGAATGGAACTGGGATTTGAACCTAAATGATTGTTTCCAAAGCCCCAGCTTAATCACTACACTGCTCAGCACAGAACATCAAAACAAAACATTTGCTAAATAAATGTGTCTTTCTACCTTCTCATCTCTGGATATGGTCATTCCAGACTCAGAGAATTGAAATTCATATCCTTTCGGCAAATAGTTCAGTAGGCCATGCTGAGGCCATAGCCCCTCAAAAGAGAAGTGAGTGTCTTTAACCCACCAGGTTCCCTGTTATCACTGCAGATGGCTCCTTTTCTGCTGAGCTTCGTGCAGCAAGTGTCCACAGACCCCTGATGCCCAGTGTAAAGATTTTAGAACTGAAAGAGAAATGGAGCTTGAAATCTTACCAAAAGAAATACAGTGCAGAAAGCCATTTCTAGGAGCACCATTCCTGTGAAGCTGTAATCATTTGATGACAGGCACCCAGGTTCAGTGGAGAGAACACTGAACTGGAAGGCAGGATATGTCAATATATATCCCAACCCTGCTACTGGCTGGCTTTGTGACCATGGACAAGTCACTTCTCTTGGCCTCAGTTTGTTCATTTGTTCGATGAAGAATTAGACTAGATGGCAAGGCTGAGGTCCCCTCTGGCTGTAGCCATGTATGAATTGAAAGAGCTTTATACTTAGAAACCTGAATCCTTGGAGGGCAGGAGGTCGGATGGAGGCCACTGGATGGAAGCGGGATGCTTCTAATGAGGCATTGTGGGTAGTGCCTGGAGTCGGGGTCTGTCTCCTTGGGGGCTGCTACATAGTTGAAGATCTCTGGGGAGGTGTCACTCCACTAGCTTTGTACCGGACACAGTAAGGACAGAAAATAAATCGGAGCCACTGAACGTTAACACTGGAAGGGATTTTAAAGTTCATTAAACTTTTTATCCTTCAAGTCAGTATTCTTGCTTCTGAATTAAGGCAGTCAATAATTCAGAGAAGTAAACTGACTTAACCAGTCTCAGAGGTGTGATGCGAGCTGTCTTACATTGCAGCCACAGGCCAAGGAGAGACTGGAAACTGAGGACATTTCCAGAAAGTATGTAAAGCTGATAGAAGCTTTTAGAACTTGCCCTGGAGCCAAAGTGTATTACCCAACACCAGGAACAAATTCTCTAGAAATATTTTGCAGTCGTTGCTACAATAAACATCATGATGAAAAATAAGAACACAGAAGGTAAGAATCACCAGCGGGGTGTGTGTGTGTGCGTGCGCGCGTGTGAGCGCACATGTGTGTGCATAACCAGCTGATGCAATTCCCATTGGCACAAATTAAGTTTAATTTAGAACCTGAGCTTACTATGCAGAGAGCAATGTAATACATCCTTCTGTATAGCAGAATGTCTTCTCTAATAAAATCATATTTTTATCAAGACAAATAACCCTATGGTATTGCAACTTGCTCTCTACCAAATGAACTCTGATGTCATGATATCCACAATTTAGAGATTGCCAATCTGTTATTGACAGGGTTCTTAGACTCTTTAATCAATAGAAATTGATAAGAGGCCACATGAGAAATTCAGGCAAGGCTTTACTGGGACTTGTGCTGCAGCAGGAGGGAGTGAAAACAAGTAACACGTTCCCTTGCTCACTCCCTGAGGGGGGCAGCGAGCTGGTTCTTTATGGGGCGAGGGTAGGGGTGCATCCAGAGGTCACGCCAGAGGGGTAGCTTAGGTGGTTTGCCCACCCCTTTGGTGGTGTTGAGTGCAGGGGGCATGCACAGTACGCTGCTTTTGCTCTAGATTCCTCAGTGGCAGTTAGGTTTTTAGTCTTTTTCTATCTTGTTGTTCATAATTTGCCCCAACTGCCCATGCGCGCAGTTATTTTTAATCCCTTATAGTTTCTTCATATTTTGTTGCTTGAGGAGACATTTGTCCAGGTGCAAGCACTGCAGCAGAGGGTCCCAGGTCCCAACCTGTCTCAAATCTAGACATCTTCAAAGCCAATGGCCTCACCTTGGCCAGTTTCTTAAAGTTTGTGATCACAATTTAAATCCATAAAATGGTTTAAAACTAAATCCCCAACTAGAACATAGAGTGGTAGGGGAAAAAAGAGAGAAGAGAAAGAAAACCATGTCTCTAATTTGTTATTTGGCTCAATAAGAAATATTTTATGAAGTTTATTATTCTATTATTGCTTATCAAAATGTTATAAAAAATAAACATTGTCACTCTTGAAACAATGCACTAGTGACAAGTGATTCTCAACCAGGGACAATTCCATATCCCTAAAGGGCATTTGGGAAGGAAGGGTATGTTTGGGGGTTGGAGCAATGACTAGAAGTATCTGCTGGCACGCAGTGCTTAGGATCTGAATGTACCTGACAGTTCCGCAACAAAGAATTTTCCTTCCCAGAAAGACCTACCTTTGCTGAACCCAAACAGTAAGCCCCTCCATGATCTGTTGATTTACTGGTATAAAGAGCCCAGGTAGTAGTCTCAACTTCCAATTTAATGAAACCATTGTTTTCTTCCTTGGTGGAAGCATTCCTCCCTTGGGAACCAAGACCTCTACACCAGCAGAGTCCAAAGTTGTCGGGGATAGGAAGCAAAGAATAAACCAAAAAAAAAAAAAGTAAAATCACTACCATCAGAGGTAATTTTGAGAGAGCTTTTCCACCTCTGAATTCTTGGAGCTGAGGAAAACAGCACCAAACCTTGGTTGCTAATTCAGAGTTATATGCCACATCCTGGAGAACAATACCCCGGCCCTGCAAGGTGCTGTCACCTAGATGGCTCCATAACTGAGTCTTCCAAAGGCCTCCCCACTGTTCATTGGGGCCAGCTGCTTCAGAGTGATGGGAGATAGAGTAAAACAAATGAACTCCATGAGTATGAACCCATTGCCAGATTTCATTTGCTTTAAAATCAGTTCCTGGTCAGAAGGAATGCTATACAGAATATCACAGTGGCAAATAAGTTATTCTCCAAGTTCACTGCTGAGTGTCCAAATGACAATAGCAGAGATCAACAGTGATCCCTTGACTGGGACATGATTCCATGGGGAGCCAGCCAACCACCTGGTAGCAGTTTGATTTTATCGGACCACTTCCATCAAGGAAATGGAAATGGGCAGAACTTTGTCCTCACTGGAATAGAAAATTATTATGGATCTAGGTTTCCCTTCCTTCTTCACAATGCTCTGTCATTTGCAGACTTTCAAAACGCCTTTTTCACTATTATGGTATTCCTCAGCTGCTGAGGCTGCCTCACTGCATGGTGGATGGTTTCCAAGAAGGAGCATTCCAAGAGGAAGGAAATGGAAGCCATCAGTCCACTTAGGGCTGGGTCAGAAATCCTGGAACATCACTCCCATCATGTTCCATTGGTCAAAGCAATCACAGGGCCAGAGTTAAGGAGCTGGAAAATAAACTCCACCTTTTTTTTAAAATTGAAGTATAGTTGATTTACAATGTTGTGTTATTTCAGGTGTACAGCAAAGTGATTCAGTTATATATATAGATATATGATATATATATGCACATTCTTTTTCAGATTATTTTCCATTATAGGTTATTACAAGATATTAAATATAGTTCCCTGTGCTATACAGTAGGTTTTTGTTGTTTATCTGTTTTATATATAGTAGTGTGTATCTGTCAATCCCAAACTCCTAAATTATCCCTCCCCCACCCCTGCTCTTCCCTTTGGTAACCATAAATTTGTTTTCTATTCTGTGAGTCTGTTTCTGTTTTGTAAATAAATTCATTTGTATCATTTTTTTAGATTCCACATATAAGTGATATCATATGATATTTGTCTTTCTCTGATTTACTTCACTTAGTATGATAATCTCTAGGTCCATCCATGTTGCTTCAAATAAAGCCAATAATGCTGGAATTATTTCATTCTCTTTTATGGCTGAGTAATACTCCATTGTATATGTATATATATACCACATCTTCTTTATCCATTCATCTGTCGATGGACACTTAGGTTGCTTCCATGTCTTGGCTATTCTAAATAGTGCTGCTAAGAACACTGGGGTGCATGTATCTTTTCAAATTAGAGTTTTCATTTTTTTCAGACATATGCCCAGAAGTGGGATTGCTGGATCATATGGCAACTCTATTCTTAGTTTTTTAAGGAACCTCCATACTGTTCTCCATAGTGGCTGCACCAATTTACATTCCCACCAACAGTGTAGGAGAGTTCCCTTTTCTCCACACTCTCTCCAGCATTTATTATTTGTAGACTTTTTGATGATGGCCATTCTGACTGGTGTGAGGTAATAACTCACTGTAGTTTTGATTTTCATTTCTCTAATAGTTAGCGATGTTGAGCATCTTTTCATGTGCCTGTTGGCCATCTGTATATCTTCTTTGGAGAAATGTCTATTTAGGTCTTCTGCCCATTTTTTGATTGGGTTGCTTGTTTTTTTGATACTGAGCTGTATGAGCTATATGTATATTTTGAAAATTAAGCCCTTGTTGGTCATACTGTTTGCAAGTATTTTCTCCCATTCTGTGGTTGTCATTTTGTTTTGGTTTTGTTTATGGTTTTGTTTTGTTTATGGTTTCCTTTTCTGTGCAAAAGCCTATAATAAACTCCACCTCTTGAAGGGGAAGTGGCATATACCTACAGGGATGACAGGAATTGGTAGTGGGCACCTTTGCAGACTATCCACCAAAGTGCCCAATCGTTTGTTCTTATCCTCCAAAGCTTAGTGTCTTGAAAAAGCTATGTCAAATTCTATGATGTAAGTAGAGGTTGACATTATTTTGCAAAAAAGGAAACTAAAGATCAGAGAGGCAAAGCAGTCAAATAGTAAACTAAATCCAGCAAGCCCAACCTCAAAACATAACCAGAAAGGGACAGTAGGGCTGCTCACCTTGAAACCCAGTAAAGGAAACCATCGCAAATACTCAGCCCACTACTACCACCCACCCCTGCCTGCCCTATCACGATGTATAGGAATCCTTTCCTCTCCTTCCCCTCCTGCCCTCACTACCACCACTGAGCTTCTCTTCTAAGCTCTTGCTCAATTTTGTGAGTCGTATGTGCCACTATCCTCCAGGGCACTATCAGAGGACAGGGTACAACTTTCTTTTACTTTTCCATGAAGTCACCCATCAGTCCACTGAAAATCCATCTAGGATGCATGTCTAGAACTTTCCCTTCTCTCTCTGATCTCCCTTCTGATGAGATCAGGCACTTTCAGGGTGGTATGGCCATAGAATCTGATCTCCCTTCTGTCTTCTCCTCTTCTGCTTTCTCTTC
Organism: Balaenoptera physalus; assembly: GCF_965194825.1. NCBI lineage: Eukaryota > Metazoa > Chordata > Mammalia > Artiodactyla > Balaenopteridae > Balaenoptera > Balaenoptera physalus. Next base: position 65,946,189 of record NC_138891.1, on the reverse strand, counting down.
AGGGACCTGATTCAGTCTTTAGCATGAAGCATCTACAAGCAAATAAATGTTCCTCCTACTAATAGTGACTACTTACCATTGCATAACTTTGATTCATTAGCAAGGTTTCTGTCCCTTCATTCTCTTATATCAAAGATCCTCTACTCAGCAAGGTAAAGGAAGAAGGAATGGAGGAGAAAGAAAATTCCATCACACCACATACTATCCTCCCTCCAAACATGACCTTTCCAAGAAAAGCCATGAAAAGAGAAAATATGGTTCTCTCCTTTGGAAGCGATGGGAAACTGCTCTGGACAGCGAATGTGTATTTCACGGCAGCCACAGAATAATCCTGGATCACAGTTACATTCAATTACTTTGGCTCAGCCTCTACCACATGACCTGAAAAGACAGAAGTGTATATAGAACAGAATCAAGGAGTGGAAGAGGTCTGGGAGTTTATCTAGTCCAACCCTGATCAGATGTACCAGTGACTCTGATTTATCACATGTGAGGCTTTACACAGACATAAGATGATCAGTTTTTAATTTAGTGTGAAGGCAACTCTTCGCCCAGAGTGAGGAGACCATTCACTGTCTGTCTTCAGACAGACCCAGTGATCCAGGATTAGGGTTACTACTGAAGTCCAAGTAATCACAGAAGCCCATTGACTGTCACGCAGTCACCCAGCCTGACATGAACACCTGCAGTGCCACGGAGCACGCTCTCTCCAGAGGCAGCAGATCTAGCTAAGCTCTGGCTGTTGGAAAGCTCTTCTTGGCTGTATGCCAACCTCTCACTCCCCGAAACCTCAATTCACTGCCCCTTGCAACGTGGAGCGCTTAACAAAGTCCTAGCCCACAGTAAGCAGTCGATAAATTAACTACTTTTGGGGGGGGGGGGGAATGTGTTATAGTTTTTCTGCTGGAAGCTTCTATTTAAATAATTTGTAAAAATCTATATTGTCAGAGCACCACTGCTTTTTTTTATTCTTTAAACTTGAAAGCTTTTATTAAGAATACCTTATATTGAAGCTGAAACACAACTTTAGGGGTAAGAGTATTATTTATTCTATTCTCTGACATAATTTTCTGTAATGGCAAAAGCAAAACAGTTCCTGTTTTTTCATCGGTGTATCACGGAAACTTTCAAGCACATATAAAAGTGAAAAACAACAACAACAAAAAATGGAACTCCATGTTCCCATCACCCAGCTTCAACAACCAGCAGGCTTCTGCCATTCTAAAACATTTTCTTTAACATAATATTTGAGATTTCCTTCAAAATATTAGGGGTGGCGGTATAGATGAAACATGATTAACCACGAGTTGATCATTTTTGACTCTGTGGGTACATGTGCATTTATTATACCATTCTCTCTACTTTTTTATGTCGAACCTTTCCATAATAGAAAGTAAATAAGCATTTTTTCTTTTGCTCATCGTCCTCTTCTAATTTTTTGCTTTGAAACCATGAACGATGCTTCTTGTAACTTGTAACTGTAGGCATCTAGTTTAAGCCTTTGTGGTCTGAATTTTTCCATACATCTTCCTATCACTATAATGACAACCTTATATGTACAAAAATAGTCTAAACATGTTCCTCTTGTAGCCTCAGATGCACTCACCAATGAATGTCTATGTTTGAAATACATGGTGTATACATAACATGCAGGTAATTAGCAGTTCTGTTATCCAGAGGCCTAGCTTCTCAGGACAAAAGACTTTTCTGTTAAAGGAGTTAAACAGTCTTGATGAACCATAAAAGTTAAAGTTCCCTTCATTCAACATCCATCCATTGAGTAACTCTTATATGCTAGATGCTCTAGCATGTAGATAATGTAACATGGCTGTGGGACACAAAGACAAATTATTCTTTACTCTCTTAGACCAGTGTTCAGGTGAATTTTATAGTGTTGATCAAAATAAAAGACCACAGGGATCCCCAGCATCTAGAATACTGCTCAACATGTAGTAGATGTTCAATGTCTGTTGAGTGAGTGATGTATGAGTGCATTGCTGGATATCAGGTTATAATCCCAGCCACTTAATAATGACTTGATTATTGAGATAAGACTATTGACCTCAGTGGAAAAAATAGGAAGGATTTACTCTCCCATATTCATCTTTCTAGGTCCTCAGTTTTTGATTGGCTTTGGTTTGGAGGTTAATTTGGAAGTTTATATGTAACTTTTGGTTGCAATATTTGATTTAGGTGAATGGAATTGGAGAGTTATGTGCAGCCTGCAAACAGGACAAAGGAACAGTGAAAAACCCAGGTGCATCCTTCATAGCCAGTCACACTGGTTAAGTCTACTGTCTTACCAAAAACTGCTCTCATTTTCTCTTAGAAGCCAGTATTGATCTTTCAAGGGTCTAAGTTAATTCCTTTGTAGATCTGATTCAGGAGCAGAAGAGTAAAGGGGTCCTCACTTCTTAGCCACTTGGGAGCTGAGAATCTTCAGACTCCAGATTCTCTCTTCAGTGTCCCAGAGGAGTTATTTTCTTCCCTGGGACCAAAATCTAGGCCCAGACTGACTCCTCAAAAAGAGTGTGACTCCCGTATGAATGAGAGAGAGAAAAGTTCCAGGGAGATAGAGCCCTTTGCCTGAGATGGGAACAAGCTATGCTTTTCTCTGGGTTGGGTGGCAGGATGTTTAGTACCAGACACAGATAAGAAGAGAAGTAGGAAAGGGAAGCCTGAGGCAATAGACTGGGACTGGGAGACTGGCCCACAAGGCAGGTGTGAGGCCAGCCTTCCTGCCAGCTGTCTGGGGCACCAGCTCCGGAAGCTGCATTTCTCCTCTGTGAGCTTCCAGGAGCCAAGACCTGCTCTAGGAGCCCTGACAATCCCCACCAGAAGGAAGATGACTTTCACACCAGACAGAAGACCAAAGAGCCTGAAGCCCCTTTTCTGAGTACCCGTGGGGAACAAGTCCAGAAGACTCAAACAGATGAACAACTCAGCCCAGAACTAGCCAAGTCTACACCAGAGTAAGCTCATGGGTCATAGTGACCTGGGCATCGCCCAGGCAACTTGTGCCTGACTAGTCTTAAGACTTTGGCATCCATAGCCTTTATGATTTAAGTAGTGCCTTTACTATATATTTTCTTTGGACTCTTTGCCATTGTTTGACTGAATTGCACATTAAACATCTGTGACCCATGCTTCTGGAAGCAACTGGCATCTGGTCTGATTATGTGGTGCCACCTACCCCTGCATTTATATAAAGCCTGTCTTAGGTGTAAATATGATACTCAGTACATGTCTACATATATAAACTCTCAGAAACTACAAGAGAGAGAGAGAATTAGCAAGAACTGTGGAATGAATGAGAGCAAGGAGAAATAAGGGGTCTGCATTCTGTCACTGACTTGCTGTGTGATCCAGAGAAGCTGGTCTCCGTGTCCTACATTTCTGTGACCTTAAAACTGGTAGATCTATACCACATGTCTATAAGTTTCTTCTTTGTGCTAGCAGTTTAAGGGCCCACAATTATATGAAGCACCTATAGCTTTGGCAAAGGCAGGATCTCTCTCTTCAAACCACCCCCGCCCCCGCCAGATACTCAGAAACATACATAAGGAGCTACTTTCTATTTTCCCAATGAATAGATATGGCTATGCCAAAATTTTTCTTTATGAAATATTTTCTGAAGAAATAAGGACTGATGGTTATTTAGAAAACCCCTCAAATTTTTAAATAACCAAAGTTATTAAGTAAGCACCCCGTCATCCAGATAGCTCAAGGTTATATCTTTACCTGAATTGGTGTATCTTCCAGGTTTTTTCTGATTCCAAGCAAATTCAGCAGAGTCTACAAAATAAGGATGTACAAGTATGGAAATCATCCCCCGCCTCACACTTGAGGGCCACATCCCAGGGTTAATTACTCAGCATGGCACTCAGGTTCACCCATGACCTGCTCTCTATCTAACTCACCAGACACAGCTCCCACCACATTATCCCTGCTCAACCCACCTGGCCAATGCCTCTCTTCCCAGAACAGGACCTGGAATCCCCCCTCCTCTTTTGTTCTTGCTGTTTCTTCTGTCTGAAATGCCTTGTTCTCAGAGCACCATCTTACCCAGCCTGGTATGCTTGCTCCCCTATACTGCGGCAGGGGCGGGAGTTCCTATGTTCTCCGTCGCAGCCCACATTTTCCCTACTGCAAAATTTATAAGGATTGCTAGCATTTACTGAGCACTTACTGTATGCCAAGCAGGCACCCTGCTAAAGGTTTACATTTTACTCTCATATCAGTCCTATAAAGTAAGCTCTTGTTTTTCTGCCTTTCATGGATGACTCAAATAAGCCTTGAAATGGTTCAACATCTTGCCCTGAGTCACTTGGCCAGCAGGTGGTGAAGAGGAGATTTGAAGTCTGATGGCAGCGCCATCACAGTCTCTTAACCACTGTGCTGGGTAATGGCAGGATGATCTGTCTTCCCCAAGAAAAGAGGAGCTCTCTGAGAACAAGTTCCTCCTCTGACTTACTCACTGACATGTAAAGTACAGCATCTAAGAAAGTTGGTGTTGAATGAATGAGTTAAAATCCTGCCTGCCCTGGGAAGATTCCCCACTGTTCCCTGTGAGAATACGCTCGCTGTCTTCTAAGCCACTGCAAACCCTTTCTGGTGCCTCTGTTACACTTGCCATGTTATTTTGAGTGTGAGCGAGCTGTGACTGTGACAGCAATTCTGATAGTTCACAAACCCCTTAAGGGCATGGCTGTGTCTGCCAGAACCACATGGGCTCAGTGCTCTTGTCTGGGAATCCAGGCTGACTCACAAGAGGCGAGAAGGGATCTGCTGGGCCCCAAGAAATATGTCTACACTTCGTGCCCTCAAGGACCTCCACTCCGATAGGAAAACTAGGACACACATTCTTGGTCCCTCTCTAACCTCACAAGAGAAGCAAAGAAACACATTGCAAACTTATTCTCCACTTGCTGAGTAACCCATCACTTAGAGACTGTCAAGGGCTTGATTATCTCATTCCTGACTGAGGTAAGAAGCAGTGATGTGTCCCTTGGGTAACATTATTTGTAGACATTTTATAGATTACTGAGCTAAGTAACTCACCAAGTGGAGGGGACATTTGCTAACACATCAGAGTCTATCACTGTTGTTCTGGGCTCTGACTACTGACTGTCTCTGCATCACGTGGGCTGGGCAATGATGCCACAGGTTCTGACATCCCAGTCTCACAGGAGATGAAGACCAGATTCTAGAGTCAGCCTGTTTGCATTCAAATCTCAGCATCACCTCTTCCTAGCCGGGTGACAATTGGCTAAATGACTTGATCTCCCTAGTCTCAATTTTCTATCTATAAAATGAACAGAATAATAGTGACCACTTTATAAACTTGTGAGGAATAAATGAGGTAATATGTTCACAGTGCTTGGAATAGTATTTGGTACATAGTAAATGTTGAATAAATGTTAGGCATTATTATATCACCTCTGAGCTGGAATGGGCTTTAAAGTTCATCTAGGTCAACTGCCAATTCCAAAGAATCTTCTCTCTAATCTTGTTTCTATCTTCTTTTTGAATACCTCCTCCTATAGTCAACTCACTACTTCATAACCTGCCTAATTTTGAAAAAGCATTGTCTTGCATTAAACTCTTTATTTCAATGAGCTGAACCATCTGTTTTCCTGTTTCATCCATATGGTGATCTTAGGTTTGCCTTCTGAACCCACATTGATACCCACTCCCCCCCACTTCATGGCACCCTTCAGATATTTAAAGGCAGCAACAGTTATGATTCTTGGAGCTTTCCCAACCCTCACTTCAAGACTCAAGCCTCAGAAAATGGCTCTGTGAATAAACTTCTATTAAATACAAGATGCTAAAAGTCTTTGGGGAACACCTCCACACCTGTAGCTTCCTGATATCTTCGAGGTGTTAATATATGAAAACATCTCCAGGTCAAGGTCCCTTGGGCTTCTCTTCCATTCCATGCTATCCACTCTATGCTTTATCCAAAGTAAATGTCTTTAAAGGACACTTACTGTGAGAAATTAGATCTTCTTTATTCACAATCACCTGGGGCTTGAAGACCTGCAAAGACTTAAAGTGCTTCCAAATAACTCCCTGCCTACATTCTTGCTACCTACCCCTCATCTCTACCTATCAAAATCTGGCCTATTTCTCAGGCTCAGTTCAGTGCTTCCTCCTGCAAGGAAACTTCCCACATCATCCCCCAAAGATGATATCTCCCTTTCTTGGTCTTTTTCTTACTCCTTTGTTATTTTGGTCATTATCTCTTTGTACCTTGAATGAAGACCAAACCCACGTCTGATAACTCTCCGTCTCATTCATCGCTGTGGCTGCAGAAGAAGGAGTGTATTGGATGGCTGAAGGTAAAACAGCCATATTATGTCTGTCCCCAGGATATCACTCCAGCTCTCCACCCAAATTCCCAACTCTCTGCCGATGCTCCCATCCCTCAACTAGGAATACTGGAAATGCTGATGGCTCACTGGGAATTGCCCTTCACAGTAGGCTCCCAAAGGCCAATGACTAGCTGATTCAAGGATCCAAAGACCTGCCCCTCCCCCCGGCCTGATTTGAGACAACTCCAAAGGGCTATCTCACTTCCAGAGTCCCCCATAGGGTAGACTGAGGCTCAGTGGCAACCATATCACATGTTCCTTTCTTGTCTATCCAGTTCTGCCTTCCTCACCTCCCTACAGGTGTAACTCCCGAGAGCACTTCCCAATAAACTCTGCACACAACTCTCCATCTCTGAGCTTGTTTCCAGGAAACTCAATCCAAGGCACGCTTGGACTCTACATAGGGCATCACCACTGCCACACACCTGATGCATCTTGGCTTCCTTAACAAGTGAACATAGAGCTAACGGAATCTTATGTAAGACATGCACTTAAACTCTGCAAAGGAGGGAGCCACAGGAAGAGAGATTTCCCCCATCCCAGGTGGCTCAGGGACTGAGAGGACCTGGAAGTTCAGATCCCAACACGCCTCCCATGACACAGGATGGAGAATGAGGGGAAGATTTAAAGATACCCACCATGTCATCCTTAGCAAGGGCTATGGAAACTCAAAAGGATAACTGGAAAATAGGGAAAATGAGATGCAGAGGGAGGAAGAAAGGGAGAGAGGACATGTGGAGAGGGGTAAAGAGAAGAGAAAAAGTATGGAACAGTGAAAGACTGGGAGAAACAAGGGAGCCACAAGAGGAAAGAAACAGAGTTGGAGGAAAAAGAAGGAAAGCAGATTGCTCTAAAGCATCCTTTTGCTTCCTATAGTAACTTCTCTTAAATTTGTACTTCCTTTGCAGCTGTAGAGTATTACTATGCTTTTTTTGTGGCTTAATTGTTTTTATAGATTCCATTTGGATTGTATTTTTATTTTTATTTGGCTTGATTTGGGGTTTGTTCATTTGTTCACCTATTTGCTCAAATTTGAAAGAAGATCCATGAAGGCTCAACGTTTTCCAGCAAACAGGTGGCATGGATGCCCTCTTTCTATGCCTGCCTGGGTTCCCCTCGTTCAGGTCACACCCTGGAGGGAGGTGATTGTCCTATAGACAGGCATCAGGAGTGACTCATTCAGACTAAGAAGGAATCTTTCAATTCTTCCGCTGCCCATTTGTCTGACTGTGAAGGGGAGATAACTTTGGACCACCTTAACAGTCATTCATTAAACAGCGCTACAACTGAAAGAAGCACAATCCGAAAAGGCAATGGAAAATAATTTATATTTTTATTGCCATTTCTCACAGAGGTGCCAGATGGGGAATTACGTTGTATAACACAAAGCAACATGTCCTAAACTTTCTTTTCACCCATCCATTTCCCATTGACCATAGCACATCCCTCTAAAATCTTTTTCTTTTTCTTTCTCTGAAGCAACATAGAAGCCTGTCCCTTACTGGCTGTCCTGAGTGCCTCCTTCAACAAAACCTGGTAACTTACCCCCTCCTCCTGCCTAGATCTGTTGAGTTCCTTCCCAACTGGCCCTATGCCCAATTTTTTTCCAATTCTCCCCATCTATTACTTCTCTTGGCACAAGAAAGGCATGTGTGGGGAGGGAGGGACAGGGCAGTGCTGTCTCAGGAAACAAAGCCCCGGAGTGCACTGCCCCCAAGGCTCTGCTTCTACGTCTGGTTGATTTTATATTTTGTGCCAGGAAGAAACTAACACGGACACTTCCTCTGTTTCCCTCCCACCCAGGGAATTGCTGTCCAGTGGATGTGATGACTTAGAGATGAAGGGTTGTTATGGCCTGGAGAGAGGAACTGCGGGAGGGGAGCGTCAAATCTGCTTTCCAGCATTATCATGGCTAGTCCTGCTGTACTGTTTCACAGGTCAAAGTGAAAAGTTTGTCATTTTAAGCCCCTCCACATCTCACTTAGTGGTAAATTTCCCAGACACTAGCAAATAGTCCATCACCATCCTTAATTCCCAGTGCTTTTGCAGTTGTGTCCTTTGTGGTTTTTTGTACATTTTGGTGGGAAATATGGAGATGGCATGTCAAGGATGGTTAGACTGGTGCTGTCTTAGCCATGTTCCAAAACGGACAGTTGGTGGGCAGCACGAAGGGTGGATTGCCATGAAGAGAAACAGCAGAGTGGCTGCTTGAAGGCCATGGTCCTAGTCCCCCGCAGGAGGAGTTGGCAGGAAGCACAGTGGTTAAGAGCATGCATTTTGTAGTCAAAGAGACAAGGCTGAAATCAAGGCTCTGCCACTTACTACGAGTGTAACTTGGGAAAAGTTTATATCCTCTAAAGCCTGTTTCCTCACTCGGCTGATTTGGGGTGGGAGGTGGGGACAGGATAATGATTCCTACCTCACAGAGTGCTTGGGAGCATGAATGAGATAAAATACACGGAAATTTTACATTCACTTTTAAAACGTTGAGCTGAAACTAGCGGTAGGCAGAAAAAGGGAGAGTTGCCTTCAGGGTAAATGCCAATATCAGTGCAATAATCCAGAGCTAAACTTTGAGCAAAAGTAAAGCAGAATGAACCCAGGTTCCCAGATGAAGCTTGGGACAAGGAAAGAGGCTAAAGCAATCGCAGATCTGTGACTTGCCCAGCCTGCTGCAAATAGTAGTTTAAAAACTAAACTCTCTTTTTTAGTTTTGTTTTTTTTTAAACTAAAAATAGAACTACCATATGACCCAGCAATCCCAGTACTGGGCATATACCCTGAGAAAACCATAATTCAAAAAGATACATGTACCTCATTGTTCATTGCAGCACTGTTTACAATAACTAGGACATGGAAGCAACCTAAATGTCCATCGACAGACGGACAAATGGATAAAGAAGATGTGGTACATATATACAATGGAATATTACTCAGCCATAAAAAGGAATGAAATTGAGTTATTTGTAATGAGGTGGATGGACCTAGAGTCTGTCATACAGAGTGAAGTCAGAAAGAGAAAAACAAATACCTTATGCTAGCGCACATATATGGAATCTAAAAAAACTGTACTGATGAACCTAGTGGCAGGACAGGAATAAAGACGCAGACATAGAGAACGGGCTTGAGGACACAGGGGGAGAAGGGGAAGCTGGGACAAAGTGAGAGTGTAGCATTGACATATATACCTACCAAATGTAAAATGGATAGCTAGCGGGAAGCTGCTGCATAGCACAGGGAGATCAGCTCGGTGCTTTGTGACCACCTAGAGGGGTGGGATAGGGAGGGTGGGAGGGAGGCTCAAGAGGGAGCGGATATGGGGATATATGTATACATATAGCTGATTCACTTTGTTGTACAGCAGAAACTAACACAACATTGTAGAGCAATTATACTCCAATAAAGATGAAACAAAAAACAAAACAAAACACTAAACTCTCTGGAAGAAAGAATCCTGAATTCGGGCCCCAGGTTTTCCACAAATGGAAATCAACTAAATAGAGGATTACAAGAATGCTACCCTCATGGAACGGGTTCCAGTCAGCCCTCAAGGCCATCAGGGACAGACCCAGAAGGCTCATTTTCCATGAAGGAATCCTGTGCAGGGCAGATGTGACAGCTCCTCGGGCATTCATCGTGGACAACCTGACTTCAGGTGCTTTTTAGATGACAGCCACACTTGCCAACATTTTGACAACCTGGCATATCCTGTTTAGCTAATACACTGGCTGTGCTTAGAGTCAGGCTTTATTTTCTGTTGCTATGGTTTTTTTCTTCTTTTTTAGAAATTTTGCCAGTGATTCATATAGTTTCATTCCAGAAGAACTGGATTCAAGCATTAGGATGTAAGTGGACATCTGGTGTCTGGTAGGACTCGGCCTTGCTTTATAGGTCTGCTAGTAATTAGAAAGAGACATACCTACATTGCAAGTATGTGGATGGGTTTCAATTAGTACGTAGCTGGTCCATATATATTAATTCATACATAACTGATTTCACACTGACAGCCAACTAAATCTCAATCTAGTGTTATCTGTAAACACATTAGGTGTTTACATTATGAAGACTTGGTGCTATAGTCCATAAAGGTCCATCTCTACATGGCATTGTGTTCAAGATGCATATTATGAGAGCCAAATAAGAAATTATAGAAGAATTTTATTCATTTGCTTTTCCAAAAGGAGACAAAGTGGTCAAGTTCACAAACTTAAGCAACACTTCTCATATTCCTATTTCATCCCTTCCACTTAATCTTTGTGTCCTCTAGCACCTCTCATTTGCTACCCCCATCTTTCCACCACATTGCCCATCTCCAGCCTCTATAGACTCAGTTTTCTTATGTCCCATCCCTCTACTTTTCTCCCTAGGTCATTTCTTTCTGCCGTAAAATCCTTCTTGACCCATCCTCACAAAAGTGTAGAAGCTGGACTGGCAATGCCAAGTTTACAGTGCAAGGGATGGGGAAATCTGGGGGAGTAGGGAAAGATTGACCTGGTAGTTATGGTGTTGGCTTTGGTGGACTGGGGGAAGAGGGAAGTATATAGATAATTCCTGGTTAATATCAATTTTCACAACAGAAAATTATGCCTATAAATAATCGATATACATACAATCATAAATTTATTGCCTCAAAAAGTATTATTATAATAATGAAAATAAAAATTAATTTATGCCCCCAAGTTCTTGAAAAAAAGTTTAAAATAGCATTCAAAGATGCACAAAATATTACAATATTTTCTATATTTTAAAACAGCCAAAAATATATAACAGAATAATATATGCATTTCCCTTCAACCCAGCAATCCAAAGTTTAGAAATCTAGGCCTAAAATATAATGGCAAAAATAGAAAATGGTATACACAAAAAGTTATTCACTGCAACATTATTTTTAGTAGCCAAATATTGAAAACAACCTAAATGCTTACTAGTAGGGTGCTAGATGAATGAATATGGAACATCCACTCAATGGAGAACTATGGAGCTGAACAAAGGAATGAGGATTGTCTCTATAGACTGTTATAATCTCCAGGATATACTCTTAAAAAAAGAAGAAAAGAAAAAACCAAGGGGCAGAGCTACATATAGAGTTTGATCTACCTTTGGTCTAAGAATGAGAGATAAATATTTGCATATATTAAAAATAAATGGAATAATAAACAAATAACCAAAGAAAGTTCTTGCCTATCAGGGAAAAAGGGAACAGGATGAATCAGTCACAAAAAGAAAGACAACCAGGTGTTCTGTGCCTCTTGATTTAATGCTAGAGGAATTGTACCACAGTAATCATGAAATATTCATGTCAAAAAATTAAATCTGAAATGGATCAGGCCTCAAGATAGTGTAGAGGAAATGTAAGGTATGGGGGAATATCTCAAACATCACTACAAAGATGCTATCAGCAAAGTCCAAAATGTGGGAAATCTTACAAGACACGATTTTTTTCCCCCAAATAAATAACAAAGGAAAAGTGAGGAAGGGGTAACTATTATAAATTAAAAGAGAATTGAGATGTACAACCAAATGTGATATGTGGACCTTCTTTGGATACTGATTGAATTAAATAGACTATTAAACATATTTGAGATAACGTGAGAAATTTGATTATAGATTGAATCCAAAATTTTTAGAGATGCATACTGAAGTATTTAAGCTTGAAATGACAAGGTACTTCGGTCTTGCTTCACAACTCTCCAGGCATGAACCAATAATGCAAATGTGACAAAATCTTGAGCACTTTAGTCTGGTGGATGGACATGTGGAAGCTTATTATACTATTCTCTCTACTCTTAGGTGTGTTTGGAAATTTCATACTAAAACATTTTTAAATCAGTAAAAACAAAACAGGGGGTAAAAGAGAGTAAACTGTAAGAAGGATCCAGGACTGGAGTTGGTGCACAAATGAATTCCATGTACTCCTACACACGTGTTACAGGTGTGGCCACAAATCTGGCTCAATGTTTGTAGCCAACACTGTAAAAAGGAAATAGGAAGAGTGGGAAGGTTCTCAGTGTCTACACAGCAAAAACAAACCAGATATTCCGGTAGAGCACCATCCTCGCTGCTGAGTCCTAAGCAAAACCTCTCCTATGGGTCTTCATTAGGGAGCCACTGAGAAGTGCCATGAAAAGCACCATCCTCAACAACACATTCAAAACAAACCCAGGAAGGATTCCCTGGGGCTGTGACTGACCTCCCGGGCCACGCTTCCCGTCACAATCGAGCTCTCTTAGTTCTGTTAGACTGTGACTCTCAGAAACAGCTAGAGCTCAGGCCAGAGAAGCAGTGTAGGCGTATCACCCACGCTTCCACTCTGCTTTCTCTGAAATGTTCTGGACCGAGGATGGCTCTCTGATCTTCTCCTTTGGGAAGTCTCTGCAGAGCTGGGAGTTGGCCCTTTGTAATACTCTCTGAATGAAAAAATGAGGACCAGGTTATTAAGAAGCCTCCTCAAGGGCTCACATGCTCTGAGCTATTGATTTCTCAGTGGTTTCCAAACTAAGCCCCGTTTTACGTTGAACATGATCTATACCCAGAGTAATGTGTCCAGCCATATTTTCTGTCTTTAAAAATACAATTAAGATTCTGTCTCTTACGAGATACTACAGAATTCAAATCTAAGTGGACAAATTTTCACCGAACTTAGATAGTATATTTGAAATAGTCCGATCTAAATTAGAGACTGTGTGGTATATATAAAAGTTACAAAGTTTCCTGAGTGATAAAGGGAAGAAATAGTCATCCTTCAGGGTGGCTGAAACAGAAGTATAATAAAAAGTCATGATGAACACTAATCTGGAGAAGCACACCGTGCATACAAAGACTCGACTCAGAGAAAACATTAGTGTCACTCAGAAATATGACAGTAATTTGGAAGAAAAGGTATATTTACTTAAGGATGATTGATGATGTTTCCAAGAAACATTGGACAGGTCAGCCAGATCCAAACTCTTCACTTCCTGAACATGACCTCTAAATCCACACCATGCCTTTGACTGTGCTCTTCCCTTCCCCCAATTTTTCCTTAGGTGAGGAAACTGGCATCCTGGCATTTTTCCTTAAATGAGGAAACTGGCACCAAGCAACTAACCAAAGTCACAGAGCTATTACAAGGCAGAACTAAGATTCAGACCCTAGATCACCTGACTCTGAGCACAACAATCTTTACACAAAACCAAGACAATTCTGGAGGGAGAGGGCTTGAGGGAGAGTGAAGACAGGAGGGTGAGAAATGCTGTACAAGGTAAAAGGGGCTGAAGAGAGAGTCAAAGGGCATCCAATATTTTGCCAAGTCCCAAGTTATGAAAAAGCCTCAGCAGCATTCCCCATGAGTCAGGACCAGGGATGCTTCCTGAGGGAGTAGGAAAGAGGGTTGGAGAGAAGAGTAACACAAGCCTACTCCAACTCCCTAAGTTGGACCCAGTGATGTGGCCTCCCTTGTCCACTTTTTCCCATATCAGTTCCGGAGTCCACCTGTCACTGGCCGTTGAGGGGTTGGAGCTCTGATATGTCTGCCCGCATAGAATCGACCCAGAGCTTTCCTATCCTCTGTAGTGGAGTGGGGGCTCTGGAGGGTGAAATCAGGAGCGAGAAGCCTGGGTAGACTCTACTTGCCCTGTCTGCTTTCCAAAGACTACAGCCAGGCCCTTTCTGATGTCAGCCAGGCTTTCTGAGAACTTCCCTCCCCCTCCAAACACTGAGGACTCCCTCTTTCATGGTTTCCAGACATGGCCCCTCTGCTCTTCAGTTGCTCAGCAGTTTTCAATCTGTGTCCTGTAGCTGGGCCCCTATTACCCACCAACTGGACATTCAGCCCTGCCTCTGCTTCTAGAATCAATCTTTTGCTCTTTAGGAGGCAGGGCAAGGTTGGCGGGGGGGAGAATTTATAGAGGCTTCTACATTATTTCAAGTAATAGAAATTCTATTACTCAATATAGTATAAGCAATTAAAGGAATTTACTTAAAAATCAACCTTTTAGGTACCTTCAACCAGGGGTAGGTTGAGTTTCAAGAAGGCTTGACCACGTGGCTCAACAGAATCACTGAAATCCATTTTATTTTGCTTTTTCCCTTTCATCTTTCTGTTCTATCTTTTGGGGCAGGAACTTAAACTAAGTCTGGCTGCCCTGGTAGTTGCAAGATGCCTGCCAGCATGAACCAGACAATGTATGTTTCTTTTTTCACATCCAGTGGAAGAAAAAAAGCTTCTTTCCCTCATCTTAGAATAATGGTCCTGGCCCCCACTTTGATTAGACCAACTAAGGCAATCACCTACATGATCCAATCACTGTGCAAAGGGGCTGAAATTACACCACTGGGAATTTCAGTGGTGTAAACTTTTGTTTGGCCCAATCATGGCCCAGCTCTGGAGCTGTGGGAGATAAGAGATGTCAATCCTGCTCAAACAGCATGACTGCTACCGAAGAGGGAATGGAGGGATGCTTAGAAAGAACCTGACAATGTACACAACAGTCTTCACAACTGGCTGGGCCACAGTCAAGTCCTTCTCTTTTATCTCCGATCTTTACTCCATAGCCACAAAACCTCTCCTTTTGATATACCCCAAGAGATATCTGTTGGGCCTTTATATCATCTGGCTGCAGGACCAAAATTCTCCAGGCTACAGATTTCCTCCCAGGGCTGAGGTTTGTAGTTCAGTGGTGGCGTCAGTAGGGGGTTTGTTATGCCTTCCTCTCTCCTTGTGTTCCAAAGTTACTCGCTCCCTCCTTAGGGAAGTGTTACAGACATTTCAATAACTACATGGGTCAGCTAAGAAATTATTACTTCCCTTATTCCAAAAAAATATTAAAGCAGTTTTTAAAAATAAATAATGCAACAATTAAGCAGTAAAAAATTACATTAAGTAGGTGAGAAAATGTGGTCAAAGAAAAAGGTCAGAAAGTGTGGGGATGGTGGTGGTGGTATGAATTGGGAGATTGGGATTGACATATATACACTAATATGTATAAAATGCATAAATAATAATAACCCACTGTATAAAAAAATAAATAAAATAGAATTCAAAAATTAAAAAAAAAAAAAGAAAGAAAATGACCTTACAAAGTTACAAAGCAGACTACTGCTAGATTCCAACAGTAAGAAACAGTATGTTAAAGTACTTTGATCAATAAAGGCACAGTAAAATTTCTCTTGTCAATGTTGAGATTAAGGATATAGCTATACCCCCCTATTTTTCCAGATAGTCACAACATAGTTCCTTTTAAGTTGAGAAAAAGTGTTATGTAATTAAGAAAGCAGAAAAATAAAGTTGTGAAGAACAAAGTCAAAAAAAAAAATTAAGAATGAAAAAATAAGATGAAACAAATCTATAAGGTTATTAATTTTGTGTTTTAAAGGAGATTGTATGCGAAATCACAGCCATTAATTGGTGCCCCCTTCTGAGCCAAGCCATCACCTAAGCAGATGATGTCACATATCTGGTCAGTACTCTGTCTCCTAGTGATGCAAAATCTAGGGTGACTGTGTTTCCACTTAACTTTTAAGCCACTTAGATGCAAAAGAGAAGATTTCTTTAAAACTTTTCAGTGGTTTTCCTGCCAGCAAACCATGGAGACTTTTTTTAAAACTTTTTTTCTCTTTGCCTACCTATAGTGTAGCAGATATAAATTCAAAAGACACAGACGCCTTCTGAAATATTCATTAATCTTTAGTAAGCTCAGCTTCTTATAAGCATGGATTGCATTTCTTAAAAACATCTTGAATGTCATCGTTCAAAATCTCTACATCTCCCCTTTCTGGGCTTAAGTCAATTCTTCCCAGCCAAGCTTCCATCCCATCACCCCTACTGAGGTCATCCTTGCCAAAGTCACCAATGACTTCCCTCTCGGAAAAACCAGGTGTCAATTCTCAATTCTTGTTTTACTTTACCTCTCAATAGCATTTTGAGGGGTGGGGGAGGGCAACGTATTAATTTCCTTTTTAAACTACTTTTAAAAATTGGCTTCTGGGATATGAAACTCTCTTGCTTTCCCTTCTTCCTCACTGCCCGTTCCTGCTCAGTTTCCTTTGCTGGCCTCACCTCGCTTCCAGCTGTCTAAATGTTGAGTGCCCCAGAGTTTAGTCCTCAGCGCTCTTTTCTTCTACTCTCACTCCTTATGTAATCTCATTCAGTCCCATTTATTCCAATGATGACTCCCACATGTATACCTCTGGCCCTAATCTCAATCCAAGACTTACGTACCACCTGTCTACTGGACATGTCCCCTTGGATGTGTAGTAAGCATCTCAAAGTTAATGCACCCCAGTAGAACTTTAGATGTGTCTCTCCCCATGACCACTCTGATCTCCACCCCTCCGCTACCAGCTGAGCCCAAACTGGGAGTCATCCTGAACTCCTGTTGCCCTCATTCCCCACATCCAGTTCATCAGCATGTCCTGTGGGGTCTGTGTTCAAAATACACCCTAAATACACCTTCTCACAATGTCCACCATTTCACCCAGTCCAAAGCTATCCCATTTCTGGCCAGGATTTTTGTAATAGTTTTCTTTTTTACCACCCTGCTTCCACTTTTATCCCCTTAGAATCAATTTTCTGCCCAGCAGCCAGAGTGATCATTTCAAAATGTAAATTAAATGATATCACTCCCTGCTTAAACTCTCCAATGGATTTCCATCACTCTCAGAGTAAAATCCAATTTTCTTACCACTACACCTACAATGTCCTACCTATCTCTCCACCTCATCTCCTGCTAATCTCAACTTCCCTCCTCTGCTTTCATCAAACTGACCTTCTCACTATTCTGCAAGCATAACTAGTTCTCTCCCTCCTCAACGCATTTGCCTTTACAGTTCCCTTTACTTAACACTCTTCCCCTGGACCCTCACATGGCTTGCTCTGTTACATCACTCACATTTCTGCATGTCACCTTCTCTGAGTGGCTTTCCAAGAATCAGCCCGTTACCCTCTATTTCCTTACCATTAATTTGTTTTCTTTTTAATACTTGTCACTAACTGGTGATAAAATAACTATTTCATAGTTATATGCCTGTTTGTTTACTGTTTTTGTTTAGTTTTGTATTCTAGAGCCTAGATCAATGTCTGGCACTCAGTAAACATCAGGTAAATAAAAGAATAAAATATCTGTTGAAATGAATTTCCCCAGCCTGCTTTCAGAGTAAGACTTGGTATCTGAGTTAATAACACTGTAAAAGATATCTTTTTGAAAAACATTCTTTTAGACGCCTGAGCACATCCCAACTATATTTGGCAAATCTATTTATGCCAAATTCTTTTCAGTCTTGGTGACTCAAACCTCAATAGAGTCAGCACTGAGCTTGGTGCTGGTGGTAATAAAAGCCTCTCCCTCGGTGGATCTCTTTGCAGCTTAAAGGTGTGGTCTCCTCAGCCCCCAGGTGTAATTTGAGCAAGCTGGCCTGGTGAAACTCTTTATGGTTTTTGGAGCTCTTTGTTTGCTTGTAAGGAATAAGAAAGGATATATACAATGTTGTTGTTATAGTTGTTGAAAGACACCAGAGGGCAGCAATTCCAGCTCTTTTTTTTTTTTTTTTTAATTTTTATTTATTTATTTATTTATTTTTGGCTGTGTTGGGTCTTCGTTTCTGTGCGAGGGCTTTCTCTAGTTGTGGCAAGCGGGGGCCACTCTTCATCGCGGTGCATGGGCCTCTCACTATCACCGCCTCTCTTGTTGCAAAGCACAGGCTATAGTCACGCAGGCTCAGTAGTTGTGGCTCACGGGCCTAGTTGCTCCGCGGCATGTGGGATCTTCCCAGACCAGGGCTCGAACCCGTGTCCCCTGCATTGGCAGGCAGACTCTCAACCACTGCGCCACCAGGGAAGCCCCCAGCTCTTATTTTTAAAGGCAAAACAAGTATCCTGATAACTACAATTTGATGTCAGATAGTTGGATAAATTTCAATATGTCCATCCAATGAGTAATAGGCAGCAATGAAAATGAATGAACTATAGCTACAAGCAGCAACACTGATAAATCTTACAAACCTAATGTGGAAGAAGCAAGACATGAAAGAATATATATGGTATGATTCCACGTGCATAACATTCAAAAATAGGCAAAACTAAAGCTACATTGTTTAGAAGGCATACATAGGTGGTCAAACTATAAAGAAAAGCAAGGAAATGATAGTCACAAAAGTGAGGCTTGTGAAGACTGAGGTGCTCATGGTCAGGATGGTACATACTGGAGGCTACGAATCCTAGAATTAATCTATTTTTCACCTTTGCAGAAGTTACATAGGTGCCCAATTTATAATTACTTGCTAAACTTTACACTAATGGTTTGTGTCCTTCTTTGTACATATGTTTACATTTCACATTAAGGGTTTTTTTTTCAGCAAAAGGAAAAGGAAAGAAAGAGGTTAAGAATGTGAGCAAGAAGAGAGAAACACAGAGACAGGTAGAAAGAAACAGAGATTAAGAAATAAAGTAGCGAAGAAAAGCTTGAAGTTATAGAAGAAGAGAGACACTGAAAGAGGGGATAAAAAGAAAGAAAGAGAAAAAGAACCAGGAAAGTCCAGAAAGAAATTTTTAAAGGAAGTAGTGTGAGGGAGAGTTAGTTACAAAGGTCAGTAGGAGAGGGGGGGAGAAAAAAGAAAGGAGGGAGAAAAGATGAAGGGAAAAACAAAGAGGTGAAGAGGGTTGAAGACAGAAAGAGTGTAAAAGAGGAAAACACAGAGTTCCTGGGAAGAAATATCAAATAGCGAATCCAGAAGAACAAGGGGAATTGCCCTTGGCCAGGTGAGGGGTTGGGCAGTCAGCCCTGAGACCTCAGGGGGGCTCAGTCTTGTAGTGGGCTGCAACTAGAATATGATGGTGGAAAATAAAGATACCAAGAGACATTCGATGTCAGGAGAGAATTTTTTACCTGTAGATCTGTGGACAGACAGGGCTGTGAAAGGCAGGGCTGGGGCCAAAGCAGGGCTGATGACCCTCAACGTCCATCAGAGGGATGGACTCAAGACTTCACAACTGCCCATCTTATTAGAGACGTTTACGTAAACCCTATTCTCTCTCTCCTTGCCAGCTTTCAGATTTAGTCTAACTTCCATTCCTCTCCTCCCCCACCATCCCTGCACCCCTGGTTACTTGGCAAGAATCCTGGGCTTCAGTGAACCTTCCAGACATACTGCTAATGCCCTAGAGACATCCATGGTCTCCATGTTGGGGAAACAGGTGGGACAGTCTAGGGCACAATCTACCCTGTTACTCAGAGAAAGATGTTCACTCAAAATTATGCCATAAAAGCAACCTAAGTGTCCATCGAGAGATGAATGGATAAAGAAGATGTGGCACATATATACAATGGAATATTACTCAGCCATAAAAAGAAATGAAATTGAGTTATTTGTAGTGAGGTGGATGGACCTAGAGTCTGTCATACAGAGTGAAGTAAGTCAGAAAGAGAAAAACAAATACCGTATGCTAACACATGTATATGGAATCTTAAAAAAAAAAAAAGTCATGAAGAACCTAGGGACAGGACAGGAATAGAGACGCAGACCTACTAGAGAATGGACTTGAGGACACGGGGAGGGGGAAAGGTAAGCTGGGACAGGGTGGGAGAGTGGCGTGGACATATATACACTACCAAATGTAGAATAGGTGGCTAGTGGGAAGCAGCCGCATAGCACAGGGAGATCAGCTTGGTGCTTTGTGACCACCTAGAGGGGTGAGATAGAGAGGGTGGGAGGAGGGAGATGCAAGAGGGAAGAGATATGGGGATATATGTATATGTATACCTGATTCACTTTGTTGTAAAGCAGAAACTAACACACCATTGTAAAGCAATTATACTCCAATAAAGATGTTAAAAAAAATTATGCCATAAGCAGGTCAGTTGATCAGTTAAGCAGAAACTTTAGTTACCCTTGTTAAAAAACAAAACATTCAACTGAGTAAACTTGGAGATCTAAATTTGGAGATCTAAATGAGCCTTATTAAATAACTCAGCATCTCATCGGGCAAGTGGAGAGATACTCTGAGGAGTTATACAAAATGAAAGACTGTTTATAGAAAGGAAGGTGGGACAAGGAACTATCAGCAAGAGAAAAATGAAAGTTCATTGGAAGGAAGGAAGAGTTCAGGGTAATGATGGCTCCTCATTGGCTGAGCTCTGGTGTTTTCCATTGGCTGGGCTTGTTGCTAGGTGAGAAGAAAATCTTCCTCCCTCCTGCCAGGGTAGTAAAGTAATGTCACTTCCTGCTGAAGATGTAACTTCCTGTTGGGATCTGTAATTGAGGACAAGTGGTAGGGCATGAGAGCTCCCTCTCCAGGTCTTCCTGACTCCAATTTTAGTTAAGGTCTTCATTATTAATTTTCACACCCTCCTCAGCACCTTATCACTGCTCGCTTTCTCAGCCACAAAGGTTGCTATGGTTTGGAAAAATTCCAAGTGTTATCAGGAGTTGGAGTCTAAAAAATGCCATTTTTACTTCTTCTCTAACTCTGCCTCTTTCTCCTGGCCAAATTGTGCCTTCCCCACGTAGGGTATTTATCTAAAGGCGCAACTCTGGGGATCTCAATCCCAACTTTGATTTGTTTTGAGAGACCTTTCTCCTAGAGGAATCTAATAATTAGTCTAGCTAAAATTCAGACTTTGGCCCGAGTCATGCATGGGCAGATTGGCCAAGGAACGACGGCATAGGTGCTCCCAGAGGAATACAGCCCCTGTGCTCTCCAGGGCCATCCAGACCTTTGTGTGAGGGGGACATGCTTCCCTGAGCAGGGAGTAGGGCTTCTGTTGGAATCAGAACTGTGAGAAACAAACCCATCCTCCATCCCCTGGGGCTGGCACACAGGGGCTGGGGATCTGCCAAGGTGTCCTTGCCAAGATGCTTTCTGGAGTCCATACTCTTAGTACCCCTTCCACCCAAACTTCATAAAAACACAGTAAAGAATATAAATATTGAGTAATCATCTGTAACAACCCTGGACCACAAGGAACAGTATCATCAGTGAACCAGAAACTTGAAGACATTTTTTCAGGGAATGATGCAGAAAGGGTGAGATTGAGAAACGTCTTGCCCAACTAGTTGTATATGAAAAGAGGGCCTGAGAGAAAAGTGTGTAAGAGCCCTGCCAGAATCTGCAAAAATCCACCAAATGGAGCAGGAGAGCTAGGGGTAAGGGCAGGTCCTGGCAGGGTTTGGGGGGGAAGGGGTTGGTTGGAATCCAGCAAAGGAGAAAGGAAAGATGGGATAGAAAGGAAGTTGTGGTAAACAGTGGAGGTAATCACTGTAAACATAGTTATGAAACAATGTAAAGGTATAAAATAATTCTTGAGAGATAAGATATACAATGCAAAAATGTAATAATCTGTATAACTTAATGATACTAGATGAGTTTTGTTGAATAGCTATGTGCAGACTCTTCACATGCATTATCTCATTTAATCCTGATATAATACCAATGTAGTAGATCCCATAGTTATATCCACTTAAAGGATGAAGAAACCTAGGCTCAAAGAGAACTTGACCAAAACCACACAGCACCAAAATGTTACCCAAGTTGGTCTGACTCTGAAGCCCAGGCTTTTAATAATTACAGTATGTTTCCTCTTACGTGATTCCAACAAAAACCAAGGGGTTCATGAGATGAGCAGAGAATTAGTTGTTAGGAAACTTGTATTTTCAGAACTACTGTACACACCATGTGATATTATTCTCAGTTTCCCCACACAAAAATGAAAGTGTAACGTGATTAGAGCACTTCTTTAAAATCCATCCCAGCTCAAATAGTTTGTGAAGTTGACCCCCAGTAGACTCTTTCAGGAATGATATTTCCAGGGTCTATTGTTTTGTTGTTGTTTTAAAGGTTTGCACTTGATGGATGATGGTGAACAGGTGCTATCAGGTTCTAACCACATTTAATTCTCACTTAGTATTTTCCGGGGTCAGGGTGCAAGTACAGTTGAAAAAGTGCCCTTGAAAATTGTTGCCCCCTCCCATCCAATAATTCCAGATAAACCTCCACCGTCTCGTGTGGCATCTCCCTGGCATCTCAGTTAAAGGGAAGATGCAGAGGGATGTGATGCAAATCAAGTGACAAAGCCCTTGGAAGGTGTCCACCCCAGGACTCGCATGGTCCTTGGAGCATTGCAGATTAGCCCCACCATTCACATGCCAGCCCCAGGGCTGTGTGTTCAAGGTTAGGAGGCAGCTGGAAGCTCAGAGGGCTTATGGACAAGCTACGACCTCACCAGCAAGGAAAGCAGCAAGCACCTACAGATTCCTTACTTCAAGTCATAAGCCCAGAGAACCCCCTTGTACTTCACCCCTACCTCATTCTGTCCACCTATTCCATTTCAGAGATCTAAATTTTTTCTATTCACTGAGACATTTTAAATCCAACGCCTAGGGTCTACAGATCAGCTTTAAAGTAATCGCCAAAAGAATTTCATTGCTCCTCTCCAGCTCCTCCTGTTAAAGGAAATCCACTTGTTAGAGCCTAATTCAGATGCCACTTTTGCCAAAACTTTCCCTGATTCTCCTAGTCACAATTTCTGTCTCCTCTGACCCCAAGGGCCACTTTGTGGTTTTCTGAAGTACCATAGTCACTTAATGATTCTTTTTATCTTGTGGGTTATAGTTACAATGCCAACAATGAGCTAAGTTTCAGGAAAACAAGGACCTTGTTTTACTCACCTTTATATACCCACCACCTAACACATGCCCTGGCACATAGCATGCTTATAATGTGTTCAAATGAAGTGAACAAAGACAGAGAAGGGAAGATACAGAATTCTTAGCAGCAAAGAAGACAGACATAAGGAAAGAGAAATGCAGGCAAAAGAGAGACAAAGAAGCAAAGAAATAAGTTTAAGGAGACAAAAAAATATTGGAAATGGATCAATGTAGAGGAAGGAGAAAGAAGGAGCAAAGAACTTCCCCTTGGTGACACCCTGGCAGCTCAGGTGGACAGCCTCTGCTCAGCAGTGAGACCTGTATTCCATGGACCTCACAGGAGGTGAGCTGCTAGACTGACACTTCTGGGTGAGATGTGGAGCTGCAATGAGTGACGGAGCAGGAGGAGGATCACAGGGCTGTGCTGAGGGTTGAAGAGCTCACAACCATCTGTCACCTTTGAGGATTTAATGAAAACCCTCTTGAGCCCAGCCTGACTTCTTCAAGCTTCATCTAATTTCAGCACCTTATTCCCAAGCAATAAACACTGGTTGTCACAACCATACCACTATACTGCTGGGGCACTAGCCATCTCAGCCCATGGCTACCTTCAGCAGATTGAAATTTTAAAAGTTAGTGAGGGGTCAGTATTTATCACATTAGATAAAGAAGTTTGCCTCAAGGTACAGTAGAAATAGGTAGGATGGATAAATGAATGCATCAACCAACCAATTCCCTTACGCCCGTCCTGCTGCACACCTGAGCATTATTTCCTCAGAAGGGATCTCTCGGGAGTCCACTGCCTTGATGAACTAAAAATGGGGGTTTGAGATCAAAATCTATCTGGATAAATGGTGAATTGGCTAAACTAGCTCATTAAAAGCAGTGAGCATGGAAAATGGGGGAAAAGTTTGGACAGAATGATTTGCTTACCCAGTAATATCAGATGGAGAGGGACCATTTCGAGTATAACTCACTGCTGAGTGGTTTGTCATATGTTCTGGGGGATGGAGATGAAGTGGAAGGTGGAATGAAAGTAAAAGCACTAGTTCACTAATCATTGTGTTGAACACTGAGGCACAGCATCATGGTTGCAGTGCCCAGTGACCAAATATAAAACACAAAGAAGAAGGGTGTTCTCCCCCATGGAATGCCATGGAGCTTTGGCACATGATAGCACCACTGCATCATGATCACCAATCCCAGTGGAAGCTGTGGTACCCAGGAGAGTATCAGCAATGCCCAGTGGGACAAGGTGGTACCTGATGGGAGATGGTGGTTCCTGAGGAAAGATAGTAGTGTCCAAAAGAAAGCAAGTAGCAAAAGGGTCCAGCAATGAGGATGGTATGCAGCTGAAAAGTGACAATGCGGAATCGTGAACAGCAGAATTCAGTGAAATGAACAGAACGAGTTTCAGCAGAGCCTGTGGTTGGCAGATAGAGCAATGCCCCGCAGTAGAGTGCCAGGACGGAAGCAGGAAAACCACAGCTGCCCTGATAACTCCCAAAGATGACTGTTGGGGAAGTGGTTCCTTCATTAAACTGATACTGCAGTCCCCCAAACTGTCGGGGGTGGAAGAATCTCCTCTTTGGGAGACACCGTTGAACCTAACAGTCTCTGGTTCTCATTCCTTGAGATCCACCCTCTGTATTGGTCAGGAACTAGCAGCCAACTCGCAACCATGAGAAAAAGGTCAAAAGCATTAGATGGTTGCTTATACTGACATTTCTGACTTATGTGAGGAAAATAAACTCCATTTTATTTAAGCCAGTGCTGGACAAGTTTATATTACAATTATACTATTTCCAACCTTAAAAATAAGGTCACTATCAGGACTTGCCCCAAACTTACATTTAATCAAATTAGACTTCTGGTTAGAAATGGCAGCAACCTAAATGCTTGCCTTTTTTTCCACTCCCTTCCCACACCACATAAAGACAAGATTAAAGAATTTTTTAATTCAAATTTATTAGGACAGACAGAATGGAAAGTGAGACTACAGACATCAGGAGAATTTAAAACAATTTTGGAAAATAGAATTGGTTGTATGAGTATTTTAAAAAAGTAAATCATTAGTAGTCAGAAAACTGGAAGTGAAGTGCCTGCAGGTAAAAGCAGAATGCATCACTCACCTGAGGCATCAGCATCACCTGGAAGCTTGCTAGTACTGCAAATACTCTGGCCCACCACAGACCTAGTGAATAACAATCTCTGGGAGGGGGTGTCCAGATATCTGTGGTTCAACTGCCTCTTCAGGTGATTTTTATACATGCTAAGTTTGAAAAGCACTGCAATAAATAAGGTGTCAAAACCCAGAATTTGGGGAATTATAAGCCTCTGGTATCTCTGAGGACACGGGTTCTGAGTGAGGCTAAACCGCAAAAGAACTGGCTGAAAGCCTGTTTGAAGAGTAGTTACAATCCCAGATTTCTTCTTTCAGTTCAAGCAGCCAGATAACCATACAAATAAGAAGTTTACTTTCAGAAAATGATGAAGTGGGTAGACTGAGGCAGAAAGACCAGAAATGGCTAAGAGTAAAAATGAGTCAACACACTCAAAACAGGAAGATTAGACAAAAACCTGCTTGTTTAAAGTGCCTTCTTTTCTCTCTTGGCCTCCAAAATGTTGAAAGTCAAGTGTGTTGTTATCTCCTTCCCCAGGCAGGACTTGGGAGGACTCCTCTGTAGGTAGACTGAGTAGCCTACAGATACTGACATGATGGGGTAATCCCCCCCCACACACAAAAAAGGCTGGGTCTTTTGCTATCCAGCTACCCTACAGTGAGGCCCACCAGCCTGCAAGCCCCACCAATACACTTCCAATCAGCATTTAGCGCCTCTCTTAAATATGAAAAGGCAGCCAAAGGTCACAAGACATTTGAAGAAAGAATATAATGTGAAAGCCACAGAAGTAGACCAAAGGAAAAAAAATGGAACTGAAGAAAGAAAGACAATGCAAGAAGCAGAGAAAAATGACTCAAAACTATAATCAATGCCCTCTGGAAAAAGAAAAGAGATATTGCATACATGAAACAAGAACAGAAAACTCTAAAAAGAGTACTCAAATCAAAAATCGTTCTTAGAAATTTTAAGAGCCTTTAGGAGAAATTAAAATTGTAAGAAAAGAATTGGAAAGTAAAGTTGAGTAGATTTCTAAGAAATCAGAACAACAACAACAAAAAAGAGAACATAGGAGAGAAGAAATAAGGAAATTAGAGGATCAATCCAAGAGATTCAACTTTTTTTTTTTTTTTTAATATTTATTTATTTATTTATGGCTGTGTTGGGTCTTTGTTTCTGTGCGAGGGCTTTCTCTAGTTGTGGCAAGTGGGGACCACTCTTCATCGCAGTGCACGGGCCTCTCACTATCGCGGCCTCTCTTGTTGCGGAGCACAGGCTCCAGACGCGCAGGCTCAGCAATTGTGGCTCACGGGCCCAGCTGCTCCGCGGCATGTGGGATCTTCCCAGACCAGGGCTCGAACCCGTGTCCCCTGCATTGGCAGGCAGATTCTCAACCACTGCGCCACCAGGGAAGCCCAAGATTCAACTTTTTGAGAAACCTCCATCCTACTTTTCATAGCAGCTACACCATTTTGCATTCCCACCAATAGTGTACAAGGGTTCCAGTTTCTCTACATCCTCATCAACGCTTGTGGGTTTTTTCACTAATTGCCATCCTGACAGGTATGAGATGATATCACATTGTCATTTTGATTTGCATTTCCCTGGTGATTAATCATGTTGAGCATTTTTAAGTATATCTGTTGGCCAATTGTATGTCTTCTTTGGCAAAATATATATTCAAGTCATTAGCCCATTTTTTAATTGGGTTATTAGTTTTTTTTGCTAATTGAGTTGTAGGAATTCCTTATATATTTTGAAGATCAACCCCTTAACTACTATGTGATCCACCAATCCTACTTCTGGGTATTTATCCTCAAGAATTGAAATCAGAATCTCAAAGACATATGAGCATTTTCATGTTCTTTGCTACACTATTCACAATAGCCAAGTTGAAGAAACAACCCAAATGTCCATTGATGAATGGATAAAGAAAATGTGGTATATACATACAAGGGAATACCATTCAGCCTTAAAAAAAGAAGGGAATTCTGCAATGTGTGACAACATGGAAGAACCTTGAGGAAATTATGCTAATGGAAATAAGCCAGTCATGGAAATGGTGCATGATTCCACTTATTTGAGGTAACTAAAGTAATCAAATTCATAAAGTCAAAGAGTAGAATGGTGGTTGCCAGGGACTAAGAGGATGGAGAAATGGGGAGTTACTAATCAACGGGCATAAAGTTTCAGTTAAGCAAGATGAATAAGCTCTAGAGATTGCTGTACAACATTGCACCTGTAGTCAACAACCATGAATTATATTCTTAACAATTTGTTAAGAGGGTAGCTCTCATGTTAAGTGTCCTGACCACTAAAGTATTTTTTTTTTAAATCTAGGATTCAACATTCAAATAGTAAAATTTCCAGAAAAAGAAAATTATAGAAAGAAATAATTTTCCAAAACTGAAAAACACAGATTTCTTGATTTAAGGGAACCAACAGGGGTGTGGCACATTAACTACAAAAGGAACCACAATAAGACATTATTATGAAATTTCAGAATAGTAGTAATAAAGAAAATATCCTAAAATTTTCCAGAGATGGGGAAAAGAGGTTACATACACAAGTTCAAGAATCAGTTAGTCATTGGATTTTCCCACAATCCTAGAAGCTAGCAAATGGAGTAAGGCCTCCAACATTCTAAGATAATATTATTTCCAACCTAGAAGTTTATACCCAACAAATTTTGTAATTAAAATGAGGGAGGAATAGATATCTTCAGACATATGATGTCTCAAAATATTCTTTTCCTCCCATGGTCTCATTCTCAGCAAGCTATCAGAAGAGGTGTTACAACCAAAAAAAAAAAAAAAAAAAAACAGAGAGACAGAGAGAGAGAGAGGGGAGGAGGGGGAAGATTTGAACATACAGGAAACAGAGGATCTGACTCAGGAGAAAGAGGAAGGGAATTTTTAGTGTGATGATTTGGGGAAATCTGTTACCCTAAAAAGCAACCGAGGAAGGATTCCAAAGAGGAGCAATCCCTTCATGACAAGCAGATTGTAAGGCTTTGCTTCCAGTGTCACAATCTAAAGTGTCCTTGTGTGGTTTCCTTTCAGGTGTTTCCAGGAGGTAGGAAACATTGAAGTCCATTATTGGGAGAAGATATGAGGTGCATCAAGTTCATTTCTTAGGGCAGGGCTATTTTCAGGTGGCTCACAAATGAGATGGGAACTAGGGAGACAACAAAGATTGAGATAACATGTATCACACAGGCAACAGGGAACCTTAAAAAATCATCCTGTATGTAGGCTATGAACTAGGACCATTTCTCTGGCTAAAAAAGGCTCATTGATAAGACAAAGATCAGGGAAGATTCACCATATAGATATTCAAAAGGAAATAGGCAGTAAGATAAATATCCACCACTGGAAATTTCTCACTGGCCACATTTCCCTCACATACTCCTGTCTCTAATGCATCCAAAAAATCTCCAGCAAGTTATCATGACTGGAAGTTGGAAACTGCAATTGACTAAACTTCAGCAAAGTAAGAATTTAGTGTGAGGACTTCTGGTTTGACAATGGGGCATAAGGTTTCCATTTTTTCCTTTCCTTGGAAATCAACCTAAAGCAACCAGTAGGATGAGAAGCAGAAATGCAAACTCTTCCTTCAAAGAAACTAGGAGGTTGCTAAAACCACTAGTCACAAAACTAGAGGAAACAGGATGGGTTAGGGAGAACATTGGAATTCTATGAGGAGTATATGAGAAAGAGGAGAAGAGGATGCCCACAGCTACAGATCTCAGAAAGAGATCATAAAGTACATAAAGTATACTTTTTAAGGACAGGTGCACACTCTGAGTTGCAAAATCTAATTTTTTTTGTAACTGAAGGGATATAGTATACAGACAATGTCAGGTTCCCTGGACCTGGTTTTGATGTAACAAGTGTAGAAGGCAAGGTTGAATTACACTAGCAAGACATAATTTCAGGTATCAGTCTACCTATGTGGTTGAGGGAGAAGAGAGACTTGCAAAGTGAAAACCCCCATAGCTGCCCTTTTCCGTTATTGGGAAGAACTAAAGGATGTAAAAACTCATTAAACCCCCTTAAAATCCAGAATCAAAAGAAAACTTCTGCTCACTTAAAATGTAGGCCTGGACCCACCTGCATATGAATCTCCTGGAAATAAATATCTGATGCAGAAAAAACTCATCTCTGTCAAAAATGAGGTCACCAAAAGGAACTGCAAAGATCTATACAAAGATCATATTAAAAACAAGTAAGGAAGGGACTTCCCTGGTGGCGCAGTGGTAAAGAATCTGCCTGCCAATGCAAGGGACACAGGTTTGATGAAGCCCGCGCGTCGCAATGAAGACCCAATGCAGCCAAAAACAAACAAACAAACAAATAAATAAATAAATTTATTTTAAAAAGAAAAAAAAAACAATTGAGGAAAAGAAAAAACAAACAGGATGTGAAAGACATCTATCAGGGAAAAATGTTGCTTTGGACAATTTGAAAACTGTGACTATTTCACCATGAAATTAAAAAAAAAAAAAGATTTGATTGCAAAATTGCAAGGACACACAATGTCCCAGGAAAAAGTAACACAGAGACATACTATAAACCGATGCAACTGAACTTCAAAGACAAAAAATTCTTTGGGGAACTATGCAAAAATACTAAATCATTTTCAAAAGAGAAATATAAGGCTGATCTCAGATTTCCAAAGAGCAAATTTTCCACAACAGAAAATAGTGGAGCAATGCTTATAAATCCTCAAGAGAAATTGTAAACAAAGAATATTTAAAACACTCAAAATGTCACTCAAGTGCAAAGGCAAAAAATAAACATTTTGAACATCTGATGAGCCCTTCTTGTAGAAAATACTAGACGATGAACTTCCTTCAGCCAACAGATAAATGAGAAAGACAACAATAAGACTGGCATTGGGACTGATCCACTTTACTATAGGACAAAGATTAAAGCAAATGCAGGGATTATGGTAACAACGCAAAATGTAAATGTAATAATCCTGACTATATGGGAACAACATATATAATAGATTTGAGAAAAGATTTGGGAGAATAAATAGGTACTAATATTTGCTGAATTCACTCATACTTTATAGCAAGAGGTCAAAAGATATCATTGGAAGCTGATAAATCAAGTAAAAATAATGGAAGTTTATTTAGCAATACAAAGGTAAATGCTAAGAAAAATGGCAACTAAAATTGAATGGAGGGGTAAAAGGGAAGCAAAAGGAAAATACTAATTTGTGATTGCTCACAGTGTGGAGTTAGATTGTGTCTAGACAGACATAGGATTAAAGGTTTTAAGTTACAGTTATAACAATAACCTTTAGATCAAAAAGAAATAATTTTCAAAGTATTAGAATAAACACACACATTCAAGAAAATTACAAAACACAGTGCATGGTAGAAATTAAAATACTAAAACACAAAATTAAATAATATGACAGAACTAAGCTAAAACGTTTGCTCTGTGAAAGACTGTAAGAGGATGAAAAGACAGCTCAGAATGAGAGAAAAATATTTGCAAAACACGTATCTGACAAAGAGCTACTATTTAGAATATATTTTAAAAACTCTCAAAATGCAACAGTAAAATAAGGACAGGTTGGTAAAAGGGAACCAACTTTCAGTTATAAGATGAATAAGGTCTGAGGATCTGATGTATAACATGGTGTCTATAGTTGATAACACTGTGTTGTATCATTGAAATTTGCTCAGAGAGTAGAACTTAAATATTCCCACCCCCTCCCCCCAAAAAAGGTAAATATGTGATGGATGTGTTAATTAATTCAATGAGAGGGAAACTTTCACAATGTATATGTATATTAAACCATTTTGTTGTACACCTTAAATATCTTACAATTTCATACCTATCAGAATAACTAAAATTAAAAATTGGTGACAACACCAACTGCTGGTGAGAATGCAGAGAAACTGGATGACTCGTAACTTGCTGGTGGGAATATAAAATGGTATGACCACTCTGGAAAGCAGTTTTTCAGTTTCTGAAAAACTGAATGTGCATTTACCATGCAATTCAGCAATTGCATTTCTGGGCATTAATCACACAGAAACCTGTACACAAATGTACACAGCAATTTCATTCGTAAAGGCCAAAAACTGGAATCAGCCCAGATGTCCTTCAGGTGGTGAATAGTTAAATAAATTGTGGTATATCCATCATGGAATACTACTCAGCAACAAAAAGGCACAAACTACTGATACAGGAAACAATGGGGATTAATCTCCAGAGAATTATGCCGGGTAAAAAAATGCCGATCCCAAAAGGTTACATACTGTTTCCGTTTATATTACAGTCCTGAAATTACATGATTATATATAGAAATGGAGAACAGATTAGTAGTTATCGTGGATTAAAGATGGAGTGGGGATAGGTGGAAAGTGGGTGTGACCATTAAGGAGCAACAGAAGGGATTCTTCTGGTGATGGAAACGTTCTGTATCTTGACTACATCAATCTCAATATCCTGGTTGTGATATTATAGTATACTTTTGTAAGATGTTACCTTTGGGAAAAACTGGGTAAAGAGCACAGAGGACCTCTGTGTATTATTTCTTACAACTGCACATGAATGTATGTACAATTATGTCAAAATATAAAATTTAATTGTTAAAAAGCTGATAGAAGGTATTTTTTTGCCTTCAGAATTACTGACAATGGATACAGTGGAGTTGTTAACATTTGATACACAAGTTATTTCAAGGGAACAATTTATAAAACCACATTTTGATGGCATCATTTGAGTATCAGCTGCAGTTAGTTAGTAATATGTAGCATCAACTGGTCGCATCATTTATCAACAGTAAGTCACCAAGACTCTTAAAAAAACATCACAAACCATAAGCGTTATAGAATTCATTACTAAAACTAAGAGAATTACTTGGAATGGTATTTTTATATCTCACATTAACAACAAATAAGGTTTTTTTTTTTTAACATCTTTATTGGAGTATAATTGCTTTACAATGGTGTGTTAGTTTCTGCTGTATAACAAAGTGAATCAGCTATACGTATACATATATCCCCATATCCCCTCCCTCTTGCATTTCCCTCCCACCTTCCCTATCCCACCCCTCTAGGTGGTCACAAAGCACCGAGCTGATCTCCCTGTGCTATGCGGCTGCTTCCCACTAGCTATCGATTTTACATTTGGTAGTGTATATATGTCCATGCCACTCTCTCACTTCGTCCCAGCTTACCCTTCCCCCTCCCCGTGTCCTCAAGTCCACTCTCTACATCTGTGTCTTTATTCCCGTCCTGCCCCTAGGTTCTTCATGACCATTTTTTTTTCTTAGATTCCATATATATGTGTTAGCATATGGTATTTGTTTTTCTCTTTCTGACTTACTTCACTCTGTATGACAGACTCTAGGTCCATCCACCTCACTACAAATAACTCAATTTCATTTCTTTTTATGGCTGAGTAATATTCCATTGTATATATGTGCCACATCTTCTTTATCCATTCATCTGTCGATGGACACTTAGGTTGCTTCCATGTCCTGGCTATTGTAAATAGAGCTGCAATGAACATTGTAGTACATGACTCTTTTTGAAACAAATAAGGGTTTGAATGTCGTAGCCTGCACAAGGAAATCAGGTCTATAAAGAAAAAATTTTTTAAAATATTTTGTTCACTATTTGAAGTGACTGGAATGCTTTATTTCAATCAAAAAAAGTAAAAGTAGAAGATTGACATATCTTTTAAATACATTTAAAAGTTAAAGTCCTTAAACTGCAAGAAAATAAGATCAATCTCGTTAAATGAAGGAAATTATGGTGAGATTTAACAACAAAGTTAAATCATGTTAATCTCATTTACTAACACCTTTCAAAATTTCTATCTTCGGTGAGTTAAATAAGGATAGGCTTTTTTTTTTAATCTGATGAATTCTGACAACCTAAAACGATGATCCTCAAACTCAGAATTGTCTACTCGCATGATTACTAAAATGCAGATTCTTAGGCACCCAGTCCGCCCCTGAGATTCAGAGTCATGGGTTTTTTGGTTTGTTTGCTTTTTTTCTTTTTAACAACTATCTTAGGGGATTTTGATTAAGTGGTGTAAACTTTTTAAAGAAATATAATTTAGTAAAATTCAACCCTTATGTATTGGATTGGGCTCACAATTCTTTTATGAGTCAAGTTGGGGGTATGTAATTATTAACCATATCTTCTTAATCAATAGGAAAGTGACTTTTTAAAAATTAATAGACTTTTTTTTTTTTAGCAGTTCTAGCTTTACAGAAAAATTGAGGGTAAAATGTCCCTATATCCCAGTTTCCTCTATTATTAACATGTTGCATTCACGTGGTACATTTGTTACAACTGATGAGCCAGTACTGGAAAGTGACTTTGAAATGACATGTCCAAGGCCACAAGTGTCTGGGCTTCTGCTGGGAACCAAGCCACACCCACACCCTCACTTGAACAAGCTGCCTGGTACTTTCCCTTGAAAGATGTTCTATACAGATTAACACCATAATGACTGTAATTGTTCTGTGCCAGTATCTGAACACAGGTGGCAGCAGGACTCATTCGACTAAGCACTTCGGTTGGTGCCTGGGGTGGTTGGTATTTATCCTGGCTCCATCTGATATTTCCAGATTTGTGTGATGATTAGATTTAAAGATCTATGTGATTAATCCACTTGTGATTATGTAAAAACAACATCAGACAACATTTGCAGGATACCTGTTCTACTGCTGTATGATGTAATCGGTGTAATTAGGAAGGGTTTTATATCTACAATTCAAACTTTCATATCCACTTGTTTGGAAAGAAGATACACTTTTTAGAATAGCATCTTCAACTACAAATATGTTTGAAAAAGGTTTCGATGTATCATTGCAGTTACCGCAGAGATGAGCAAGAGGTAAACTGCTAACATGTAACAGAGATTTGATGTTCCTTTAAATAGAACTAAATTAGCATAGATATTGCATTAGCAGGAATCTTATTAATTTTGTCACTACTATTTTTAAATAAAGTGCGTTTAAAATTTAGTTGCCTAAGAAATCTGTGATGTGAGCATATCATCTTGACTCCCGGCATTGTGATCGAGGAAGAGGCTGACGAGAGGAATCGCTGATGAGAGCCGGGCGGTTGCTCAGCGGACGAGAGGGCGCCTTCTCGCTGGTTGGGGGCTTCTGGCCCTCACCTGCCAAAGTGTGAGAATCTTTTACTGGTTTATCTAACACATGAGTACTAGTCCCTGTCGTGTGCCAAGCGCCCTGGCCGGGCAGCGGACTGGCACTGCGGCCAAACTGAAAACAAACGAAGAATAGGTGCCCCGCGGCGTCCCAAAGCGCACGACACCCCGGAATCCCCCCGCCCTCCGGCTGCTCCTCAGAGGGGCGTGGCCCAACGCGCGGGCGGGGGCGGGGCCTGTCGCCCGGGAAACCACGGGCAGAGCCTCCCTGCTTTTCCAGGCCACAGTTTCGGTTGAACTGTTTCAGGTGGACGCCCTGGGCCATTGCTGCCCCCGGACGCCAGTGGGGGAAGAAGGGTCTCCGAGGCTCAAGTGCACCGAGGCCCCAGCCGCCCTTTGCGACGCCGCCGCGGGCTTCGGGAGCAATAGATGTGGTTTGGGTTGGTTTCGCCCAGACCTGGTGGTGCCTCGGTCAGGGTGGCCAACAGGCCCGGCCCTAATCTCCTACGTCTCGAAGTCTGCGTGCCCCTCGCCTGGAGAAGCAGAAGCGCGGACGCCGGAAAGAGCCGCTGCTGGCCGTGGGGAAGAAAGTTCCCTACTCACCCTCGGCCTCGGCCTGGGCCGCCCAAGTAGGGTAGGTTGCTACAAACCACGCCACAGCTCAAACTCCCATACTAGTGGTAGCTTCTGGAGGGCAATCATCGTCACCACCTGTTTCTGGCTTGGAGCGTTGGAAAGTTGACTATGACGTAGCTTTGAAGGGATTCCTGCTCAGGCTCGCAGGTCACCTTTGTAGATGTCAGTCTGTTGTTGCCCAACTAGGGTCCACAGAAGCTTGACCTTATGAACATCCGGCATGTGAGTGACACTGATTAATCAGTGGTTTAATCAACGAAGGCACGTGTATTACCTACCTACTTTATCCCTTCACTACCTCTTCCCAAGGGGTTCTCACGGGCTCAAAAACTCTTCCACAGGGAGATCAGCTCCGTGCTTTGCGACCACCTAGAGGTGGGATAAGGAAGGTAGGTGGGAGGGAGACGCAAGAGGGAGGGGATATGGGGATATACGTATGCATATAGCCGATTCCCTTTGTTTTACAGCAAAAACTAACACAACACTGTAAAGCAATTATATGCCAATGAAGATATTAAAAAATAAAAAAAAACTTCCCCAGTGAATTCCAGTAGATAATGATTTTGGAGTCTCTTTTAAGGTCCAATTCCTCAAGGACAGTCCAGGGAATCTCACCACTTCCCTGCTTCCTCCAAAGACATAAGCCTCAACCAGGACCAGCTTCGTAAAGGGTCAACCTGTGCAGTCACAGGGCTCCAGGCTCAGAAGGACACCGTGATGAGAGGGCCCTGTGCTTGCTTTAATGCTCTGTAGTCGAAATCTTAGAATTCTTCATTTTTGAACAAAGGGCCCCCTATTTTCATTTTTCACTGGGCCCAGCCAAATATGCACCAACTCTCCTCTTTTCCCAAAGGCTTTCTTTGGTGACATTCAATTATACAAAAACATAATTACAAGGGTTCTTCTCTAGACCTCTCAGTAGCTACTAAGACATCCAGAGACAGAGGAGGGATGATTATACTGACTAAACTGAGAGTTGTTGAAATATTGAGACCTTTGTGATCCAGTGCTCACCCCCCACTCCTCTTCATATTTTAGGGTCTTTGAAGAATGTGCAAAATGTGGAAATGCAACACCTCTGAGGGCAACAACGTTTGGCTCCTTGCCGAAGGAGAGAAACAGGTAAGGAATCAGCCAATCGTGTATCGACGGGTGGGTGCTCTGGGACTGTTTTTACAGGTGCCCTGGAAGGGCTGGTGCAGGTGGGTGTGGGGGAATGCAGAGAGCAGAGGCGGCATTGACATGGTTCAGAGGAAGTAAGAGTCTCGGAGAAGGAGATTCTAAATCTGGGCCGTCCAGTTCTGTAGCCACAAACTACAGGTGGCTCCTGAGCACTTGAAGTGTGGCTGTCTGAAATACGATGTGCTCTAAATGTGCAAAGAACTCCAGATTTCAAAGTCTCCCTTTTTATAGTAAAATATTCTATTTTTTAAAATAAATTGCATGTTGATATTTTGGATATATTAAGCATTAACATGAATTGCACTTGTTCATTTTTATTTTTTAACGTGACTAGTGGAGAATTTCATATGTGTGCTCACGTTACGTTTCTTTTGGAGAGCTCTCTTCTAAAGGTTTTGGAGTATTGGAAACTGTTTACTTTAAAAGTTCAGAAAATGCTGCCTCTCCTCAAGAAACTCACATTTCCCTTCATCCCCCAGAACGTACCCCTACCTGCCATTGCCCTGTCACCCACATCACCTGCAACCTTACTAACCCAGTAGCCTTGAACTAAAGGCCTCAGCATTTAAAAAACTACCGCCTAACCATAAGTAATCTAGAATTTCAGAATTATAGTCACTTTTACAGGAAAGAAAGGGTCAAACTTCTGTCAGCTGTTGCCACTAGAATCAATTCAGGTGCTTGTAGAGCTATGTCTGCTACTTTGGCTCTTTAACTGTTCAGATTGGCAGAAGCAAATTATTGAAAACCTGTGGAGAAGGGAAGGAAGAAGTAAGAGGGGGAAGGTAGTCACCTCCCCAGCTTTCACTCCAAGTCATTATGTTGTTACAAATTACGGGATTACAGCAGCCTTGGCCTGACTTCTTCTTGTCTGTCATACCACCTTAAAAAGCAACTAGCTCTGGTGAAGAAATTACCTGGTGCTCTGGTCTGAAGTATAGATAAGAATGGAAGGTTATCTGTAATTTAAGCTCTCACTTGAGCAACTCCCTTTAGTTAGGAAATGTACAATGGGTGGACTCCAATATTTTAATCTCCACTGTTTTGAATGGCTCTTAAAAGCAGTGTGGTGAGTGAAGATGTTAGCTCTGAACCAACGTGTATTAGATGCTGGTCTTAACCCAGTCTTTCTAGAGCCTCTCGTTCACTGGAAAGTAGCTCCAAATGTGTACGTAAGAGAGCTGAGGCCCAGGCCTCAGCTCAGATTGAGCTTCTCAATATCACTGGATTGCCTCAATCTTCTGTGAAAGGGGTCTGCCCAACAGCTGTGGTGGTAGCAGAGCATTTGCTGACATTCTCCCATCCTTTGGTGTGCCTTCCATGGCATGGTTCAGTTTGTTTTCATATTGCCCACATTTTCCAGAGTGATTCAGTTTTAGGTTTGTGTCTTCCACTGAATGATTTGGCTTCATCTGTGAGCTACTTGACCCAAGAGTTGGCTTTGCCCACCCACTGCTTACCCCTTCACCTATGAGCCTTACTCTCAGCTGTCCTCTTGAAGTACTTTGCCTCATGAGCTACACTATCTGACCAAAGCCCAGAACCTGGATTCCACAACCTTAGACACCTGTGGATGACTGAAATGAAACTCTGTCCCATCAGTGCGGGAGGACCTACCATCACATGGACATGTCTAGACAAGAGATAAAGCTTTAAGCAGAAAAAGCCTTGGCAAATTGAGTTGGTGAGAATCTAGCTCAAAATACTGCCTGAGCTTCTGAGGCTTCCATGATCTCACCCAACTTGCAAAGGCCAAACTTCTGTGCACCTTTCAACCATGATCAAGTCAGCACTCCAAGATAGGATTGAGGTGTCTTCATCAAAGAATGTGAAATATTTGGGAATCCCTGGAAGTGATGCCTTGGAGAGAATAACTTGGAATTCTGGACTTTTTACAATTTCCAGGAGGTTGAAGCCCGAGTGTTGCCCCTGGTACCAAGTAAGATATCTATCAAATAGGTGTGTACTAAGAAGAGCTTAGTCTTGTCCTGATCTTTGACTTTTGGCAGTGAAGTTATCTTGGCTTATAGTTTTCTTTGTTAGAAATTTTTAACTACAAATTCAATGTTTTCAATAGATATAGGACTATTTAGGTTATGTGCTTAAGTGAGCCTTGGTAGCTTCTGCCTTGAAAGGAATTTGTTTCATCCAAGTTTTTGAATTTGGCATGAGCATGCATTGTTGATGATGTCGTCTTATTCTTTTATTTTTTTTGATCTGTCTTAAAAGGTCAATTTTTCCTTCATATCTGAAAGACATTTTCCCTGGGCATGGTATTCTGGGTTAACAGTATTTTTCCTTCATTGTTTTAAATATGTCACTCCATTGTATTCTGGGTTGCATGGTCTCTAAGTCCCCCCCACTGTAATTCTTAATTTTGTTCCTGTGTATTGTATCTTTTTTCTGTGGCCACCTTCAATATTTTCTTTTTAACTTTGGTTTTCCAGCAGTTTGAGTATGATGTGTCAGGGTGTGCATTTTTTAATATTTATCATGTTTGAAAATATTTGGGTTTCTTGGATCTGTGGTTTGGTGTATATTGTTGTTTTTTTTGAAGATTCAGCCATTCTTTCTTCAAATATTACTTCTGCTATTCTCTCTCTTTTCTGGAATTCCAAATCTCTGCTGAAATTTCCTATCTGTTCAGCCATGTTTCCCACTAGAACCTTTAGTATATGTGATTATTAATGTGTTAAAGTTACTTTAAATTTCCTCTCTCATAGTTCCAACACTTAAGTTCTCTCTGAATCTGGTTCTGTTAATTGCTTTCTCTCTTGCCCTTGGGTTTTTGGGGTTTTTTTTCCTCCTTTTTATATGTCTCATATACCAGGCATCTTGTGTAGAAGAGTAAAGATTATGGTAAAGAGAACGTATGCCTCAAAATAAGCATGTTTCTTCTGCTAGGTCAGTAATGTGGTGTGTTGAATCAATCTAACCAGTAGTTAAGGTGGGTTTGGTTTTTATTGTTCCACCTTCAGTACATGGCTAGTTTTGATTTCCTCTAGTGTTACCTTATGCTTAGGGTGTGGGCTGCAGAGTTAGAGGGATTTTCTCCACGTTCCTGTTTCACTCGCAGCTTCCAGCCTTTCCTCTGAATCTGCATCTCGAAGAGATCTCTCTCCATGCTTTTGCCTTTCCTCTTGCTTGTTGCCTGACGCTTGCTAGCTTGGGAGTGGGGGCCAGAGGACTCTTAGTCATTCTGGCCCAGCCTCTCTTAGGCAAGCCTTGTATTCTTAGGCCTTGAGAGTGGGGCTTTCTCAGACTTTCAGTCTCCCTGTGACAAACAAAATTTCTGCCTTGCATCTATGGTGAGTCTTGAGAAGATGAGAGTCTCCTGACCCTCTTGCAGCGTAGGAGCCCTCTAACTGTAATGGCGTGGGATCCTGGGCCAAGACGTTTCCTGCCCCTCCTTACCCAGAAGTAGGAGTTGTTTGTTTGTCCTCCCCTACTCCTACCCTTACTCAGTATCAAAGGTCCCTGGAGGCAATAGGGCTTGCTGTCCCTACCCCGGTGGCTATTATTTATAGGTAAGTAAGGGTCTGGGCAGGACTTTTACCTTTCTACAGTGGGAGCTTTCTGCCCTCCAACAGGCCTTCACCGCCAAGAGAGACTCTCTCTGGTCTCTTGCTTTGTCTTAAATCTTTCTCATCAGTACCCAGTAGAGAGCATGGAGAAGAGACTGAAATTGGGAGCAAACTCACTTTTTGTCTGAGGCTCCCAGGGGTTCTATACTCATGCTAGTCCACACTTGGCCTTTAGCAATTAATTAACAATTTTAGCTGACTTCTTAGCACCTTGTGTTGTACTTGATGTCTCTTCTTTTGTGCCTACAGCCTATCTGTCCGTGGTGGGGCCAGTCTTTCCCTGAATTTCAGGCTACTTGATTAGTCTGCAACCCTAGCTAGGGTGACCAACCATCCCAGATTGCCTGGGACTGAGAAGTTTCCCAGGACAGGAGACTTTCAGTACTAAACCCGGGAAAGTCCACTTGGTCACCCTAACCTCAGATCTCTGATAGGTTTAAGAAAAGTTATTTTGTAATATTTCTAGTTGTTAAGGTGAGACCGATGTTCCTTCTAGATTTCTGCATCTTCGGCAGAAGCCAAATTACTGAAATATTTATGCGTGTTGAATCTGAACAAAAATGGTTCTTGAGGTAGTAAGAAGCCATATGGGGAAACATCTGTTTCTTACTAAGGCAGAGGGGTTCTTGTGAAATCTTCCCTAAAATAGAGAATAAGAAAAATAAGTTTAGTCTCTGCCATTCTTTTGTTTGCCAGGAGCAGATTTATCTGATTACTTAAATGAACTCTAGTTGAAGAGGTAGATTCACATCTGTTCTTTCCACAAACTCTATTCATCATTTAGCTAGCACCGTATTTGGACTTTACTCCCCTTCAGGCAAGCATCTCCTATAGATTTTTGAGTGAAACTTAAAAAAAAAACTTTATGGTCTTTTGTTGATGAGGAAGAAGGCTGAGTATAACAATAAGCTTTGTACAAGAAGAATATTGACACCTCTGGGTAAACGTGTATGTGTGCATGCACATGCGTGTGGAACTTTGCTATCAAATGTCTGGGGACATATTTGATTTACATTGCTATGGGTGGTACATCTGGGTTTGGTGTTTTTGTTTCAGATAACATGGGAGCCAGGAGTGTTTATGATCCCTACAGCCAGCATTAATGGTTATATGGTACACAGCTTCAAGGCAATGCTCTGTATTTTGTGTAATAAGGAAGGCTCTATCATTTTCTCAGTTAATCTTTTGAGTATCCTTGAGCATCCAGGAGAAATACTTATGGCCTCTTGATGAGCTTGTAAGCTCTGTATGTGATATCTTCCTATTAAATGGTCAAGATAGTTTGATTAGTATAGTAAAAACACAAATCATAAGACTAGGAACATATATAATATCAACAACTATGTGGTTTATATGGCTATAGATATAATTATTATTATAATAGTAATAGCTAAGACTTGCATAATGTTTATTATATGTCAGGCATTATTCTGAGAGTTTTACATTCATTAACGTATTGAATCCTCACACAGAAAAAATTCATAATGATAACTTCATAATTATGATGCCAGCTATTACTATCCACATATTACAGATTAGTAAAATGAGAAACAAAGGGGTTTAATAGTGTGTTCAAGATCACGCTGATAGCAAGTGGTGGCATTGGGACTTGAGCCCATGCAGTCTGTTTCCAGGGTTCTTTTAACCACTAGGACAGTGATCAAAGACACATAAAAACAAACAAGGAAACAAACAAATAAATAAAAGAACCATAAAATAAACCAAACTGAAGAAAAACAAACACAGATACAGAGAACAGAGTAGTGTTTACAAGAAAGAGGAAGGGGGAAAGGGTGAAATGGGTAAAAGGGGTCAACTGTATGGTGGCAAATGGAAACTGAACTTTTGATGGTGAGCAAGCTGTAGTGTATACAGAAGTTGAAATGTAATTTTGTACATATGAAACCTGTATTATAAACCAATGTTACCTCAATAATTTTTTAAATTATTTTTTAAAAAGACACAGAAGAGGTAAATATTTCAACCTGCAGGAGGGTGTATGGGGGTGGGAGTTGTGTATATGTGAGAAAAGGCTTTTAAATAGCATTTTGATTTTAGGTTACGTACCAAACAAAGATGCGCAGAAAACTAAAAGAGGACATGCTAAGTAAGGAAAAGGATTCAGCAAATTTTACAATGGTGCCTTGAACTTACTACAAGTCAGTGGAATATGAGTTACACAGACCACTGTGATCAAATATTTGGTGGAAACTTCCTGTTTTGCAGATAACCTGGTAATGGTGGAAATGTGGAAAAAACAACTTGCAGGGAGATTGCTACTTCTGTGTCAAGTATTTTCTGTATAAAATACTTGAATACTTTCAGTTTCAAAATTGAAGATTACTCAGAAGCTACTTGCCATATAGAAAAAAATTGAGGCTGAAAAATTTTATCAGTACCATTTATGATAAAGTGAGAATAAAACAAATGAATGGTATGTATAAAGAACTTTGGTTTGAAAGTGACAAGGACATCATCAACTCACAAGAAACACAATAAGATTCACAAATGACTAGAAAATCCTGCAATCTTTGGAATCTTCCAAACCAGTTCTGGTAATCCAGAGGGCACATAGTAGGACAGTCAACAGGTATATCCACAGCTTTTGATGAGTCTGTAGCAGGGACTCTGACTTTCTTTCAAGAGTAGGATGCTTTGAGGACTTATGATTGGTTTTCAAACCAAGTGATTATTATAACAAAGAATAGTTTAAAACTATGGATGGGATGAAGTCTTAACCTAGCCTGACAGTAATCACTGATATCCTCTTTATACCTACGGGGTGAGCTAGATGACGTTATATAGCTCTTAAGTGGCACTCATTTATATATGAACCTGATAGTCTCACAAAGGCAAAAAGTGATTGTATTTGCATCTTTTCCTCTTTGAAGTAGGAAGTTCCCCCTTTCTTTTCACTTAGGGAAAAAAGCAGTAATTTCTTATATTGTACACTTTTTCTTGTTAAAAGTTTGATAGTTGTTTTTTTAGTTTTGTAGGAATTTAATTTTGTGAGCTAATTACACTAGGAACTAAAGTTGAGGAATTTACGTCTCACAACTTTATTAACTTTTTACCCTTTCTACTTTAGAAATTGATTTTAAATGAGGGTGGCAGGATGATGGTGGGTAAGATTAGTGCATTGGCATGACATATATGACTGAATGGAAGAAGGACAGTCAGTGATCTCACTGTGCATTCAACTATAAACATATAATTTAATGATTACACCGTGTAATCAC
The DNA here is from genome assembly GCF_965194825.1 of Balaenoptera physalus. Taxonomy (NCBI): domain Eukaryota; kingdom Metazoa; phylum Chordata; class Mammalia; order Artiodactyla; family Balaenopteridae; genus Balaenoptera; species Balaenoptera physalus. Next base: position 65,903,279 of record NC_138891.1, on the reverse strand, counting down.
CACTGACATCAAGAAATAGAAAGTTGCCGGCATTCCAGGAAATTTCTGCATGTTGCTTCCAAACCTATTCCTGTGTAATAATTCCTTTTTTCTATACCAGTGGTTCTCATAGTATGGTCTGGCATCAGCATCATCTGGGAATTTGTTAGAAATGCAAATTCTTGGGCCCTTCCCCAGACCTAATACACTTATACATTTTTTTGTAGGATGCATATTTATATGATTAAAGTATAAAGCATTGATTCTCAAACTTTAGCATATATCAGAAAAACCTGGGTGGCCTATTAAGACACAGATCCTGAGCCCTACATCTAGAGTTTCTGATGATCTCTTTCTGTTGTCTGCTTGATTCACTAATTTTAATTTTCCTATATCCTGGGTATATTTGACTCTGTGCTAGTCATTGCACTTGAAAGGTTATTTTGTAGGAATAATTGTGAGGCCTATAATGAAAATACTTTGCTCCAAAGACTATTTGCAGTTACTTCTGCCAGGCACCCACGGGCACTACCAGTCTGGGACCACCTGTTCAAAGTTTGCTATTTCCTAGAATACTCAAGGGATTGTTATTCTGTTTTAATTCTCCTCAGGTTATTCCAATTCTATTCACCTTCACTCTGAGATCCTGGAACCCAGATTGTTGTAGGGGAAGGTCTCCTGTCAGATTCCCCAACGTGCATGGACCCAGAGTTTTGTTTTCTGTCCCCTTCTGCACCCTGAAAGGCCATCAGAATGGAGTTTCTAATTTTCTGGGATTAGTTTCAGGCGTGTCTACTTCTCTAGATTCTTGACTTCTCTTTACTTTTTGCTGATAATTTCTTACTATTTTATAATCTCTTAGATGCTTTTAAAAAGATTATTTTAAATATATTTTATCCAGTTTTTTAGTTGTTTTCAGCTGTAGACCTGATGTGAACAACCTAAACGACCATTAGCAGAAATGGGAAATCTGCAAAATACATTATTAATGCACAGCAGGTTTTCAAAATACTGTGGTTTTTCAAAACATTAAAAATACATGGATGTTGATATCCTTAAAAAAAAACACCTTCTGTTTTTAGCTTATACCTTTATGCAGACATGGGACACACAAGATGATTTTGATACAAAAACTCTCCTTGTGAAAAGATTCCCAGGGTTGCATACTTATGACATTTAATCACTCCGAAATGGTCTGATTTTTACTAGTGGGATCCAAGGAATGCTTCCCACAGTTTCAGAAAGCCTCACAAAATGCAGAGATGTGCCTAGTACAGGATCCATTTCACAGTTTGTGGCACTTTCTATGAGGTTTAGTTTTTCCATAGCTGTCACAAGTCCGGAGACATGAAATTTAGGAAGCATAAATGGTTTACTCTTATCCCTATTAAGGTTTCTGTCTGGGATAGCACATGGAGTGCCCCAAACTTTATTTACTGTCAAGTTCTAAGCATTTGATGGATATTTTAACCACCTCTCTCCCCCGCCCCCAAAGTATATCACATCCCCTTTTTTCCCTATGTCAGATTGATCCCTTGAGGTAGGCAAGATTCTCAAAGAGGAAATGCCCCTTCCCAGCTTGTTCTTGACAAGGTAGAACACATTGTTTCTGGGTAAGGATGAGTCTGTTATATTAATCTTCATGTGTCTTATGAAGGGGATTGGAAACAGAAATACACTAATCCTGCACTTGACCATTTGGAAGGTAAACTGGTAGGCATTTTAGAGGTCAGAGGTTGTTAGGATGTGGTGAGATGCTTCATCTTGAGTACTCTAATTAGTGCTTAACAATTGGGATTTATAACAATCCCTGTAGGCTAGGCTTGGGGTAGGAATGAACACACTCTGACAGCTATTTCTAGAGAATTTTAAGGATGTTTGACAGTCACTTGATGACGTCAGGATTCCCTGAAAGGGGGAAGGGTTGGTTGTGGTAAGAGCCCATGACCCCTGGAAGCTTGTGGGTCAGGATTTAACCCTGGTGGTAGCAAGAATTAGCTTATCTCAGATGAAGGCTATAACTCAGCTAGTTAGAGCGGAGTATGCCTTAAGGTAGTACAACAGGTGCTGCTCCCAGTGCCTTTCTTTTCTCTCCCTGAGATGTGCCCTGAATCTGTGGGTTTATGGGACTAATGCAGGATGGGAGTCCCGCCAGATTAGAGGGGCACTGAGTCCCCTCAGTCTGTTTTTTTTTTATCAGTTTAGAGGGTGATGTCATTGACAGGTAAACCAGTAAATCTAAACTCTAGCTATCTTGTCCCTGGACCTAAAGCTCATGTTTTGAATACAGACCTTCAAACTGAAACACAGAATGTAGGAACTCTCCAGTTCAGAGCTACAAATAACAAGGGGCCTTTCCACAGGGCCTTTGCAGCCACGGACTTTTGAAATTACAAGTCATGACCCACCACAGTCCACCCCTTAGTTGACAACTTGTGTCTAGACCAATATGATGACTCCAGACCAACATGATGCCATCATTATTTTCATATATCTCATCACCTAAAAATAGAAATATTTAGTTCACAAATAATAAACTTCCTTAATATAAATTCCCACTTTATCACAAAGTATGGAAAACCAGGACCACATGAAATTCACTCAGCTTAGCCACTTCCTTATGGATATATCTTATTGAATCCCATGTGTTTTGGGAATTGTCTGGGATATAGGTATTTTTCCTTTTTAATAGCACATAGTCCTCCTTCCTAGCTAGAATATAATATTAAGGACATGTGGTTTTAGAGCACTGTATATCTTTTGACTACCATTTCTTCAGCATTACTGTTGCGTATATATAGTAGCTGTATCACAGATCTCTGAGTTACTTTGTCAATCTAAACTGTGGAAATTATAAATTCTGTCCTGGATCCCAATAAGGATTTTAGGGAGCCATTTAGTGGCTCCCAGTGCTGGTCTAGTTAGTCCCAAATAGCAGCACCTACTGTATTTTTCATGCAGCCATTGAATTGGTCCTCATATCCAATAGGTAGGAGAATTAGGAGTGGGTGTACACTTTTTGCCAAAACCCAGAGTCCAATTTTTGGTACTTAATATGGGTGTTATAGGATAAGATCTTTATGAGCATCCTTGATGTTACAAGTACTGGTGCCTATTCCCTTCAGCTCAGACTCAAGAGACGCATATATAGATAGGATTGGGGACTGTGCTTAGGGCAGGGACAGCAGAGTCCAGGAAGTGTCTCAGGGTTTGGGGAATGGGTCATTTCTCTGACAGCTCCAGTTAAATGGCCAGCTACAGTTAACCCTGTTCCAGCTGATAGAGATTTCATAAGTTTAATGTGCTCCCATCCCCACATGTATCTTTTCTTATAACTGCAATAGGGCCTCCATTATCACTTTTAAATTTAGCCTTTGCATAAACTATCCAGGTTCTGAAATTTGCCTGGATTTTTACTTGGTACCATGATTTCACACCCTTCAATTGTTCTGGAATGAAGTATGTATCTTCACAGTTGAGATCTGTATTATTCTATATATGCAGCCTCTAGACTAATTAGATAACTTGGCATATGGCCAAATATATGCAATTTAGTCTTTTATTGAGAAAAGCCAATTATTACAGGTGTTCTGAATTACCTGAAATGTCTAGTGTGATCATTCCTTCAAGATAGAACTGCTATTATAACCAATGCTGTTGTATTATACTAGAATGAGGACCTCTAGCTTATTGGTTATAACCTTATTTATACTGGTATTATAGCCAGATCTTCTAGAATTTATCTTCACTATCTTCAATGTGGGTACCAGATATCTCTTTGAATTTCTTTCCAAGTTTCCATGCAGAGTTAGCTCCAGCTAACAGCTGTATGTGTTGGCATTGAAATTTTGGGCAACACTGGGTAAGAGTTCCTAGCCCAAGAGCCCCTGGAGGAGAGCCCTGTACTCATTCACTTTACTGGGAACTAATACCTGGAATAGTACAAAAATCAATAAATATTTTTGTCCTACTACACATCTTTGTCTTACTACAGTGAAGTCTTCATTGAGAAGACTTTCAAATGAGAGTGATTTCAAGAACCCTAGCCAGTAAAACCAGTGTTCTCAGAGGGAGGGGATGGTCCTCTCATTGGGTTTGGTGGCAGCCCAGTCGATTTCTTCCCTTGCATCCTTCCAAGCTTTTTCTGAGTAGAAATGGTAGAAATTGTTATAGAAGAAATGGTAAAATCATACAAAGAGTAGATCCAAGTCAGCTAGATGCTTTCTATAGCTGTCCAAAGTCATCATTTGGTCAACCTAGGGTGAACTTGATAGGTAGCTAAAGGTTCTTTTTTTATATGGGGAGAAGAGGAGAGGATGGGGCAGAGATAGTAGTTATGTCTTTCCTTTCTTTATTACCCATTCAGTGTTTCCAGACCTGTCCGTTGTTATGTCTGTTAGCCTATAGACTCCTGCAGAGATCCCTGTGGCTTGGTTTCCATGGAACATTTGTGTCTCAACCACACCCCACTCTGTACCCCACGCTATGTACCTACTAGTCTGTTACCTGTACATAAAGCCTCCTGTTCCCAAGTGTTCCCAATGAGGAAAGTGTCCTAGTCTGAGGACATTGGCCTCCCCACTAGGGCATTTATTTCAGGACTGTCTGAAGTTTGGGTATTAGGGTTGAAGAGCAGTCAGTAAGGTTGGCAATCGCTATTAGTTTTCTTGGTATTTCCTTACCATAACATTTATGGATTGCCCATCAATTTGGGCTTTTTGTACCCTATCTTTTAGTAGCCAGACCAGTAGGTCTTTCTACTGAGAACTTCTTTACATTTCCCCCCATTTTGCTTTGGTTATTTTGGGAACTGAAATTCCCAGAAGTCTCCTTAAGCCATCTTTTCCAAAACTGTGTATAAGAGAGACTGCTAGTTAACTACCTCTTTTTATTTTATTTTATTTTATTTTATTTTATTTTATTTTATTTATTTATTTATTTTTGGCTGTGTTGGGTCTTCGTTTCTGTGCGAGGGCTTTCTCCAGTTGTGGCAAGTGGGGGCCACTCTTCATTGCAGTGCGCGGGCCTCTCACTGTCGCGGCCTCTCTTGTTGCTGAGCACAGGCTCCAGATGCGCAGGCTCAGTAGTTGTGGCTCACGGGCGTAGTTGCTCCGTGGCATGTGGGATCTTCCCAGACCAGGGCTCGAACCCGTGTCCCCTGCATTGGCAGGCAGATTCTCAACCACTGCGCCACCAGGGAAGCCCTTAACTACTTCTTTATTCTTTTCTTCTTCTTTATTAACAGCATCCTGATTTGCATGGAGGTGGCAATGTTCTCAGCTAAAAAACTACATTGTCCAGCCTTCACTACTGATAAGGATGACAGTGCGACAGGGTTCTTATCAATGAGGTGTAATTAAAGGTGTGGAAGGGTTTCTAGTAAAGCCCCTTAAAAGGGGATAGCCTCAGGGCATATGCCCTTTTGCCCTAGTTTCTTCCCCTTCTTTCTACCTGCACCTTAGAGCAGATGGTGGGCATAGAATAGACACCTAGCAACAAGATGACCATGGGAGGAAAGCCAAGAGAATAGCTTGGGTCACATGTGAAAAGACTGGGTTAACAGGCAGGTAGGCCCTGTGTGTGAACTCAGACAGACTCCATAATTTTTCCACACTACCACTACCCCTGCCACCTTAAGGTTGGGGAAAAAAATTTCCTGTGTCACAACACATCCATACTGCTCACGTATCTCTAGCACTGTTTACAGTAGGAGTGTGCTGCCATAATTTACTCTCACTATCTGAGACCTAGACTTTTTTTGCATCTAAATCCATTAAAAATAATTATTTGGCCTCTTAACCCTAAGTTCAGAAGTTAACATTTCTTATTAATGGGAGGTCTAAGATCCTCCAGTGGAGTGGTGGCACACAATATGAAAGAAGTTCAGAAGACAGCAAGTTAGACAATTTTGACAATTAGATTTTTTTTAAAATTAATATCCACAGGTACTGGTTTTTAAAATAGTAGTAATATAAATATACCATGAGGTGGTTTTATAACACATTACCAGTTTAAATGTATATGTTCATATTTTAAGTTTTGTGGAAGTGAATTACTTTCTTTTTAGATTCCTATTTATTTTCAACCAGCTATTTCTGTTTTGTATTATTTGTAATAGTGTAACACTGGAACAGATTTAAGATCTCCAAATATAAAGGGTTATTGTGACAACTTATAAAGTTCCAAGAAAATTTGTGTATTAAGAATAGAAGTTACAAAATTGTATCTGTAAATGTCTCAGTTTATAGGAAGGTAATTTCTGTGTGTACGTATGTATTCTCTAGAAGGCTTTTATATCAAGCTGTTATTTTCTTTCTAGATAAATGGGATAATAGCTTTTTAGTGTTCTTTTTTCTTTAATTTTTCTTTAATGAGTTAACTTTTTTCATAAGAACAATTTTTTTAAGATTAAAATAACTTCCTCACGATGGATAGTTAACAAGAGAAACAGAAGAGTGTTGCTGAGAAATGAATAGCAGGAAGAAGTAAGGAACTGCAGGAACCAAGGGGCGCTTACTTTTGTTGCTGAGACACCGTCATAGCTGCTGGATGACTCAGATTACTGCGGCTCAAGAACTGATCCTGAGCTGCTGTGGGATCTGAATGGCAATGAGATGAGCCCTGGCTGTAATGCCAGGGATGCTCTTTCTTGTTTGCTTTTACTTCTTACTTCCTCATGTTACCTTCCCCCATCCCATGTTAACATGTCTCTGTGATCCTTAAAACCTGTACTTTCATTTATTCAGTATAACACTAGAATCCAGGTTATATGCCAAACCCCTAAGTAATGCTGAGGATATACCAGCAAGCCAAACAGACCTTCGTGGAATTACTGTCCACAGGTAGAGATAGATGCTAATCAGATCATACAAATGTATAGATTGGGACAGAATGGGATAAGAACTATGGAAGAAAAGAATTGGCTGCTAGGAAGTAGAGTTAGTGGGTGAGAGGGGAGACCTACATTATATTATGCACTCAGTATGCCAATCAGAACTCGATTTAAGCTAAGAACTGTAGGAGAGGCAAGAGTCAGGTAAGTGGCGATTGTGGTGGGAGGAAGAAGAATTTTAGACAGAGGAAACAGCACGTGTGAATGCCCTGAGCAGCAGTGAGCCTCGTAGGCCTAAGGAAGTGAAAGGATGGTGGCCAGAGCATAGATAGTAAAGAGAATGACTCGAGATGAGCGTGCAAAGGTAAGAAGAGGCCAAATCACATAGGGCTTTGTAAAGCATGATAGAATTTTATCTTTTTTCCTAAGCAAGAAAGACATTGAAAGATTTTGAACTGAAAAATACATTAATCAGGTTAGGTTTCATACTGGCTGTGGTATGGCAAATGGATTGGAGGAAGACACAAGAATGGGATTAGAAAAAACAGGAGGTAACTGATAAATTGTAAATATCACAGTGGTCCATTAAGAGCCAGTCACAGATTCAGTCATTTATACTGCAACTCTAGTTAAATGAGAGAGTATTCAGAAGCAATTGTAGGTGCTAGCCCAGAATTTGTAAGCTTAGCTAGCTATTACAGTTAGCAGTCTCTGCTTTTGAATTGGCTGCCCATCTTCACTCTTCTCTGTAATGGTCCCCATGTTTGCCATAGATAAACTTTTGAGCAGTGGCCATGTCTGAGTTATAAAGTAAACTTTCTGCTTTGCCCAAAGAATTGAAGCCACAGTTATAAAAAGGATTGAAGAAATAATGAGTGCTTAGTATTGTACCAGGCACTGGCATATGGAGTGAGTAAAAACAGAGTTCCTACCCTCATGGGACTAATTAAATAGACTGGGGAGAATATTAAATCTTGCAGATGTAATTACAGACTGTGAGATGACCATGTCTACTTGGCTTGTCAGCCACTAAACAAAATCTCAAGGTATATTCTTCACGGATCCCAGACCGAGGGCTACCTGGTATGATTGTGCAGTTGGGGTGTTACACAAAGATGCCTAGCCAAGGAAGTTAGTGGGGACTAAAGCTCTGTCAGAATTTACCTTGCCAAGCCATGCCCTTGTGCAAGGCTACATCTTTACAAAGGAAGGGTATGTTTTTCTTTGTACTAAGGTGTCAGTAGCATCTTTTCCTCTGATATTAGAAGGGAATTCCCTATTCGCAAAATTGAATGGGAGGCTCTACCTTGTAAATGTGTAGCTGACTTGAGCACAGAAATGTATCTGAGGTGAATGTAAAAGACATGAGTGGGTATAATTGTAGACTTAGAAAAAATGGAAAATAAAACTGGAAAGTGAAAAGGCGTAGGACATTGATGTTTTTAGGGCATAAATTTTTGAAAAATAGATCCTACGTCTGCAGGAATTAGAGCAATATTAAAGACCTAAGACAAAGTAGATAAAGACAACCCAGTGGTGGGACAGTGGAGGAAAGAGCTGCACTATGCATTACAGGAGTGGTTATACTGGGTTGAATGAACTCGTAGGCATCACGTTGGGAAGAGCTGTGGTGGAGGAAAAAGGGGTCCATGTATAAAATTATGTATTTCTGTATCCTGAGCCTAGCTAATTGAACAAATCTTTACTCCCAAATTTTAAAATGTCAGACTTCGTTCTGAAATCATGGACTCTGTTTGTAGAAATGGTCTTGCTTCTGGGAAGAATCTTGTCAGAATAAATCCAGAAACAAAAAGCAGAGAACAAGGAGCCTGGTACCTTGAAGTCATGGCTCTTCCCAACAGTTGTATCATACTGGACAACTGGAGCAGACCTCTCTGAGCCTTAGTATTTCATCTGAAAATTAGAGGCTACTTTCCTTGGTGGGTTATGAATCTTGAAAGGTATTGAGAAAAAAAACTCTGTAAACTGTGAGGCAATAAGAAGGTAAGTTTTTCATTAAATGCTGAGTTTCAGTGGCCTGACTCTGCTGTGGGTTTAGTTGGCTGGGTCAGCAGAATCTGTACCTTGGAACAGTCTCTTTCTGAGTGGAGGTCTGGGCTGACTTCTGGCAGCACCAAGGGCTTTGACTACACTCTAGCACTGATAATTGAAAAAAATTTTAGTCGTACAGATTCAAGACAATAAGTTTCCTAACTCAGGTTATGTTTTGAGCACAGGCCATATGTCTTCTAATGGAATCTGTGGTCAAATAGGATCTTCTCTCCTTTTCATGAGGCCCATAAAATCAAGGTAACTGTCAACGCACCAGCACCAACCGTAACAGGAGAATTAGAGAGCTCCGTCCCCCTCGGCTGCTGGTTTGTGGGACATCTGCAGCCTACACAGGACTGGTCCACTGCTCCTCAGGCTCAGTCCCTCACTTGCCTTCTTTCTCTTGACAGATATTTTGAGCTAGTGAGGATCATAGAAAAGAGTGGGAAGATAAGTAAAAGTATCTATCAGGTTTCTTTTTTTCCTCTTGTGGTCATTGCTAAAACAATAGTATCCAAATGAAGTTTAATCCCTGTGTAACTTCTGACTAGAGCAAGAACCATAAAAATAAAAGGCAATTCAATGTGTCTTCCCACATTTATAGGAAGATTGCCTTCCCCACTTTCTAAGTTGCTGAGACAGAAGTACAATGTTCGATTCATGCCCATCTGAAAGGATGTTGAAGTTCAGTTTGTGTGAGGACACTGGATTGGACACTAGAGGGTCAGCAGATTGGCAAGGTGGTCCAGGTGATAGGAAGATGTGTCATCCACATTGAACATGTGCAGCAGGAGAAAGCTTATGTCCGTGTGGGTATTCACCCCAGCAAAGTGGTTATCGCTAGGACAAAACTGAACTAAAACTGCAAAAAGACCCTTGAACATAAAGCCAAATGTCACCCAATAAGGAAGTAAAAGGACAACTGTAAGGAAGAAACAATTGAAGTGATGCAGGAATAAAATAATCTTATCTACAACTTCCATTAAGAAATGCTAAACATATGGTCACCTTATCTTTGATAAAGGAGGCAAGCATATACAGTGGAGAAAAGACAGCCTCTTCAATAAGTGGTGCTGGGAAAATTGGACAGGTACATGTAAAAGTATGAAATTAGAACACTCCCTGACACCATACACAAAAATAAACTCAAAATGGATTAAAGACCTAAATGTAAAGCCAGGCACTATCAAACTCTTAGAGGAAAACATAGGCAGAACACTCTATGACATAAATCACAGCAAGATCCTTTTTGACCCAGCTCCTAGAGAAATGGAAATAAAAACACAAATAAACAAATGGGACCTAATGAAACTTAAAAGCTTTTGCACAGCAAAGGAAACCATAAACAAGACCAAAAGACAACCCTCAGAATGGGAGAAAATATTTGCAAATGAAGCAACTGACAAAGGATTAATCTCCAAGATTTACAAGCAGCTCATGCAGCTCAATAACAAAAAAACAAACAACCCAATCCAAAAATGGGCAGAAGACCTAAATAGACATTTCTCCAAAGAAGATATACAGATTGCCAACAGACACATGAAAGAATGCTCAACATCATTAATCATTAGAGAAATGCAAATCAAAACTATAATGAGGTATCATCTCACACTGGTCAGAATGGCCATCATCAGAAAATCTACAAACAATAAATGCTGGAGAGGGTGTGGAGAAAACGGAACACTCTTGCACTGTTCTTGGGAATGTAAATTGATACAGCCACTATGGAGAACAGTATGGAGGTTCCTTAAAAAACTAAAAATAGAACTACCATACGACCCAGCAATCCCACTCCTGGGCATATACCCTGAGAAAACCATAATTCAAAAAGAGTCATGTACCAAAATGTTCATTGCAGCTCTATTTACAATAGCCAGGACATGGAAGCAACCTAAGTGTCCATCATCGGATGAATGGATAAAGAAGATGTGGCACATATATACAATGGAATATTACTCAGCCATAAAAAGAAATGAAATGGAGGTATTTGTAATGAGGTGGATGGAGTTAGAGTCTGTCATACAGAGTGAAGTAAGTCAGAAAGAGAAAAACAAATACAGTATGCTAACACATATATATGGAATCTAAGGAAAAAAAAAAAAAGGTCATGAAGAACCTAGTGGCAAGATGGGAATAAAGACACAGACCTACTAGAGAATGGACTTGAGGATATGGGGAGGGGGAGGGGTGAGATGTGACAGGGTGAGAGAGTGTCATGGACATATATACACTACCAAATGTAAAATAGATAGCTAGTGGGAAGCAGCCACATAGCACAGGGAGACCAGCTCGGTGGTTTGTGACCGCCTGGGGGGGTGGGATGGGGAGGGTGGGAGGGAGGGAGATGCAGGAGGGAGGAGATATGGGAACGTGTGTATATGTGTAGCTGATTCACTTTGTTATAAAGCAGAAACTAACACACCATTGTGAAGCAATTATACTTCAATAAAGATGTTTAAAAAAAATAAAATAAAAAGAAATGCTAAAATTAGTATGTGTATGTATATATATCAATCAACAGATAGATTTTTTTAATATAATTCATTTATGTACATAAATATAAATATATATTCATGTGTATATATTCATAAACATGTGTCTAATATCTTTATGAAGACCCATGGGGAGATTTCCTTATCTCCACATTAAAAATAATTTTGCTTCTCATGAATGACAGATTTGTCTAATTTTTGGAGACCCTGATCTTGTAACGGATCAAGTTCCTCATTTTCATAGAGTGTTCTGATGCCCAAAGCACACATATGACAGAAAAATGGGCAAAAGGTTTTAACAGACCACATATATACACAAAAGGGTTATAAAAAATGGCTCTTAAAACATATAAAAAGATATCTAGCCTTACTCAGAGAAATGCAAAGTAAAATTACAGTGAAATACTATTTCTCATCTATCAGATGAGGGAAAGTTGGATAATATGATACCCCTTGAGCATTTAGCTCTGGTGACCAGAGGGGAGTGTGCTGCAGGGCCCCATAGGATGTCTCCTACATAAGGCCACTTCTCCAAGATCAAGGAAATGTAACTGACCTACCTCATACATAGAAATAAACATAGAGAATTAGGCAAAATGAGGAGATAGAGAAATATGTTTCAAACAAGATAAAACCCTGGAAAAAGAATTAAGTGAAGTAAAGATACCCAATAAGAGTTCAACGTAATGATCATAAAGATAATCAGCAAACTTAAGAGAAGAATAGATAGACACAGGATTTTAATAAAGAGTTAGAAAATATAAAGAACCAAACACAGCTGAAGAATACAATAACTGAAATTAAAAATACACTAGAGGGACTTCCCTGGTGGCGCAGTGGTTAAGAATCCACCTACCAATGCAGGGGACATGGGTTCGAGCCCTGGTCTGGGAAGATCCCACATGCCTCGGAGCAACTGAGCCCATGAGCCACAAGTACTGAGCCTGCACTCTAGAGCCTGCGTGCCACAACTACTGAACCTGTGTGCCACAACTACTGAAGCCCACGTGCCTAGAGCTCGTGCTCCACAACAAGAGAAACCACCGCAACGAGAAGCTTGCACACTGCAATGAAGAGTAGCCCCCGCTCACCGCAGCTAGAGAAAGCCTGCACACAGCAACGAAGACCCAATGCAGCCAAAAATAAGTAAATAAATAAATATTAATTTATTTAAATAAATAAATAAATAAAAATACGCTAGAAGGAATCAACAATAGATAAAATGATGCAGAGGAATGGATCAGCAAACTGAAAGGCAGAGTAGTGGATATCACCCAAGCTGAACAGAAAAAAGAAAAAATCCAATGAGATATCACATCACATCTGTAAGAAGGGCTATTATCAAAAAGACAAATAAGTGTTGATGAAGATGTGGAGAAAAGAGAACGCTAATGCACTGTTGGTGGGAATGAAAATTGGTGCAGCCACTATGGAAAACAGTATGGAGTTTCCTCAAAAAATTAAAAATAGAATTATCGTATGTTTCAGCAATTTCTGGATATTTATCTGAAGAAAATAAAAATGAAAACTCTAATTTGAAAAGATACATGCACTCCAATGTTCATAGCAACACTATTTACAATAGCCAAAACATGGAAGCTTTTTATTTTATACATAGTAATTTCTACCTCTTAATCCCCTGCCCCTATCTTGCCCCTCCCCCTACTGATAACCACTAGTTTTTTCTCTGTATCTGTGAGTCTGCTTCTTTTTTGTTTTATTCACTAGTTTATTTTTTAGATTCTACATATGTGATATCATTCAGTATTTGTCTTTCTCTGACATTTCACTTTGCATAATATTATCCATGTCCATCCATGTTGATGCAAATGACAAAATTTCATTCTTTTTTATAGCTGGGTAATACCCATATATATATATATGTGTGTGTGTGTGTGTGTGTGTGTGTATATATATATATATATATATATATATATATATATATATATATATATATTATCCATTCATCTGTTGATGAATACTTGGGATGCTTCCACATCTTGACTATTGTATATAATGCTGCTATGAACATTGGGGTGCATGTATCTTTTTGAATTAGTGTTCTTGTTTTTCTGGATATATACCCAGGAGTGGAATTGTTGGGTCATATGGTAGTTGTATTTTTAGTTTTTTGAGAAACCTCCATACTGTTTTCCACAGTGGCTGTACCAATTTATATTCCCAACAACAGTGTAGGAGGGTTCCCTTTTCTCCACATCCTCTCCAATATTCATTATTTGTGTTCTTTCTGATGATAGCCATTCTGACAGGTGTGAGGTGAATATCTCATTGTGGTTTTGACTTGCATTTCCCTGATTATTAGTGATGTCGAGCATCTTTTCATGTGCCTATCGGCCATCTGCATTTCCTCTTCAGAAAAAATGTCTGTTCAGTTCTTCTGTCCATTTTTTAATCAGGTTGTTTGTTTTATGTTGAGTTGTATGAGCTATTTATATATTTTGGATATTAACTCCTTATCAGTCATATCATTTGCAAATATTTTCTCACATTCAGTAGGTTGTCTTCAATGGTTTCTGCTGTGCAAAAGCTTTTAAGTTTAATTAGGTCCCATTTGTTCATTTTTGCTTTTAGTTCCTTTGCTTTAGGAGACAGATCCAAAAAAAATATTGCTGCAATTTATGTCAAAGAGTGTCCTGCCTATGTTTTCCTCTAGGATTTTTACGGTTTCTGGTCTCACATTTAGGTCTTTAATCCATTTTGAGTTTATTTTTGTGTATAGTGTTAAGAGAATGTTCTAACTTCATTATTTTACATGTAGCTATCCAGTTTTCCTACCACCACTTATTGAAGAGACTGTGTTTTCTCCATTGTATATTCTTGCCTCCTTTGTTGTAGATTAATTGACCATGAGTGTGTGTGTTTATTTCTGGGCTTTCTATCCTGTTCCATTGATCTATGTGTCCATTTTTGTGACAGTACCATACTGTTTTGATTACTGTAACTTTGTAGTATAATCTGAAGTCAGGGAGCATGATTCCTACAGCTCTGTTCTTTCTCAAGATTGTTTTGGCTATTCAGGGTCTTTTGTGTTTCCATACAAATTTAAAAATTTTTTGTTCTAGTTCTGTGAAAAATGCCATTGGCATTTTGATAAAAATTGCATTGAATCTATAGATTGCCTTGGGTAGTATGGTCATTTTAACAATATTAATTCTTCCAGTCCAAGAACATGGTATATCTTTCCATCTGTTTGTGTCATCCTCCATTTCTTTCATCAGTGTCTTAGAGTTTTCCAAGTACAGGCCTTTTACCTCCTAAGGTAGGTTTATTCCTAGGTATTTTATTCTTTTGACCTGATGGTAAGTGGAATTGTTTCCTTAATTTCTCTTTCTGTTAGTTTGTTGTTAGTACATAGAAATGAAACAGATTTCTGTATGTTAATTTGGTATCCTGCAACCTTACTGAGTTCATTGATGAGCTCTAGTAGTTTTCTGGTGGTGTCTTTAGGATTTTCCAAGTATAGTATCATGTCATCTGCAAACAGTGGCAGCCTTACCTCCTCCCTTCCAATTTGGGTTCCTTCCTTTTCTATTTCTTGTCCAACCACTGTGGCCAGGATTTCCAATACTATTTTGAATAAAAGTAGCAAGAGTGGGCATCCTTGTCCTGTTCCCAATCCTAGAGGAAATGCTTTCAGCTTTTCACTATTGAGTATGATGTTAGCTGTGGTTTTATTTAACTTTTTACCTTCCAGTGTTCCTTTTCAGTAGTACCTCTGAACTCCTACACAGTGTCTGTGTAATAGGTAGGATCTACTTTCATCTTTACCTCTTCTTGAAACTTCCATTTTTAAATGCATTATTTCTAATTTGTCAAAACATATATTATTATTCCCAACTCAAACTTTAAATCCTAGATCTATAATTAAATATATTAAAAACTCACAGAATTCTGGTCCCAGCTGTGTAATAATGAGCTTGGAAGTTGCCACTTTGTCCCAACAATAAGCAAAAAGCTTAACATACTGAAAAATTAACAACTCCTCTTGGATCTATAAGAGGTGGGTGGACACAGGGCAAATGGTTGCTCCCAGGATTGGACAGACAGATGAATACAGGGAGTCATGGCTTGCCTAAGCAGAAACCTCCCACAAATGGAAAACACCATGGCAACTAGTACAAGAGTAGGAATATATGAACTGTAATTTGACAAATTACTAGAGGCTCATTGTGGATAACTCTGAGAGTTAAAAACACCAGAGATACCTAGTCTTGGGGGAGGGTGGATGGTTAGGGGCGGGCACAATTTTGTGAGTTTACATCTAGGAGCTTGACCAGATTTTCACAATAAATATTGGAGAAAAATCTCCTTACACTTCCCTCAGGAGAAGGGGAAAGAAATCATTTCAAAATATGCCAGAGCACTCTGTTCTTTGTAACAAGGCCTGCCCTCAGAAGAAACTAGTTAACCAGAGCCTAGCCTGCTAGGGTTTTATCAGAGCCTGACTATCTCAGGGGAAGGGAAGTGTACTATTCCAACCCACTCTAGCCTTCTTGTTCCACCTAAAGGGGGGGAGAAGAGAAACTGAGAAACCTTGCCAAGTTCTCAGTCCAGAGGTATAGGCCCACTAAACAACTGAGACCTAATCATAGGACTATAAATGCTTCCCCTTCCCCTACAGCTTATCACCACATTTCTAAAGGCCTATTTATAGCAGTTCCTTTTAACCAGTATATCACATTCAGCTATTGAGAAAAATTACAAGGTATATTAAAATGCAAAAAACACAATTTAAAGAGACAGAGCAAGCATCAGACCCAGTCATGGCAGGAATGTTGGAATTATCAGCCCAGGGAATTTAAAATAATTATGAATAATATGCTAAGGGCTCTAAAGGATAAAGTAGACAGCATGTAAGAAGAGATGGGCAGGGACTTACCTGGTGGCACAGTGGTTAAGAATCTGTCTGTCAATGCAGGGTACACGGGTTCAAGCCCTGGTCTGGGAAGATCCCACATGCCGCGGAGCAACTAAGCCTCTGTGCCACAACTACTGAGCCTGTGCTCTAGAGCCCGTGAGCCACAACTACTGAGCCCACGCACCTAGAGCCGGTGCTCTGCCACAAGAGCAGCCACCACAATGAGAAGTCTGCGCACTGCAACAAAGACCCAATGCAGCCAAAAATAAATAAATAAATTTATTAAAAGAAAACAGAAACAAGTTTGGTAGCTATCTTATAAACACTGTAATTTAGAAGACAATTGTATCATGTTTTTACAAAAAAAAAAAAGAGACGGACAATGTAGCAGAGAGTTGGAAACTCTAAGAAATAAATGCTAACAATCAAAAACACTGTGACAGAAATGAAGAATGCTTTTGATGGGCTTATTAGTAAACTGGACACAGCTAAGGAAAGAATCTCTGAGCTTGAGCATATATCAAAAGAAAACTCCAAAACCGAAAAGCAAAAAGACAAAAAAAAAGCTAGAACAGAATATCCAAGGACTGTGGGACAACTATAAAAGCTGTACATGTAATGAGAATATCAGAAGAAGAAAAAACGAACAGAAAAAAATATATGAAATAGGGCTTCCCTGGTGGCGCAGTGGTTGAGAATCTGCCTGCCGATGCAGGGGACACGGGTTCGAGCCCTGGTCTGGGAAGATCCCACATGCCACGGATCAACTGGGCCCGTGAGCCACAGTTACTGAGCCTGCGCGTCTGGAGCCTGTGCTCCGCAACAAGAGAGGCCGCGATGGTGAGAGGCCCGCGCACCGTGATGAAGAGTGGTCCCCACTTGCTGCAACTAGAGAAAGCCCTTGCACAGAAACGAAGACTCAACACAGTCATAAATAAATAAATAAATATAAGCAGTCATTTACATTTAAAAAAAATATATATATATATATTAAATAATAATGATTGAGAATTTCCCCCAAATTAATGTCAGGCACCAAACCACAGATCCAGGAAGCCTAGGGAATACCACCAAGTAGGATAGATGCAAAAAATACTACACCTAGGCATATCATTTTCAAACTATACAAAATCAAAGATAAAGAAAAAACCCTGAAAGAAGCCGGAGGAAAAAATACTTTTTTAAATTTTGGCCACAGCATGCGGCATGTGGGATCCCTGACCAGAGATCGAACCTGCACCCCCTGCAGTGGAAGCATAGAGTCTTAACCACTGGACTGCCAGGGAAGTCCCAAAAATACTTTATTTATAGAGGAATAAAAATAAGAATTACATTCAACTTCTCAGAAACCATGCAAACAAGAGTATGGAGTGAAATATTTATTGCTGAGAGAAGAAAACCACCACCCTAAAATTCTGTACCTTAGAATTCTGACCCAGTGGAATTACTCTTGAAAAGTAAAGGAGAAACAAAGACTTTCTCAAGCAAACAAAAATTGAGGGAATTTGTTTCCAGTACGTCTGCCTTGTAAGAAATGTTAAAAGAAGTTCTTTAGTGAGAAGGAAAATGTAGGTCAGAAACTTGGATCTATATACAGAAAGGAAGAGCACTGAAGAAGCAGTAAGTGGAGGTAAAAGAAAAACTTTCATTTTTCTTATTCTGAATTATTATCAAATAATAATATAGCAACAATGTAGTAAATTATGTATGCTTACAGATATATCATACATAATATATGCACACACATATATGCTTAGTTGTGCTTATATATAAGTGAAATGAATGACAACAATGATACAAACAACCGGAGGGAGGAATTAGGATTATTCTGCTGCTATAAGGTACTGACACTACTGTTAAGTGATATTCAAAAGTAGATTTGCATTAGTCGTAAATGTATATTGCAAACTCTGAGGCAGCCTCTTAAAAAGTTAAAAAAGAAGTATAACTGGATGACAAAAATAGGAACAAAGAACAAGGGCAACAAATAGGAAACAGTAACAAATATGGTAGATATTAATCCAACTATTATCAATAATCACTCTGAATGTCAATGGTCTAAATGCACCAATTAAAAGACAGAGATTGCCAGAGTATATTATTAAAAAACAAGACCCAACTATATGCTTTCTACAAGAAACCCACTTTAAATATAAAGACACATATAGATTAAAAGTAAATGGGGCTTCCCTGGTGGCACAGTGGTTGAGAATCTGCCTGCCAATGCAGGGTACAGTGGTTCGAGCCCTGGTCTGGGAAGATCCCACATGCCGCAGAGCAACTAGGCCCGTGAGCCACAACTACTGAGCCTGTGCATCTGGAGCCTGTGCTCTGCAACAAGAGAGGCCGCGACAGTGAGAGGCCCGTGCACCGCGATGAAGAGTGGCCCCCGCTTGCCACAACTGGAGAAAGCCCTCGCACAGAAACGAAGACCCAACACACCCAAAAATAAATAAATAAATAAAATACATTTTTAAAAAAAGTAAATGGATGGAAAAAATATAACATGCTAACATTAATCAAAAGAAAGCAGGAGAAGCTATATTAATTTCAGACACAGACTTCAAAGCAAAGAAAACTATCAGAAATAGAGAAGGGCAATACATATGGATAAAGGGGTCAATTCTCCAAGAAGACGTAACAGTCCTTAATGTGTATGCACCTAACAACAGAGCATCAAACTATGTAAGGCAAAAACTGATAGATGAGAAATAGATGAATCAACTAAGATAGTTGGAGACTTTAACACTCCTCCATGAGAAATGGATAAATCCAGCAGGCAGAAAATCAGTAAGAATATAGTTGAATTCAACAGCATCATCATACTGGATATAACTGACATCTGTAGACTACTTCATCCAACAACAGCAGAATACACATTTATCTCAAGCTCATATGGAACATTCACCGAGATAAACTACATTCTGGGCCATAAAATACATTTTAACAAATTTAAAATAATAAAAATCATACAATGTCTGCTTTCAGACTACAATGGAATTAAACTAAAAGTCAGTAACAGATTAGTGAATATCCCAAAATATATGGAGATTAAACAACACACTTCTAAATAACACATGGGTTAAAAAAGAAGTCACAAGAAAAAATTTTAAATGTTTGGAACTAAATGAATATGACAACACAATTTATCAAAATTGGTCGGATTCAGCAAAAGCGGTGCTTAGAGGAAGTTTTATAGCATCGAATGCATATATTAAAAAGGAAGAAATACCTAAACTCAATAATCTAAGTTTCCACCTTAGAAAACTAGAAAAAGAAGAGCAAATTAAATCCAAAGTAAGCAGAATAAAAGAAAGAATAAGATTTTGAGCAGAAATCAATGAAATTGAAAACAGAAAATCAATAGAAAAAATCAACAAAACCAAAAACTAGGTGTTTTGTTTTTAACTATTTACTGTTTTTTTGCTTTTTTAAAAAATTTTTTATTGAAGTATAGTTGATTTACAATGTTGTGTTAGTTTCTGGTGTACAGCAAAGTGATTCAGTTATGCATATATATATTCTTTTTCATATTCTTTTCCATTATGGTTTATTACAGGATATTGAATGTAGTTCCCTGTGCTATACAGTAGGACCTTGTTGTTTATCTATTTTATATATAGTAGTTCGTATCTGCTAATCCCAAACTCCTAACTTATCCCTCCTGCACCCCCTTTCCCCTTTGGTAACCATAAATTTGTTTTCTTTTTCTTTTTAAAATTTTTTTATTGAAGTATAGTTGATTTACAATGTTGTGTTAGTTTCAGGTGTACAGCAAAGTGATTCATTTCTATATGTATATATTTTTTTCTTTTTCAGATTCTTTTCCCTTATAGATTATTACAAAATATTGAGTGTAGTTCCCTGTGCTATACAGTAGATCCTTGTTGGTTATCTATTTTATATACAGTAGTGTGTATATGTTAATTCCAAACTCCTAATTTATCCCTCCCACCCCTTTCCCCTTTGGTAACCATAAGTTTGTTTTCTATGTCTGTGGGTCTATTTCTGCTTTGTAATAAGTACATTTGTATCACTTTTTTTAGAGTCCACATAGAAGAGATATCATTTAATATTTGTCTTTCTCTGTCTGACTTACTTCACTTAGTATGATAATCTCTAGGTCCATCCATGTTGCTGTAAATGGCATTATTTCATTCTTTTTTATGGCTAATATTCCATTGTGTGTGTGTGTATCCCACATCTTCTTTACTCATTCATCTGTCGATGGACATTTAGGTTGTTTCCATGCCTTGGAACAATAGTCTTGGAAACTATTACTATTGTAATAGTACTGCTATGAACATTGGGGTGCATGTATCTTTTCAAATTAGAGTGTTCTGCAGATATATGCCCAGGAATGGAATTGCTAGATCATATGGCAACTCTATTTTTAGCTTTTTAAGGAACCCTCCATACTGTTAAAAACTAGTTTTTTGAAAGATCAATAGAATTGTTAAGCCTTTAGCCAGGTTAACTAACGAAAAGCTTACCAACATCTGCTTAGGATATAGAAATATGAAAATAAAAATCACTTTCATTATTACAGTTAGAAAACGCAGGACAGTGTACAAAATTGCAGCTTTTCTTGAACTCATTAGATAACCAAGGTTACAGAATGACTGGTTATCTTAACTCTAAGGAAATACAGGAGTTTCTAAAGAGACACAAGACACAAACACTGACTCAGTTGTGGCAAAGCACAGGAAGAAAATGAGGCCACATCATAAGTAGAGAAGAAAAATTCAGCTAACATTTTTAACTAATTGCTAAAGTCTGAATATGACTGTAGGATAATCTGAGAGAATAGTATCCCTAGGAGACATAGAAATAAGTGAGCTTGTCCCTACTTGGAAGCTTTTCTCAGTGGACTCCCAGAAGGTATTTATTCACAAAAAAGACTGATTGGCAGGGCAGGAGATTAGAGGAGACAGCATCCCTTGAGGTACAAGCCTGAAGGAAAGGAGCAGTCACTACTACAGGAAAGGCAGATAGCCCTGCCTGGAAACTTATCCCCTTCAGAACAAAAGAGTTAAACTGCTAAGGGCAGGAAAACTGTGGCTGGAAGGCAGGGAAAGAAAAAAAATCCTGGGCTCAGACTACTATAGGTCTCCTACCACTGGGGGAGGGCAGGATCACTGAGAAGGTCTCACCTCCAAAACCCAGGGACATAGGGCCTACCAAAGACTGAGGTGGGAGCGAGACAAGAGAAAATCATCCTGCCCCAGCCAGGCTACCAAGCGCTGGTAGTAAGTAAGAAGCGATGCAACTACTACTGAGGGTGGAGAGATATCCTCTCTGAAATACAGGCAAAGGCAAACAGTAAAGGCCTAAAGCTGAGAGTGGAGCAGGAACATTGAGGGAAACTCTCAGGTAAACCTGTCTCTCCATAAGAACAAAGTCACACTAGAATTGGATGCCAGTGGTGAACTGAAAGTGAATATAGAACAACCAAACCCAAACCCAGCTCAATTCCTGACTACATTGACTCGACCCCTCCTATATGTATGGCCTGTGGAAGAAGATCACCCAATTCCAGGCATAAATACCACTTACCTTAATCTTTACTGTCCTACTCACAATGTATGGCTTTCAACCAAAATACATAAAACACAAAAAGCAAAAACAAAAAGAAACAAAAATATAATTCATAGTCAAGAAACAAAGTAATCAACAGAACTGGACTCATATATGACTCAGATTTTGGAACTTGGACTTAAATAACTATAATATACTAAAGGGTCTAGCAGACAAGGTAGACAACGTGTATGAACAGAGGGAGAATTTCAGCATAAAAATGAAAACTATAAAAAAGAGTCAAAAATGATAAAAATAAAAACATGGTAACAGAGAAAATATTATATGCATTTGTGATAAAAAAATACTCAGCATATTTCTATTCCCTCTGTGATAGAGAAGTCTACAAAAACCCTACAGTCTTTTACTTGTGAAAGATCGACTGCTTTGCTGCTAAGATCAGAAACAAAGCAAGGATGTCTACTCCCAAAACTCCTATTTAACATCAAACTAGAGTTCAGTAAGGCAAGAAAAAGTAATTCCATACATATTGGAAAAGAAGAAATAAAACATTTCTATTCATGGATGAAATGATTTTCCATATAGAAAATCCCAAAGATTCTATGAAATATCCTACAAAACAGATACTAGAAACTAATAAGAGAAGTTGTCAAGCCACAAGATACAATTGAATATATATATTGTAGAAATGATTAGAAATTAAATTTTTTAAATAGTACCAATTATACCAAAACATGAAAAATTTACATATAAATCTCAAAATATGTGCAGGATTGTATGCTGAAAGTTACAAAACACCAATGAAAGAAAGCAAAGCCCTAAATAAATGGAGATATACACTGTATTCATAGATTAGAAAATTCAATATTGTTAAATTGTCATTTTGAAATTGATCTATAATTTCAACACAATTCCAATCAGAAACTAATAGGCTCTCTTGTAGAAGTAGACAAGTCGATTCTAAAATTTATATGGAAATACAAAGGACCTAGAATACCTAAAACAACTTTGAAAAAACAGCAATGTTGAAGAACTCTGTACTACCTGATTTTGATACTTATGATAAAGCTATAGTAATCAAGCCAGTGGGGGCTTGGTGAAAGAATAGACATGTACAATGAAGGAATGAGATCGTTTTATTAGGTTATCTTGGAGTTGACCATTTCAGATTAACTTTCTTATCTATATAGCAAATCCTTTCAATTTGTAGATTCATGTTTTATTTCTGGGACGTTTCTTCAACTATAATTTTAAATAATAGTTCCATTGTTTTATAATTCCTCTTCAAGGGCTCCAGTTATATCTAAATTGCATTGCCTGTCTTCTGTGTCAATCATTTCCTTCCTGACTCTTTTTACTTTATCTTATTTCCTTTTCTTGGCTGATTGTTTGTCTTTCTTCGGTGCTGCTTATTAAATTTCCATTTGAGTCCATTCTCCCTTGCGTGCTGTAGTGAGTTAAATGTCGGCCTCCCAAAAGATATGTCCACTTCAAACCCATTAATGTGACTTTATTTGGAAAAGGGGGTTTTGCAGATGTAATTAACTTAAGGATCTTGAGATGAGATCATCCTAGTTTAGCTGGGTGGGCCCGAATTCCAATGGCAATTGTCCCTAGAAAAGAAGAGAAGGGAAGGGGGCGAAGACATTTAGAAAAGAGGGCAATATGAAGATGGAGGTGGAGATTAGAATAATGCATATATAAACAAAGAACATCAAGGATTTCTGGCAGTCACCAGAAGCTAGGAGAGAGGGATGAAAACTAGGAGAGCGCCTCCAGAAGAAACCAGCCCTGCCAACACCTTGATTTCAGACTTCTGGCCTCCAGAACTGTGACAGAACCAATTTCTATTGTTTTAAGTCACCCAGTTTGTGCTAATTTGTTAAGGCAGCCTTAGGAAACAAATGCTTAAAATTTACTTTTCAATTTTGAGATAATTTTTCTTCTTGTTCTGTTTATTCCTTGAGTTCAAGTAACTTTTTAAAATATCTTCCTATTTTTTTCCAAATCCATTTATGTTTTTAATTTCTGATTGAAGATAGCTTTTCTTATTTCCAAATACTCGTTTTGGGGTTATTTAGAAAATTGCATGGTGTTGCAGTTTTCTTTCACTTCATGGTTTTTTGGGTTTTTTGTGTTGTTTTGTTTTTTATCTTTCTTGGAATGGTGGAGGAGTTTCATCGCTTGAGATGTTTGATTCTCTCTCTCTGTCTTTCTAAGTAGCTTTGCATAGATTTATTCCATTTTCTTCAATTCTTTTTGCAGATTTGTGATAGTTTACAAGATTCTTAGTTTAATGATGCCCTCTTCTGTCAATATGGCAAAGTACAATTTCTTTAATGCTTGTTTTTTGTATGTTCTATATTTGAGATCTAAGCCTATTATGTGCATGGAAGAATGTAAAGATTTATCTTAAGACCCTCACCTTTCCAGTTCAGTATGATTGAAGCTTATTGCTGTCTCAGGAATAGCAGAAGCCCACAGTATTCTTGCATTACCCCACGGTGCTATCTTCACATTTCCTTATGGGGATGCTTTCTCTAAGCCAGCCCCAACTTTACTCCCTACTTCCTTCTCTCCTTCCATGTGCCCTCTGCCTCTGGAAACCACTGTTTAGGTATATCTCGCAAAAGCAAGGAGGCTTAAACCAACAATAAAGCACTCATAGGGGAAAAAAGGGACAGAATTAACAGAGAAGAAAGGCAAAGGGAATTCCTGAGATGATGATGATGAAATGAAATTCTATGGCAACACCTTGTTTAGTGTAGGATTAGAGATCACCAGCTCAGGAGGGATGACTCCCTCACAACCCCTCCTCAAAAAATGAAAGTAATAGAATGTCTAATATTTATAAATAAATATACTGAGAAAAGTTTTACAGCTCTGTCAGAATTTGGGGATAAACTGGTTATACTACCAAAAAAAAAAAAAAAAACCCCACTAAGCAAGCAAAAATGTAATCATTAACTCTTGGGAGGGGGATAGGTTTGTTTCTTTTTTTCTTTGAATTTTATTATTTTTTTATACAGCAAGTTCTTATTAGTCATCCATTTTATACATATTAGTGTATACATGTCAATCCCAATCATCTCCCAATTCATCACACCACCACCCCTACCCCACCACTTTCCCCCCTTGGTGTCCATAGTTTGTTCTCTACATCTGTGTCTCTATTTCTGCCCTGCAAACCGGTTCATCTGTACCATTTTTCTAGGTTCCACATATATGTGTTAATATACGATATTTGTTTTTCTCTTTCTCACTTAGTTCACTCTGTATGACAGTCTCTAGATCCATCCACATCCCTGCAAATGACCCAATTTCATTCCTTTCTATGGCTGAGTAATATTCCATTGTATATATGTACCACTTCTTCTTTATCCATTCCTCTGTCGATGGGCATTTAGATTGCTTCCATGACCTGGCTATTGTAAATAGTGCTGCAATGAACACTGGGGTGCATGTGTCTCTCTGAATTATGCTTTTCTCTGGGTATATGCCCAGTAGTGGGACTGCTGGATCATATGGTAGTTCTATTTTTAGTTTTTTAAGGAACCTCCATACTGTTCTCCATACTGGCTGTATCAATTTACATTCCCACCAACAGTGCAAGAGGGTTCCCTTTTCTCCACACCCTCTCCAGCTTTTGTTGTTTGTAGATTTTCTGATGATGCCCATTCTAACTGGTGTGAGGTGATACCTCACTGTAGTTTTGATTTGCATTTCTCTAATAATTAGTGATGTTGAGCAGCTTTTCATGTGCTTCTTGGCCATCTGTATGTCTTCTTGGGAGAAATGTCTATTTAGGTCTTCTGCCCATCTTTTGATTGGGTTGTTTGTTTTTTTAATGTTGAGCTGCATGAGCTGTTTATATATTTTGGAGATTAATCCTTTGTCCGTTGATTCTTTTGCAAATATTTTCTCCCATTCTGAGGGTTGTCTTTTCGTCTTGTTTGTAGTTTCCTTTGCTTTGCAAAAGCTTTTAAGTTTAATTAGGTCCCATTTGTTTATTTTTGTTTTCACTTCCATTACTCTAGGAGGTGGATCAAAAAATATCTTGCTGTGATTTATGTCAAAGAGTATTCTTCCTATGTTTTCCTCTAAGAGTTTTATAGTGTCTGGTCTTACATTTAGGTCTCTAATCCATTTTGAGTTTATTTTTGTGTATGGTGTTAGGGAGTGTTCTAATTTCATTCTTTTCCATGTAGCTGTCCAGTTTTCCCAGCACCACTTATTGAAGAGACTGTCTTTTCTCCATTGTATATCTTTGCCTCCTTTGTCATAGATTAGTTGACCATAGGTGCATGGGTTTATCTCTGGGCTTTCTATATTGTTCCATTGATCTATGTTTCTGTTTTTGTGCCAGTACCATATTGTCTTGATTACTGTAGCTTTGTAGTGTAGTCTGAAGTCAGGGAGTCTGATTCCTCCAGCTCCGTTTTTTTTCCCTCAAGACTGCTTTGGCTATTCGGGGTCTTTTGTGTCTCCATACAAATTTTAAGATGATTTGTTCTAGTTCTGTAAAAAATGCCATTGGTAACTTGATAGGGATTGCATTGAATCTGTAGATTGCTTTGCGTAGTATAGTCATTTTCACAATATTGATTCTTCCAATCCAAGAATATGGTATATCTCTCCATCTGTTGGTATCGTCTTTAATTTCTTTCATCAGTGTCTTATAGTTTTCTGCATATGGGTCTTTTACCTCCTAAGGTAGGTTTATTCCTAGGTATTTTATCCTTTTTGTTGCAGTGGTAAATGGGAGTGTTTCCTTAATTTCTCTTTCAGATTTTTCATCATTAGTGTATAGGAATGCAAGAGATTTCTGTGCATTAATTTTGTATCCTGCTACTTTACCAACTTCATTAATTAGCGCTAGCAGTTTTCTGGTAGCATCTTTAGGATTCTCTATGTATAGTATCATGTCATCTGCAAACAGTCACAGTTTCACTTCTTTTCTGATTTGGATTCCTTTTATTGCTTTTTCTTCTCTGATTTCCATGGCTAAAACTTCCAAAACTATGTTGAATAATAGCAGTGAGACTGGGCAACCTTGCCTTCTTCCAGATCTTAGTGGAAATGGTTTCAGTTTTTCACCATTGAGAACGATGCTGGCTGTGGGTTTGTCATATATGGACTTTATTATGTTGAGGTAAGTTCCCTCTATGCCTGCTTTCTGGAGAGTTTTTATCATAAATGGGACTTGAATTTTGTCGACAGCTTTTTCTGCATCTACTGAGATTATGATCTGGTTTTTATCCTTCAGTTTGTTAATATGGTGTATCACATTGATTGATTTGCATATATTGAAGAATCCTTGCATTCCTGGGATAAACCCACTTGATCATGGTGTATGATCCTTTTAATGTGCTGTTGGATTCTGTTTGCTAGTATTTTGTTGAGGATTTTTACATCTCTGTTCATCAGTGATATTGGCCTGTAGTTTTTTTTTTTTTTTTTTTTTTTTCTCACATCTTTGTCTGGTTTTGGTATCAGGGTGATGGTGGCCTCATAGAATGAGTTTGGGAGTGTTCCTCCTTTACTATATTTTGGAAGAGTTTGAGAAGGATAGGTGTTAGCTCTTCTGTAAATGTTTGATAGAATTTGCCTGTGAAGCCATCTGGTCCAGGGCTTTTGTTTGTTGGAAGATTTTAAGTCACAGTTTCAATTTCAGTGCTTGTGATTGGTCTGTTTATATTTTCTATTTCTTCCTGGTTCAGTCTCGGGAGGTTGTGCTTTTCTAAGAATTTGTCCATTTCTTCCAGGTTGTCCATTTTATTGGCATAGAGTTGCTTGTAGTAATCTCTCATGATCCTTTCTGTTTCTGCAGTGTCAGTTGTTACGTGTCCTTTTACATTTCTAATTCTGTTGATTTGAGTCTTCCTTTTTTTCTTGATGAGTCTGGCTAATGGTTTATCAATTTTGTTTATCTTCTCAAAGAACCAGCTTTTAGTTTTATTGATCTTTGCTGTTGTTTCCTTCATTTCTTTTTCATTTATTTCTGATCTGATCTTTATGATTTCTTTCCTTCTGCTAACTTTGGTGGGTTTTTTGTTCTTCTTTGTCTAATTGCTTTAGGTGTAAGGTTAGGTTGTTTATTTGAGATGTTTCTTGTTTCTTGAGGTAGGATTGTATTGCTATAAACTTCCCTCTTAGAACTGCTTTTGCTGCATCCCATAGGTTTTGGGTTGTCGTGTTTTCATTGTCATTTGTTTCTATGTATTTTTTGATTTCCTCTTTGATTTCTTCAGTGATCTCTTGGTTATTTAGTAGCATATTGTTTAGCCTCCATGTGTTTGTATTTTTTATGGTTTTTTTCCTGTAATTGATATCTAGTCTCATAACGTTGTGGTCGGAAAAGATGCTTGTTACGATTTCAGTTTTCTTAAATTTACCAAGGCTTGATTTGTGACCCAAGATATGATCTATCCTGGAGAATGTTCCACGAGCACCTGAGAAGAATGTGTATTCTGTTGTTTTTGGATGGAATGTCCTATAAATATCAATTAAATCCATTTTCTTTAATGCATTATTTAAAGCTTGTTTCCTGATTTTTTCATTTTGGTTGATCTGTCCATTGGTGAAAGTGGGGTGTTAAAGTCCCCTACTATTATTGTGTTACTGTCGATTTCCCCTTTTATGGCTGTTAGCATTTGCCTTATGTATTGAGGTGCTCCTATGTTGGGTGCATAAATATTTACAATTATTATATCTTCTTCTTGGATTGATCCCTATGATCAATCCATATTGATCATTATGTAGTGTCCTTCTTTGTCTCTTGTAATAGTCCTTATTTTAAAGTCTATTTTGTCTGATATGAGAATTGCCACTTCAGCTTTCTTTTGATTTCCATTTGCATGGAATATCTTTTTCCATCCCCTCACTTTCAGTCTGTATGTGTCCCTAGGTCTGAAGTGGGTCTCTTGTAGACAGCATATATACAGGTCTTGTTTTGGTATCCATTCAGCCAGTCTATTTCTTTTGGATGGAGCATTTAATCCATTTACATGTAAGGTAATTATCGATATGTATGCTCCCATTTTCTTAATTGTTTTGGGTTTGTTTTTGTAGGTCTTTTCCTTCTCTTGTGTTTCCTGCCTAAAGAAGTTCCTTTAGCATTTGTTGTAAAGCTGGCTTGGTGGTGCTGAATTCTCTTAGCTCTTGCTTGTCTGTAAAGGTTTTAAATTCTCCGTTGAATCTGAATGAGATCCTTGCTGGGTAGAGTAATCTTGGTTATAGGTTTTTCCCTTTCATCATTTTAAATATATCCTGCCACTCCCTTCTGGCTTGCAGAGTTTCTGCTGAAAGATCAGCCATTAACCTTATGGGGATTCCCTTGTATGTTATTTGTTGCTTTTCCCTTGCTGCTTTTATTATTTTTTCTTTGTATTTAATTTTTGATAGTTTGATTAATATGTGTCTTGGCATGTTTCTCCTTGGATTTATCCTGTATGGGACTCTCTGCACTTCCTGGACTTGATTGACTATTTCCTTTTCCATATTAGGGAAGTTTCCAACTATAATCTCTTCAAATATTTTTTCAGTCCCTTTCTTTTTCTCTCCTTCTGGGACCCCTATAATTCGAATGTTGGTGCATTTAATGTTGTCCCAGAGCTCTCTGAGCTTGTCCTCAATTCTTTTCATTCTTTTTTCTTTATTCTGCTCTGCAGTAGTTATTTCCACTATTTTATCTTCCAGCTCACTTATCCGTTCTTCTGCCTCAGTTATTCTTCTATTGATTCCTTCTAGAGAATTTTTAATTTCATTTATTGTGTTGTTCATCTTCATTGTTTGTATGCTGTTTAGTTCTTCTCGGTCCTTGTTAAACATTTCTTGTATTTTCTCCATTCTATTTCCAAGATTTTGGATCAACTTTATTATCATTACTCTGAATTCTTTTTCAGGTAGACTGCCTATTTCCTCTTCATTTGTTTGGTTTGGTGGGTTTTTACCTTGCTCCTTCATCTGCTGTGTGTTTCTCTGTCTTCTCATTTTGCTTAACTTAATGTGTTTGGGGTCTCCTTTTCACAGGCTGCGTGTTCATAGTTCCCGTTGTTTTTGGTGTCTGCCCGCAGTGCGTAAGGTTGGTTCAGTGGGTTGTGTAGGCTTCCTGGAAGAAGGGACTGTGCCTGTGTTCTGGTGGGTGAGGCTGGATCTGGTTTTTCTGGTGGGCAGGACTGAGTCTGGTGGTGTTTTGGGGTGTCTGTGAACTTATGATTTTAGGCTGCCTCTCTGCTAATGGGTGGGGTTGTGTTCCTGTCTTGCTAGTTGTTTGGCATAGGGTGTCCAGCACTGGAGCTTGCTGGTCGTTGAGTGGAGCTGGGTCTTAGCATTAAGATGGAGATCTCTGGGAGAGCTCTCGTCAACTGATATTACTTGGGGCTGGGAGGTCTCTGGTGGTCCAATGTCCTGAACTCAGCTCTCCCACCTCAGAGGCTCAGACCTGACACCTGGCTGGAACACCGAGACCCTGTCAGCCACATGGCTCAGAAGAAAAGAGAGAAAAAAAAAAGAAAGAAAAAATAAATAAATGAATAAATAAGTAAAGTTATTAAAATAAATTTTAAAATTATTAAAATAAAAATGTAAGAAAGTATTAAAAAAAAAAGAACAGAGCAACTGAACCAATAAACAAATCCACCAATGATAACAAGCGCTAAAAACTAAACTAAGATAAACATATAAATCAGAAACTAGTCAGTTGCATACAGCAAACCCCAAGTCTACAGTTGCTCCCAAAGTCCACTGCCTCAATTTTGGGATGATTCATTGTCTATTCAGGTATTCCGCAGATGCAGGGTACATCAAGTTGATTGTGGAGATTTAATCCACTGCTCCTGAGGCTGCTGGGAGAGATTTCCCTTTCTCTTCTTTGTTTGCACAGCTCTGGGGTTCAGCTTTGGATTTGGACCCGCCCCTGCATGTAGGTCACCTGAGGGCGTCTGTTCTTCGCTCAGACAGGACGGGGTTAAAGGAGCAGCTGATTAGGGGGCTCTTTTCAGGCCGGGGGGGAGGGAGGGGTACAGAATGCAGGGTGAGCCTGTGGCGGCAGAGGCTGGTGTGACATTGCAACAGCCTGAGGCACGCCATGTGTTCTCCCAGGGAAGTTGTCCCTGGATCACGGGACCCTGGCAGTGGTGTGCTGCACAGGCTCCTGGGAGGGGAGGTGTGGATAGTGACCTGCACTTGCACACAGGCTGCTTGGTGGCTGCAGCAGCAGTCTTAGCGTCTCATGCCCATCTCTGGTGTGCACGGTGATAGCCGGGGCTCGCGCCCGACTCTGGAGCTCGTTTAGGCGGTACTCTGAATCCCCTCTCCTCGTGCACCCCTAAACAATGGTCTCTTGCCTCTTAGGCAGGTCCAGAGTTTTCCCCAGGATCCCTCCCGGCTAGCAGTGGCACACTAGCCCCCTTCAGGCTGTGCTCACACAGCCAACCCCAGTCCTCTCCCTGGGATCTGACCTCCAAAGCCCGAGCCTCAGCTCCCAGCCCCCGCCCGCCCCGGCGGGTGAGCAGACAAGCCTCTCGGGCTGGTGAGCGCTGCTCGGCGCCGAGCCTCTGTGCGGGAATCTCTCCGCTTTGCCCTCTGCACCCCTGTTGCTGCGCTCTCCTCCGTGGCTCCGAAGCTTCCCCTCTCTGCCACCCGCAGTCTCCGCCCGTGAAGGGGCTTCCTGGTGTGTGGAAACCTTTCCTCCTTCACAGCTCCCTCCCAGAGGGGCAGGTCCCGTCCCTATTCTTTTGTCTCTGTTTTTTCTTTTTTCTTTTACCCTACCCAGGTACATGGGGAGTTTCTTGCCTTTTGGGAGGTCTGAGGTCTTCTGCCAGCATTCAGTAGGTGTTCTGTAGGAGTTGTTCCACATGTAGATGTATTTCTGATGTATTTCTGGGGAGGAAGGTGATCTCCACGTCTTACTCCTCTGCCATCTTGAGGGTCCTCCCCTATCATTAAATTTTTAATCCATGTTCTCTTTTGACTTGTTGAGCATCTGTAGAAATATTATTTTGAATTCTTCATCAGACAATTCCTGGAACTCCATCTCTTTGGGGCCAGTTACTGTAGGTTTACTGTATTCCTTTGATGGAGTCATGTTTTTCTGAGTCTTCATAATTCTGGTAGCCTTGTTTAGGTGTCTGTGCATTTAAAGAAGCAGTTGCCTCTTCCAAACTTTGTGGACTGACTTTGGTAAGGGAAGACCTTCACCTGTGGGTGGGTGCACACTAGAGCATGCTGTGATGTCAGGTCTAGTGGTGCAGGGTGCCAAGTTTGGTGGCATGTGGCAGCACACAGGTCCATCAGGGGCATCATGTCTCTTCAGCTCAGGCCACTGGGGTTCCCAGCGTCAACAACTGTATGTCCTTGGCAAGGACTGTGGGGAGTCTGCAGTGGTTGCAAGAGCTGCTGGGGTCCTCAGTGGTGTCTGCAGGTCCAGCAGCTAGGGACCAGGGCAGGCAGTGGCGATAGTATGCACACACTTGGCTGTAGGGGCCAGCTGCAGGTGCCTATATCATGGCAGGTGCCAGTTGCAGGCACACACAACATGCTGGGGGCCAGTGTAGGCAGCAAGGGCCAGGGACAACTGTAAGCTCACTGGCAGCTACTGGAGCCCTGGCTATCAGCATGCTCTCCCATGGCTGTACAGTCCTCCCCTGGCTGTGTGAACTTCACGGTGAGGGGGATTGGGCTGGAGGTGCACAGGTGCACAGCTGGAGGAACTCTAGCTATAGGGAAGTACAGTCGTTCAGGCCAGTGACATAAGACAGGGCCTGATCTGGGCCCACAAGGAGCTATAGGAGCCCTGGCTGTCAGCACGCTCTCCTAGTGGCTGTACAATCTCCCCCCAGGTGTGCAGCTGGGTGAAGGCTAGTGATGGATGTCAGGCTGGCAGCATAAAAGTGAGCTGGAGGGGCTAGCTGTGAGTGCACGCACAGCAGTAGGGGTCATCCGCAGGGGTCTAAGCTGGTGTTTCACACTGGTGCAGCCTCAGAGGCCTGAGCTAGCTGCCAGTGCAGTTCCCAGGCTCTGGAGGGAGACGGGATATGGGGGGTGGGGAAGGTGATGGATCAGGGAGGGACTCAGGCAGCTGGCCTCAGCGAGCACAAGTACCTATAGGGCAAAAGCTGGTGAAATCTGCAGGGGGTCTGTGGCAGCTATGTTAGCCATTGATTCTTCTTCAGCGGCAAAGGCTGCTGGGTTTGTCTATAGAGCAGGTCACTGTGAACTGTGATGGCTCCCACTCTATGACCGCTTTTCTTTTTGTTCCTAGCCATCTCTGTACATCTCAGCTTTTCCTGTCTGTGGTGTGAAACCTAAGCAGATCCTTTGTGTGGCACCCAGAAAGGCTGGAGAAGCTGCTCACCTGACTGTTTCTTTCCTAGAAAGGAGAATTCTTTCTAGCTGGGAAGTTCCCTCTTGGCACTAAGAAGTGCCAGCTTGAGGGATGGGATGATGCAGGCATGATGAAACTAATTTTCTTCTCTTCTTGTGCACTTATTCTCAGGGTTTTTGTTCCACTATGTGCTAAAATTTCTTAAGTGGAATCCAGAGCTCTCCCAGAGCTATTTTTCTTCATGACTAGCTGTCTAATTATCAGTCTCTGTGCAGGGATAGAGCTTGGGGTCTCCTATATTGCCATTTTGGTGGCAATCACTCTCCTTGTCACTGTTGTCGTCAATGTTATCTTTGTAACTCCATCACAGAACTGGACCCATTGTAGGCACCAATATTCATCAGTTGAATGGATGAGTGGATGGGTGGATGGATAGATGAATGAAGGAACAAATTTACTGTTTTTTTAAGTTCTAGAAGAAGAGGGTGCAAAGAGATAGCTGGCAGGATTGGTAGGCCCTAGGCTCAAAGAGTTTTAAGTGAACTTTAGCTCCGGACTAGAGAGTCTGTCCTAAGTGAAGCTTGCTGAGTTAGGCCATAGTAGAAACTTCAGTGTAAGGGTAAATTTAGAAAGTGTTACCACTCTTGAGTAGTGGGCTAGCACTGTCGGTGTTCTTCTAGCTGGTAAACATGAAATACTGCTGTGTGGCTTCTGATGGAATTTACCGTGGTCTGGTGAGAAATAACTCGCATGAGTGAAACTGAAGGGAAGAAAGCTGAGATTACTAACTGCTAGCCAAGTATGGCAGACAGTGAGATCAGCATGGTCACCACAGGCCAAACCACTAACTCCCTTCTCTTGGTAAGCGCTGCCTGGAGCATTATGGTCTACTACAGTTGGATTATTTTATTGTAAAAGTGGCTACTCAGGGTTTCTCTAAGTTTTTACTTTCACCTAGAACTCTCAGTTGAATACTACTTTATTACTCAGTGCTGCTCAGGGCCACCCACTTTTGCTGTGCAATATGTTCCAAGAATGGGATATTTCCTATTTGGAAAAACGGTATTCACGTAAAGACCTAGCACACATTTCCCTTTTGATCTACTTCCACAGACATTCAAGAAGGTTCACAGCCTTTGTCTCAACCTAAGCTGCAGAATTTAACAGACTTTCAGCTATTTTTGTGCTGTGCCTAAGACTGGTCCTTTTCCATTTATTTAATTATGCCTTGGGATAGACCTTTGACAAGTGGGCTTCAGAGCTTCCCGATAAAGAACTTAATGTACGTTTTTTCCACCTGTTTTAAGACTCCTTCAATCGTTTTTGGCAAGTGGTAAAAACAAACCTCTGAGGAAGCACAGTGAGAGCTTTGGGCTTTCTGCCCTGACCCTGTTTATTCCGCTGGAGAGGCCCACCTGTAGGCTGCCCAGGGCAAAGATGTAGTCATTAGAGACAAACACAGCCCTCAGCACCACAGAAAGATAGACCACATCTCATGTCTGGAAAGAGTGGGTCACTTTTGTAGCTAAAGTCTTTGAAAATGCACTTACTCAAAGCAACCACACTACTCTGCGGTTCCCACGATCATGTTGCCCCCCCACCCCTCTCCTGGTTGACCTGAGTATGTACACACACACTTACGTGGAACTTTTCTGTCAGAGGCCATTTTTGCTTCCCAAAATCTCGCTTCATGCTTTGACCTTGGCCCTTTAATAGAAGCTCCAGCTACCACAAATCTCTACCGAAACAGGGCTGAGAGGAAGTGGATGTCTTCATGACAGCCATCACTGTCCTCTTCTTTTTTCTTCTATGAGCACCAGTGCCAGGCACCAGCCATTCTGGCTGCTTCTCTCTACTTGCTCACGCCACACTGCGTTTTCAGTATCCCATAGGTATTTTGGGGAGTATGACCTTATAAGGTCTTCTCATACTTTCACTACAGTCCTCTCTTCCTATTCCATGGGACAGGGCTATAGAACAATCAGCATCCGACCCCCTCCTACTGTGGCCCCTTGACCTTAAGCCAGGCAGGTTCACCTCAGCTCCGTCCCCTTCCCTTTGGATGAGGCCCTTTTCTGGAGGCTCTTTACCAATGAGGAAAATAGAGGCCCATAGTATCCCTTCTCCAGTCTCTGAGACAGAGCCAAATGGTTGAATGAGTCCAGATTCAGCTTAAGTATAACTCTTATAACATTTATTCACTTCAACTTGTAATGAAGAGATGTTTCAATTTCTGGCCAAGATAAAGAGACTTGATTTACCCTCCTGCATGAAACAGCTAAAGAACTACAAAAAATGTAAAATACAGTTTTGAAGGCATTGGAAATCAGGTAACAAAGAACAGTGATCCCTGAGAAATGAGAAACAACAGACCTTAGGAGCAGTACCTAAAAAGAACCAATGGTTACCAGGAAGCTTACTTGCACCCCAGAACAAAACTCAAGAATATTTATTAGACTACAGAAGTATCTAACACCCAAAAAGAAAATATTTATATCTGGTATCCAGTCTAAAATTACCAGGACATTCAAAAAAGCTGGAAAAAGCTACCCATAATGAGGAGCAAAATCTATCAAAACTGACCCAGAAATAAAAGTTGATATTATTAGTAGATAAGAACATTAAAAGTTGCTAAAAGTATATTTTATATTTTCAAGAAAGTAGCAGAAAGATGAAAACTGCAATATCTCAGATGAAAAATACTCTGGATAGAATTAACGGCAGATTTGACATTGCAGAAGAAAAGTTTAGTGAACCTGAAGATGTAACACCAGAAACTATACAAAATAAAACAGAAAAAATTAGAATTATAAAAAATGGAAAGAGCATCAGTGAGCATTAAGCAATCTGTTACTGTATTAGAGTTTCCAAAGGAGCAAAGAGAGAGGAAGTGAAAAAAGGTTTGAAGATAATGGCCAAAAATTTTCCAAATTTGATTAAAACTATAAACTTACATATCCAAAAAGCTCAAATAACCCCAAGCATAGGAAACATAAAACTGACTACTGTTGGTAGTCTGTTAGGTGTGGCTGGTCCCCGGTCCAGTTGGTTGCCAGGCCCTACCTTGTGCCCTGGCTGCCGGCCACTGGTAGGTGGGACCAGGTCATGAGCTGGCTGGTTGCAGAACCTCAGGGGGTCCCAGGGCTAGTGCTGGCCCACTAGTGGGCAGAGCCGGGTTCTGGGGTAGGTGGTTGCAGGGCCAGGGGGTCCTGGATCTAGTGTTTATCTGCTGGTGGATGGGACTGATTCCTGACACAGCTGGCTGCCTAAATGATCTGGAGGCATTTTTATGATATATTTTTAAATTAAAAAAAAAAAGTGGGATATGGTCTTTTTCTTGCATTTTCTATATATATATGTGTGTGTGTATGTATGTATTTTAAAATTTTACTGGAGTATAGTTGATTTACAATGCTGTTAGTTTCAGATGCACAACAAAGTGATTCAGTTATACATATACATATATTAACTCCTTTTTAGATTCTTTTCTCATATAGGTTATCACAGAATATTGAGTAGAGTTCCCTGTGCTATACAGTAGGTCCTTGTTGGTTATCTATCTTATATATAGTAGTGTATGCATGTTCATCCCAAGCTCCTGATTTATCCCTCCCCACCATGTTTCCCCTTTGGTAACCATAAGTTTGTTTTAGATATCTGCAAGTCTATTTCAGTATTGTAAGTAAGTGCATTTGTATCATTTTTT
This sequence comes from Balaenoptera physalus, assembly GCF_965194825.1. Classification (NCBI taxonomy): domain Eukaryota; kingdom Metazoa; phylum Chordata; class Mammalia; order Artiodactyla; family Balaenopteridae; genus Balaenoptera; species Balaenoptera physalus. Next base: position 65,866,475 of record NC_138891.1, on the reverse strand, counting down.
AAAATTAGATTGCACATATGAGAGATATCATATGATATTTGTCTTTCTCTGTCTGATTTACTTCACTTAGTAAGATCATCTCTAGGTCCATCCGTGTTGCTGCAAATGGCATTATTTCATTCCTTTTTGTGGCTGAGTAATATTCCATTGTTTATAGGTACCACATCTTTATCCATTCCTCTGTTGACGGACATTTAGGTTGCTTCCTTGTCTTGGCTATTGTAAATAGTGCTTCAGTGAACATTGGGGTGCATGTATCTTTTTGGATTATGGTTTTCTCCAGATATATGCCCAGGAGTGGGATTGCTGGATCATATGGTAGCTCTATTTTTAGTTTTTTAAGGAACCTCCATACTGTTCTCCATCATGGTTGTACCACTTTACATTCCCACCAACGTGTACGAGGGTTCCCTTTTCTCCACACCCTCTCCAGCATTTATCGTTTGTGGACTTTTTGATGATGATCATTCTGACCGGTGTGAGGTGATACCTCATTGTAGTTCTGATTTGCACTTCTCTGATAATTTGTGATGTTGAGCTTCTTTTCATGTGCTTTTTGGCCATCTATATGTCTTGTTTGGAGAGATGTCTATTTAGATCTTCTGCCCATTTTTTGATTGGGTTTTTTTTGACATAGAGCTGCATGAGCTGTTTATATATCTGGGAGATTAAGCCCTTGTTGGTCACTTCGTTTGCAAACATTTTCTCCCATTCTGTGGGTTGTCTTTCATTTTGTTTATGGTTTCCTTTGCTGTGCAGAAGCTTTGAAGTTTAATTAGGTCCCATTTGTTTATTTTTGTTTTTATTTTCATTACTCTAGGAGGTGGATCAAAAAAATATTGCTGCAATTTGTGTCAAAGAGTGTTCTTCCTATGTTTTCCTCTGAGAGTTTTATAGTGTCTGGTCTTACATTTAGGTCTCTAATCCATTTTGAGTTTATTTTTGTATATGGTGTTATTTTTGTATATGGTTAATTTCATTCTTTTACATGTAGCTGTCCAGTTTTCCCAGCACTACTTATTGAAGACACTGTCTTTTCTCCATTGTGTATTCTTGCCTCCTTTGTTGTAGATTAATTGACCGTAGGTGTGTGGGTTTATTTCTGGGCTTTCTATCCTGTTCCATTGATCTGTATTTATGTTTTTGTGCCAGTACCATACTGTTTTGACTACTGTAGCTTTGGGAACTGCTAGTAGGGATTATCTTTGGATGGAGATGGACTTTTTCCTCTTCATGATTTTGTGTTTTGACAGTAAATATGTGTAACTTTTATAATCAAGAAAAGCATTTTCCTTAAAGAGAAAAGGGGGAATCCTGCCTGTCCCTCAAGACTGTCACCCACTAAGACTCCCCAGATCCCAGCCAAAATGAATCTTTCTTCTATAACTTCATTATTGTGCTTTTACCTTGTATGATCATATTCCTTCATATTTGGCATTTGCATAGTATTTTTCTTCTATGCAGTTATAAATTCATGCCTAACAACAATAACCATACTTTCCAGGCTTAGCTTTTCAGAAAATGGCAGCTCTCTTCTCTCACTTGAACCTGATACTACTACACACAGACAGGGCAGGTCTAGTCTCCCAGGCTCTGATTTCTTGGAGGGCAGGTGCTGGGAGTCTTTGTCACTGTCTCCCAATGCCAGCCACAGTGGGTGCTCACTGTGCACTTGCTGGACTGAATAGAATTCCTCTCCCCATTTTAAACTTGTTTTCCAGTCAATCCTGAGAAGGACTGGATGGCAGCATAAATGCATTGGGTGATGGGATTTCATGGGTGCAGGTGAGGCCCTTTCCTCTCTCCTGAAACTGATGCCATTACCCAAGCCCATAAGGACGAATATACTGGGTTAGGGTGTTCCTGCCCCAGTTAGAGTGGAAAGTGTCCCTGGGGCCATAATGCACTCCCCATCACATCACAGAACATCCTCGAAGGCTGCCGTGAGAGTCACAGACGAAGCAGAAACCAAAGCCACACAGGGAGCTGGGAATAGGGTGGGGGTGGCAGTCCCAGAGTCCCAGTGCACTGCTTCTCCGCCTCCTGCTTATGGCTGTGGAGCCATTACTGGTGTGGGTAAAGCACACTTGCCAAGGTGTGAAGCGTTCTGCAAGAACAAAGAGCCTGGAGTCGGGCTTCAGTCAGTAAGGGGATCTATGGGTGGGGTGGGCATGGAGGATGCAGGTACGAATCTCTCTATTGGTCTTTCTCTTTGTGACTTGTGTCTTTCTCTTTGTGACTTGTGTCTTTCTTCTCCTTAAGTGGCTGGTGAAGAAAAGAGAAGCCTGGGTCCCATTTTTCCTCCTTCACCCCTAACATACACACCTTAAAATAACCAGCAGATACCAAAGTAGGAACCAGGGGAAAGGCAGCCTGGGGAGGTTGCAGAAGCTCCCCCCAAGACCCAAACGGAGAAGCCTAGTGCCACCCCAAGGCCCAGCTCACCAGTTGAAAGGACCTTATAGAGATTTAAGGCCACTGTAAATTTGGCAAGCACAAATCTCAATTTCCAAACTAATTGAAATCTATTTTTCTTTCACTCCTCTTTTGAGCTCCCATTCTCCTGAGATTAAGGCAGAAACCCAATCTCAGTCGAGATGGCGTTACATCTGAGTTCCAGGGAACTTGCAACGCTAAGGCATTAGGTGCAGGGGTCGGGGAGTAGTCTTCCGTGTTAGCTGACCTCTCAACACTACTCAGGGGTCCCTCATTCACGGTCTCATCACTCAGCTGCTTCTTCGCCTCTCCAGGCATGGGAGCTCTTCAAGGCTGCCTAAGGTCCCATCTGCCTGGACTAGAGACCCGTGAAAGCCTCACTCTCCAAGGATTTGCTGGTCCTTGCTAGAGCTTTGGCTGGGGACACGGCACCGGGCCCTCTCTCCAGGTCCTGAGACAGCCTGGTGCCTCTCAGTGTTCTTTCCAGCCCCACTCCAGGGGACTCTGTTGTAGGTAAGGAGTTATAAGCAGGGGTGGGGAAATATTTGTTTGCTAGGGCTGCCATAACAAAGCACCACAAACCGGGTGATTTCAACAGTAGAGATTTTTGTCTCACAGTCCTGGAGACTGGAAGTCCGAGATCAAGGTGTCAGCAGGGTTGGTTCTTTCTGAGGGCTGTGAGGGAAAATCTTCCATGCCTCTCCTCTAGTTTCTGGTGGTTCACTGGCAACCTTTGGCTTGTAGAAGCATCACCCTGATTTCTGCCTTTATCTTCACGTGGCGTTCTCCCTGTGTGCATGTCTACCTCTAAATTTCCCCTTTTGTAAGCACACCAGTCATACTGGATTAGAGGCTCACCCAGCTCCAGTATGACCTCATCTTAACCAATTGTCTATTTCCAAATAAGGTCACATTCTGAGGTACTGGGGGTTAAGACTTCAACATACGAATTTTAGGAGGACATATCCAGCCCATAACAGGAGGTGGGCAGTTCATGGGGAAGAGGAATTATGTTTTTCTCCACTTACTCCTGCTCCTCCTCAGGATTTGTATGTAAACAATTTGGCTATTCCCTTGGGACATCATTCCTTTAAGGGTTTTAGGCTTTTGAAACCAACCTTCTTTTCATTCGCTTTCTGCCCTACTGCAGCCCTTCCCTGAGGTGTTGGATGAACGACAGCGTCATCATTTGAATCCCGGCAAGAGCAAAAGGAAGAAAATAAACCAGTCACTATCTCAAAGATGCTGTCCTGCCATGTAAGTAAGCATTCCTTTTCCTGGAGTGTTGAAAAGAGAGGCTAAGAGGCCAGAGGAGCTTGTGGGGGAGGATTTGGGGGTTTGGAATTCCAGTTGTGTCCTCTTTGGAGACAAGAATTGACAATGAACAGTTGTTCCCTTAGCAAATAAGAAAAGAGGGACAAGCTTTTTAAAAAAAATTTATTTTAAAATTTTACATAATCTTTGGGTAATTCAGAATTAGCTTAGTCATGATTCAGAAGTTTCTGAGATTGATGTCTCAACTCCAAACCAATATCAATAGCTTATCTGATTGATAGAAGGATTTGAGGACCTCATGATATAGAATGAACAGATGGCTACTGAAGAAGACAGAACACCTTAGAGACAGTGGCTTTCCTACAGGACTCGGTCATAATTTTTAAATTACCTGTCACAAATATTAAACATCTTATCAGACTAATGATAATATCCACATCTTATTTGCATTCTACCAGTTTCCATGTAGAGAAAGCACAGAATGAAATTAATTTGATCCCTTAATAATAACAATTAAAAGCTAGCATCTACCCAGTGTAGTCTTAGTGTCCACACCATCTCTCTCCTGATGATGGAATGCCACCTTCCTCTGCACTCAGTGCTCATGATTCAAAGATTGTGAGGAATTCATGGGCCCAGAGACATGGAAAAGACTCATGTTACACAGCAGCCAGTGGCCCAAGTGCTCTGCCCATCCCGGAGCAGATCAGGCCTAAGCTGCAGGCAGGGAGAAGGAGGGGCACGTTCTGCACCCTCCATTCCCTCGGATGGTTTCCAGGGTGTTCTAAGCAGGGTAGGTGTAGCCTCCCAATAGGACATTAACTTCCCTCAGGACAAGGCCCCCTCTGTGGCCTTCAAAGCAGGGTCCTGCCCAGATGTGAGCACAGAGCAGGTCCTTAGTAAAGGAAGGGAGGAATCCAGCATGTACTGAGCACCTGCAATATGCCAGGTAACCCTCACAGCACCTATGAGGCAGGCTTATCACCCATTTTACAGATGTGGAAACAGAGGCTCAGAGAGGAGAATTTGCCCATGGTGGCATAGCGAGTAATAGGGGAACATCACTTTGAAAACCCAGGGCTTCTCACTCCAGAGCTCTTTCTACTGCCTGCTCAAGCCAATGGTTTGGCAGCAAATGAGGACTCCTGCTCCAAAACAGCTGGTCTGGAGCTCAAACATTCGAGACCCTTGAGCACACAGGGCTAGCTTTGGGAGTCCAGAAGCCTGGTCCAGTCCAGTGTGGCTCCCCATCAGGGCAGGGGACTTAGCACAATGGTCCAGGAAGTGTGTAGACAGACCACAGCGGGTAGGCCTCTGCCTGGAGACTCTGGTGTTGCTCCCTTGCAGGGAGGGGTGGAGGGTACAGCAATCTGATACACCTGGTGAGAATCAGTCATGATCTCCAAGGTTCTGACCTCTGAGAGCTACTTTAAGTCCTAGGAAACCACATTCCCAGTCCCTGAGAGACCTTTCACAAAAGGCCCATGAAGGTCAAAAAAAATGGGTGAGGACATTTTAAAGTGGAAAATGCTTAAAAGTAATTTTGGAGGAGGAAGACTAAAGGGAAAAACAAGATTGCGGGAGGAGGTTTGGGGGTAGGCATCAAACAGGAAGACTGGGATTTGGTGTGCACACCCAGCTGGTAGGCTAGGCTCAGACCAGGAGAGCCTGGGGAAATCAGGGTTTTGGCATCTCGCTTGCCTGGCATCTGTCATGGGGCTGCACTTGCTGCCTCAGATATGAGGGAGAGGGCTTCCTCAAAAAATAACTTGAACCTGTAAATTCAGGCAGATCTTAGCGAATAAATATGGGTAATAAAGGCAGAAAGGAAAACACATCTCAGATGACTCAGACAGAATCTGCTTGACATGTTTTTCCTCTTCTAAAACCCACTCCACAGCCTCCAGCTCCATGAAGCCCTCTGCGACCCACTGACACAGGAAGTGTGTGGCCCCTCCTGGTGCAAAGATAGCAGCACAGCAAGCCCACCACCCTACAAGCCCACAGGGCACCGAGCACACTGAATCCATTCTGTCACTCGCACTGAGCTGTAAGCAACTTGAGGATGGAGACAGTACCTTTTTTTCTGTACTCTCATCTCCTCACATATGGAGAGGGCTGTGGGTTCATCAAGACCCTTTGCTCACCAGCACCAAGGCCAAGGGCCGCCAAACCAGCCGGAGGGATAGGAACACTGCCTCTCCCAGGGCGTGGACCTTAGGAGCAGCTTAGTTCTGGAGGAACTGACTGTGTTTCCTATGCCTTGTGACACGTACTTGCCCCTCAGAGGCACCTTGTAATGGGCACAATCATAATATGGGAGAGTTTGTTTAAACATGAAATCAGTGTCTAGGTATAGATTTCAAGCGTGACAGAGCACTGGTTTGCAAGAATAACATCATTGCAGTGGGGAAAGCAGCCCAGCTTTGGCAGCCCTGCTGGCAAAGGTGGATCTTGCATTTACCTGTGCAGGGGAGGGGCAGAGAGGACCCTGGCAGGAATCCTGGGCGTGTGTGCGTGAGTGTGGCGGGAAGCTCTCGATTCACACACCCCCGTGACAAAAGGGCAGGCTGGGCCTGGGTCCCTGCCCTTGGGTTCCTGAAGGTTCTTGCTGCCTGGAGCGCAGGCAGTGATCATTCAGGAACAGCCTTCCTGGGCCCAGGGTGGCCAGGAGACCAGCTGTAAAATGCCCGATGGAGAAGGGTGAGGGGGCCTGGCCAGGCAGCTTACGCTCCGCAGCGAATGCTCCGGAAGCCAGGCAGCGTGGCTTTTCCAAGCAGGTAAATGTCGTCGTCCGTGCCCCGGTTGAGGTGCTTCACCATGTTCTTCTCAAAGAGGAGTGGGTGGTAGGCGCCCATCGTGCAGGCGCTGTCGAAGAACTTCTGGTAGTAGTAGCACACGTCAGTCTTGCGCTTGGATGGGAGAAACTCGTAAATATCCACCTGGTCACACAGTGTCATCATGATGACGATGCCTGGAGAGGCGAGCAGAGGTGAGTCCTGCCCGACAACCCACCCCAGCTCCCCAGGGTTCTGCCCGGGGAGCCCAGCAGCTCGCGCCCCCAGATCTGGGGAGGTGTCTGTCTGGAGTTGCTGAGTGTGATTCCCAGTCTGAGCTGTTCTGGGAAGCCAGTCCAGCAGGCTGTTCCTCTGGGCGCAGGGCCCTATGCACCTTCCTAGGGCTCGTGCTGCCCTGCTCAGCGCCCAGGTCAGGGCCTGGTGCACAGCAGGTCCTCCCTAAACGCTAACGGGTCGAAGGGCTCCATCATCAGTCAGTGAACTGATCACTGTCCGAAAGCTATACTAAGAGAGGGGACAGCGTGACTGAGGAGACAGAACCATTCCCTGCAGATGTGACTTTCTAGCATCTCTGTATCTTGGATCAGCCTCTTAGATGGTAATTTGGGAGGCGTTTCTTACCTCAGTACCTGGAGAAACAGCGTGGGGAGGGAAGGCTTCATGCCTCAGGTGGGAGGAGGGACAGTTGGCACGGGAGCATGCCATGGTCTGTACTGATGCGCTCTGCTCAGTCAGGCGGGAGACAGGAGCCGAGAGGGTGTGGCCAGGTTGTGCTCTCAGGGAGGGGTACAGAACACTCGGGGTGCAGACCCAGCAAGAGGCGGGAGACGCCTGCCACCACCCACGCTTGTCCCCACCTGGCTTGGTCATCTCCGGCCGGACACGTCCTGCTTGGGGCCTCAGGTTCTTCATCTGCCCCAACGGGGTGATCTACCCACTCTTCCTACCACATAGGCTATCGTTAGGATGCAATAACATCATGGCTCTAGACTGCTTTTGTCAACCGTAAATATAGGGAATCTTTATGATGAACAGTTCTCACTAACAGCAAAACTGTAAACTGCTAGCAGCAACTCTGTTCTAGAAGAATCAGACATGGGAAAAGCCCCACCTCTGCCCTCTGGCTGCCTCCTGGTTCAATGCGGGAGAAAAGACACCTCTGCAACTAACTGATGAAGGCACAGCAGAAGTGCTTCTGGAGATGATGGGAGGGAGCCCTCTATGAGAGAGGGTTCTGGTACACCTCCCGGAGCACTGGTATGGGGCCTGGCAGGGGCTCTGGCCATGAGGGGTGGGCAAGGGGGAAAGCCTGGTGGTGGCGGGAATAGCATGGGCAAAGGCAGGCAGTAGGGCGATGAGGAAGTGTCCCAGGAAGCTCTCCCTCTACTTCTGCTCAAAAGGGGTCCAGGGAGAGCCCCCTAATGCACCCACCCAAAAGTGGAAGGGAGAGGTGTGAAGGCGGTGGGATGCTGAAAGCGCCGCCATCTCTTTCTATCAGGAAATGCCTCTGATAGTAAACATTTATTTGTTCGTTTGCTCAAGGAACATTTAGCTCAGGGCTATCCTGCGCCAGACCCACAAGGATGAGGCAAACACAGTCCCCGCCCTGAGGGACTTTGCAGTCCAGTAGGGAAGGTGGGCGGGCCGGGGACCGCGGGGTGGGCGGGGGGCGGGGAGCCGTAGGCAGCCCTGGAGGCTCGTGGAAAGCGCCCCTGGTCCAGCTGAACTCAAAGTGAAAGGGAGGGAAGGGCAGACGGGCCGTGAGGGTGGAGAGGTGTGCAGTAGGTCCAAGAAGAAAGTCTGTAGCCAGCGTGCAGGGCCCCCAGCACTCTGACCCCAGCCCACCCCCGTGTCGGCACCCACAGCTCCATTCGTGGCCCCCAAACCTGGCTAAGCCTCACCACTCAGGCTTCTCTCAGGGCCACGGCTAGGGTGGTCACTAGGGTGAACAGATTTTTGAAATTCTGAATAAAATATTATTGACTCGTCCTTTTTCCATAGATTCTAATATGGCTCAGGACAATAATGACATTATTATTGACCCTGTCTTTATCTAAAATTTTGATATTTTGTCTATCATAAAATTTTGCATTAATTGTGATTTTTTTAAAGATACTGTATTAAGATATCATTTGTTTCTGAATTTCTTGGCACCTCCTTAAATCGTACACCTGAAGCAAGTGCTTCGCTGGCCTCATCCGAGCCTCAGTCCCGCTCCTCCTGTTTTCTTGCCTCCTCTTGTCTGTGCTTCCCATTTCTCCATCTCCACCTGCCAGATCCTCCCCTTTCCCAGGCCTGGGCCAAGTTCTCGAAGTTCTCAGACTGTCCCTCTAGAAGGGGTCCTCTCTCTCTCCTATGGCAACGGGCTGGTCACTCTTTCCCAGCACAAATCGAATGTTGCCGCAGACACCTGACTGAACTCTCCCACTGGACACCCTGAAATTAAGGAGGTGGAGTCTATCTTACTGATCTCTGTGTCTTAGCTGGAACTTGCCTCCGTGTACAAACACAGCAAAAACCTAGCAACTGTTTGGTGAACGAACAAACGAATGAACGAATGAGACCCCAGTAGAAGGCTAATCTATTCTAGAAACAAGCACAAGAGGTCCTTCCCCAGACATGGACTCACCGAGCATCCCAGAAGACGGGGGGTTTGGCTGAATCTGCTCGGGGGAGATTTCTTGAATGATGTCCCACAGCTCCCAAGGCATCTGGGGCTTGAGGATGTAAAAGGGCTGATCAGGATGCAGCTTACGATAACTCTTGAAGTTATCGAAGAAACTGTAGTCGGGATTCTTGTACCACTGAAAAAGAAGGAAGAGGTCTTCTCAAGGAGAGCAACGTGCCAATGCCACTGCTGCCCCCAGGGGGTCATCCTCGTCTGAGGACTTGAGGGGAGGTGGGGAAGGACCAAGGCAGACTCCTGAGGCACAGCCCCTTCGTCAGAACAGATTCCAGCCTTCTCCTCCTCATCACAGCTCTCACTTGATAGTGGGGGACCCAGCACACAGCCTGTGCTCACCAAGCTTTGAGCTTGTTGACCCTGGAATGGCTTCAGACTTCAGGATCATAGAATCCGGGAAGGATATCAGAGCTGAGAGGGCCTCTTGGCCCTATCTAACCCCACCTCTCTTTTTTAAAGGGGTGAAAACTGGGGCACAGCTTGTCACATCTGTGGATTCACAGTCCTTGACCTGACCCAGGCAAATTTCAGTTCTAAGTGAGATCAGTACAAAACTGGAAACTGAGGTAGTGAGAGGACGGTGCCAGGGATCACCAGAGCCCATCAGCTATTGGTGTGTCCCACATAAGAATGACGTGTCCCAAGAACAGTGCTCTCTGTCCCTCCTCCCTAAAGCCACTCTCCTGTGGCCACTGCAGCCCATATCAGGGAGAGGCCAACTGACGTGTGTAACAGTGAGAGGGCCGTTCTGGAGAAGCTAGACACCAGCAGGACTGAGACTCTTTCTCCTTCCCTGGAAAAGCTGATGTTGCAGATCTGGGCCCTCTGCTTAGCAAATCAAGTCCCAGGGCAGGTGGCCCCCCACCCCGACACGCACACATATTCTGTTTTCCTTCTCTGTAAAATGGGAATAACCATGCTTCTATCTATCTACTTCTTTATGTAGTTATGAGAGTGAAATGAGAAGCATCCGGAAATTGGAAGTGTGGGGCGAGTATGGTAATATTACGTATAGAAGTGATAGTAACCACTGTCTATTCCTGCTGGTGCCCGTCAGGAATAATTGTATTACATGAACACAATCCACCCCAGACGGTGGGAAATGCAGCCACTGTTACACCTGGTACAGACCACAATTGGGAGACAAATACATGGCAATGCAGGGTGGGCATGGAGAGCACTGGTGTAGGACAGGGGTCCTTCTGAACCGCTAGTCCAGAAGTGGGGTGCCCTAAAATGGAAATAGCCAGCCCTCAGGGTGGTCCAGGTCAGCCGTGACTTTAAAACCCAGGACCTCGGGGAAATCTAGACAAACAGGTGACTCAATCCCAATTTCCCACAGACACCCACTTACCTTTGGGATATCTGAATGGTAAACAGACGGGTCCCATACAATTAGGATTCCTTCATTGTACAAACTGTCTTTGAGGAAGCGCCCTTCTGTGGTGACCAACTGCAGGAAGAAACAGACAATCTGTCACCTGGACATTTACATGTGAATGTTGGCTTGTAGTAATACCTGATACATCGTAAGTACCACCTGAGGCCCCAGAGCCCCATGAAGCTTCTGAGTTTTGGTGCAGCACTTAACTTGAGTAAGAAGAAGGCAAAGATGCCAGCCAGAACCCTGTGGACCTGAAAGGACATTTTGTCATAATTCATCAGCCATGGAGCAGAAAGGGTTCCACTCAGACTTTTGAGGTTGTTGGAGCAAGGGTACAGTGAATATGGCTCTGGGTATAGTCCCCTGCAGTCATACCTTATATGGGGGTCAGGGGAGTGAGGTTTAAAGTCAGAATCTCATATAACCAAAATGATCTCTGAAAAGCCCTTCAGTCACCTATAAAAAGCCAGCACGTAGTTATTACAAAGCATGATGGAGACGGACACAGGACATCTCAGAATCTAATACAGGCCATGCTTTCTGCAGCACTGGACCAGATGGCAGTATCTGTGGTTGAGCACCAAATGAAGTAGTCGGCTCGTGTGGAGGGACCATGGCATATGCAAAAACATACGCTTGAACGTGAGACTCTCACCAGGCTGGGGCAATGCTCGCGTGCACCCTGCTGGGGAACCAGCCACTGCTCCTCTCCTCCCCACACTCCCAGGCTCCCCTGCTCTCAGGCTGGCCTGGGCAAAATGTGACTGTGATAAGACTCCATGGGACGGATCAGTTTTGCAAAATCCATTAACAGCCTTTTAAAAAAGTATTTACTGTATACCCTTTGACTCAGTAATTTTACATTTTGGCATTTATCCTAAGAGAAGCTAACTTTGGGGAAAAATTATGAACAGAAATGTTAATTAAAGTACTTATCAAAATATGAAAAGTGTGGCAGCAGAAGGTGAAAACTACTAGACTTATTACAGAAAGACCTGGCTCAGTTCTTGGCTTTGCCACTTGTCTGATGACCGTGAGCAAGTCAGACAGTCGCCCTAGGCCTAGTGCAGGTAACACTGCCCTGCTCTCTCAAACAGGAGGTGTCTTGAGGATCAAATGCGGCACAGGAGTGAGTGAGAAAGAGACAGAAGGGGCCCCGAAGGCTTAGCAATGAAAGAAGCTGTGTCGCTCTTAAGGGACAAAGTTGTTTCGTGTGATCAGCTGTCAGTCACCTTAAAAAGCAGGTGGGAGATGATGTTGCCCAGGTGTAAAATGAACAAATGGCAGAAATCAAATCGAGAATTGACTGGAATTGAAAGCAAGAATCACAACAGTAATCCCTCCCCAGGAATTCCCTGGTGGTCCAGTGGTTAGGACTCGGCGCACTCACTGCCTGGGGGCCCAGGTTCAATCCCTGGTCGGGGAACGAAGATCCTGTAAGCCGCACAGCATGGCTCCCCCCCAAGAAAAATCCCTCCCCACCTCGATCACTCACTATCACGAAGGCTGAGACCTAATCAATGTCCCTGCAGTATCTGAAGACTGACTATGGGAAGATGGGTGGTCTGTACAACCAAGAATGGTAATTTGCCAAGAGCCTCTAAGGTCATTCAGCTACCCCATCCGCATACCTTCCCCCAGATGTAGGAAGGTCCTGGGAGCCTGAAGAATATAATCTTATTTCCTCAGTGTATCTTTGAAACAAGAGCTATGGGTGGTGGGCCCACCCTGGCCAGAGATTATGCAGTTGTACTGGGTGCTAAGGAGCCCCTAGGCAGTCACAGGGTGCCAGAGTGAGGATGGCCATGAGGTAAGTGAATGTTAAGGAACAAATCAGACTAGGCCAAGTCAAGGGAGTGAGGAGGGAGAGGGAAGAGGACCTGAACAGAAGAAACGACGTGTGCAAATCCCCAGATGTGAGAATACATGGCAGAGACTGCTAGGTGTCACCCCATACCCATCCTCTCTTTCCTCCTTGGTAACAGATACCTCAACACATGGCTACCTAAAATAAAGACTACCTGAAATAAAAATTTCCCAGCCTCTCTTACAGCTAAGTATGGCCATGTGACAAAATGTTGGCCAATGGTGTGTAAGCAAGTGTGACTTCCAGGAACTGTTCTTAGAGGCAGGGTTATGCCCTTCCTTGTTCATTCCTCCTTCCAGCTGGCAAAAAGTGGATGTGATGGCTGGAGCTTGAGCAGCCATCTTGGACTGTGAAGTGGAAGTCACATGTTAGAACGGCAGATGCACAAGGGAGTAGAAGCTTGAGTTCCTGACTCTCTGGAACACCATACCAACTCTAGACTTCTTTTACATGAAAAATACATTTTTATCTTGTTAAGCTAGTGTTGAGAGGTGGGCAGAGTATTCCTGTCACTTGCAGCCAAACCTAATTCTAATGAGTAGAGTGAATAGCTTTTTTGGGAATTGCAGTTTGTCCAGTGTGGCTTAGAAACAAAAGGAGAGCCAGAAGGGGTCAGAGAAGTGTAGGCAGGGGCCACACCAGGGAGCTTAGGGTTTCCTCAGTAGATTACAGGACCAATGAAGGCTTGTAAGTGAGAAGAATCCAAACAGACCAGTGTTCTGGACTAGAGTTTTTATAGAAAAGGAGATCAGATAGAAGCTGCTGCTATAGCCTAAGTAAAAAATGATGGGGAAATGAAGAAAAAGAGTTACAACTGTCAGCTGTAGACTTGCAGACTAACTGGTTGTTGAAAGTGAAGAAAAAAGGGGTCAAGGTGACTCCTGGACCTCAGGCCATTTCCTAAAATGAGAACATGGAAAGAAGAGCAGCTGGTATGTGCCTTTGGGATTGGAGTGGGGATTTGAAGTTCAAGGATGAGGCAACTGACCTAGAGTCCCACAGGTGAGAGGCCATAGGAACTAGGAGGGGCCCCACACCTTGCAACATTAAGCACTGTCCTCTTTCTGTGGAGAACACGGTAACTCACAGCACAGGAATTCAGCGCTGTAGTCCAAAGGCAGAGTGCGCGTCCTGGCAGACAGGGCTTTGCAAGGTAGACATGTTTGAGCGGGTGACAGGGAGGCTCCAGGGGGAAGCGGGGCACCCTCACACTATTTTATACATGACTTTCAAGACTAAACTCTACAATTTCACTCCCTGTCCCGTCCCACTCCACCCCCCACTCAAAAAAAAATCTGCCGGTATATTGAAAGTCTAAGCCTTAAGCTATGCTTCTTTCTGTGCAGAGGACCTGACACCAGGTGATTTATCCCTACTCATGAGTTGATTTATCCCTACTCACTTACCTTCTCTGGGCTCCAGGTGCCTTATTTATAGGACATGACCATCCTGTAAGTCCCTGCCTGGGTGACCAGCCATGTCTAGACAACATCTCAGTCTGTCATTTGTCCAACTGCAGCACAAGTGACTTAAAAATAAAGCTCTTCTCAAATGCTCCTGTACTCACCCACATGCACAGTCTGACCTGAGTTCAGGGATCCCCAGGGCCTCATGATGAGGAAAGCAAGTCATTGCCAGAGCAACGGAGCCCCCAAGGAGCACATGCCAGGAAAAGACTACACTTGGGAGATGGACTGTTGCTGTTTAGAAACCTGTTTAAAGTAAACTTTCCAGTCATAAAGTAAGAAATAGTCACTGCAGAAAGTTAGAAAATACAGGAATCTGCGCACACACACACACAATGCGCACACACACACACACACATCTATCTACATACATATAGAAGAAAATAATCATGCATAACTGCATTCTTCAGATAGTCCCACTGTGAATATGTGGGTCTTTTTTCTTACCAGATCTTTCTTCCCCTCTGTTATGAACTGAATTATGTCCCCCCCCAAATTCATATGTTGAAGCCCTAACCCCCAGTGTAACTATATTGGAGATAGGGCCTTTGGGGAGGTAATTAAGGTTAAACAAGGTCATAAGGATGGGGCCCTAATCTAATAAAACTGATGTCCTTATAAGAAAAGGAAGAGACAGCAGAGATCTCTCTCTCTCCCCCCAACCCAAATGCACATGTGATGGCATAGAGAGAAGGTGGCCATCCATAAGCCAGGAAGAGCCCTTGTCAGAAACCAACCTTGATGACACCTTGATCTAGTACTTCTGGCCTCCAGAACTGAGAAAATAAATCTCTATGTTTCAGCCACCCCATCTGTGGCGTTTTGGCATGGCAGGCCTAGGAAACTAATACACTGTGTGTGTGTGTATGTGTAGATATTGATATATCTTAACTATACAGTTTAGACTTAGTGGTTTTGTTAAACTCAGACAACAGTCCAGTTCGATGTCTTCTCGTTTACCCCTCACAATATTTCCAAGCCCCAAACAGGGCTTGAAAAGGAAGCTCTGAGAGGTTATGAAACTGGCCCAAGATCACACAGCTAGGAAGGGATGGAGCTGGGTTGCAAATCAAGGTATGTCTGACCTCCCACTGTCCTAGGCAATCTTTCAAAAATGTTGAGGGATGATAAAATAAAGTTCGTGTTCTGGCTGCCAGATTTGCAAATTTGCCACAGTTGCAAAGCTAGCTAGTGCTCTAGGAAGACAAAGAGGTCTTCAAGGTCTTCTGTAGACCTGAAAAATGATATGAAGGCTCTGGGCCTTAAGGGAAGGCCTGACCATTGTAAACTGGACCTGGACAGGGAAGTGCTAAACAGAAGGGCACCACAAATTGAAACCCACCACAAACCCCAAATCAGAGGGGCCCGTAATTCTACCTGGAATCACAGGAAACGTCATCCAAAGAACCATAATATATTAGAGGAAGTAAATGTTGGAAAGTACTTAAATGTTCAAGCAAAGGAGATTGAAAGAATAAGCTGTGAAACTCCCCCACAAAGGAGTACTATGCAGCTGCAACAAAGAATGAGGAAGATTTCTAAGAACTGATACGGAGCAGTTTCCAGAAGGTACTGGGAAAAAGCAGAGTGTAAAAGAGCATATATAGGCCACTACATTTTTGTAAGGAGTAAGGTGAATTAAAACATATATATTTATATATATATTTGTCTTTACAAATAGAAACATAGAAGTATAAATCACACAACAGTAGTCAGTTACCTACAGAGGGTGGTGGTGAAACAGGGTGGAAGGAATTCAGGAGTGAGTAACACTTTTCCAAGTATACCTTTTTGGATAGTTTTGAATTTTGCAAGCATGTTAATATTCTGTGTATTTTTTTTAAAGTAAGGAAAAGAAAAACCTAGAACTGGAACAAAATGAATACAGTTGAATTTCAAATGAATTCATAATCGAAGTGAAGAGAAACAGAAGGACTAATCGAGGTAACTTAGGGTTACCTCATTATTTGGCCATATACCCTCAGTCTTGGGCGGGGTGTGAAAGAGAATTGCAAACAAATCCTAAACTTTGATAGGTTTGTTTTATGTAGAGATATGCAAAACAATTTTCAAATTACTTTAGATGTACTATAGATATGAGCAAATAAATCAGTGTGCTGATGTTGTTAGAAGGGGGATTCTCACTTTGAAAGAAGCGGGGGTTACAAATACACAATGGGGAAGGCAAGGAATACCTTCATGTGGAAAGACTGAGGTATCAATTTGAGTCTGTCATTTCTAAAATAGGTATCTTTGCATGTATATGCATGTGCCTATGTAGATGTGTATACATACACACAGGTATGCATATATGTAAATGAATGAATACACATGTATGTGTATTGTGTGTGTACATGCATATATTTCCTCTACCTGCTGAAAGGGCCAAGAAGCAAAGACAACCTCGTTAGGCATGAACATATCTAGTACCTAGATCTTGGTTTCTAATACCATTTTTCACTTAAAGGAACCAGGGCTCCTTGGGAAAAACTGGCATATCCCAGAACTAGGGTAGGATAGTATGGGGAAATAAAACTTCCCAGGATCTCTCAGCACTCCTGCAAAAAGCCCCAGACTCCTGAGACTCTTTATAAACAATGAGAATAAAATCGATAGCTATTTGTCTAGTTAATTGCTCTTCTCTGACTCAAAACATAATAAAACTTCGCTTGTCTCCCCAAGAAGCTAAATGGTTATAGCTCAGACTATATCTCTAGGTTAATACAAAGATCTTCTAAGAGACCAGGAAGACCGGAGCAGGAGGAAAGAGCCCAGGAACTTAGGGACAGCTCTAAGTAAGTTTATTTATATTCCAAGGGGCTGGAGTAAGAAGGGGACTCTTTTTCAGGAGGGGAAGAGGACAGCTACCTCCTGCCTTTTATAAGCAAGGGAAAAAAATCACTTATTCTTTGTCCCTTGCTTATAGGGTACCTGGCTACTCATGTAGGATAATTGGCCTGGCTCTTATTGCATTGCACTAGGAATAAGAACTTAAGCAGAGACTAATGCACTTCTTACTTACTCTAAGGTATTTAAATAAGAAATCTGTCTCTGATCCAGAACACTTGTTGTGTGCATTCAGGATAAAATTAATAAAGATGAAATATTAAAAACCCAACAGATGATAGGTTACAAAATGAACTGGAACATCTTGTTATGCCAGAAAGTATAGAAGTATTTTAAAAAATGATGAGGGCATGCATGTCATGGGGAAACAAGAGCCAGCTTGAAGGAACTCCCACTAGCCAGGTCTGGGACAAGTTGAACACCTAAGTAGTTCAGAACAGTAATGAATTAGAAACCATTGAAAATATAGGAATCTCTGAGTTCTTACCAATAACAAATACAAAAAGAAAAGAAAGAAGGAAGAAAGGGAGGGAGGAAAGGAGGGAGGGAGGGAAGAAGGAAATATATGGAGGAGGAGAAGGGAGGCTTCTTGCTTATAATAAAATTCTGAGTGCCAGCTGGATGACATGGAGAAGGGAGAGCTGAAGTTAAAAGACCCATCATTTTTCAGCCATCATAGTAAAGACTGGCTCAGGCAAAAGTGATCAATGAATGTTAAACATAGGAGGGAATTTTGATCTGGAGCAGAATAATGGCACAGTATTAAAGTGTTCACTCATAGACCGCAAGGGAAAAATGTAATTATACAGTGGCCAAATCAAACAACACCATATCCAAGCTGAAGGGCAGGTGGACACTGGATGCCTCCTGATGTGATGCTCTTAGGAGGATACAGTGTCATTTGTGTAGTTTTCCAGCCAGGAATGCAGAAACTGAATTTAATACTGAGAAAGCATCAGATAAACCCTAAATTTTAAAAAAACTTTAAAGAAGGACTTTATTCTTCAAAAATGTCAGTGTCTTAAACGACAAAGGATATGGAGATATTCTAGGTTGAAGGAGACTGAAGAGGCGTAACAACTAGATGCAACACGTGACCCTAATCTGGATCTTGTGCTAGAAGAAAAAATATGCCATAAAAGACATTATTGGGTCAATTAACAGAACTGCAGTGCAGCCAGACTAAAGTATGGTATCAGTGTAAATGTATGAAGTTGATAACTATATTTTGGTTACATAAGACAATACTCTTATTCTTAGGAAGTACACATTAAAGTATTATCTTGGTCAGTTCAGGCTACTATAACAAAATACCACGGACTGGATGCCTTAAACAACAGACATTTACTTCTCACAGCTCTGGAGGCTGGGAAGCCCAAGATCAAGGCAGCAGCAGATTCAGTTACCAGGTGAGGGCCCACTTCCTGGCTTGCAGATGGTTGCTTTCTCCCTGTGTCCTCACATGGTAGAAAGAGAGCAAGCGCTAGTCTCTCTCCTTTTTTTTAATGACAGCAATCCCATCGTGGAAGCCCCTCCCTCAAGACCTCTTCTATACCTAATTATTTCCCATATGCCCCATCTGCAAATACCATCACATTGGGGCTTAGGAAGGACTTCAACATATGAATTTGGGGGAGAAACATTCAGTCCATAACGTTCTACCCCTGCATCCCCCCAAATCATGTCCTTCTCACATACAAAACACATTAATTCCATCCCAACATCCCCAAAAGTTTTAAACTCATTCCAGCATCAACTCTAAAGGCTGAAGTCCAAAGTCTTATCTAAATATTATCTAAACCAGAAGAGAGCGAAACGATTCAACCCGAAGTAAAACTCTTCTGCTGTGAACCTGTGAAACTGGATAAATTATGTGCTTCCTAAATACAGTGGTGGAACAGGCATAGGGTAGAGATTCTCATTCCAAAAGGGAGAAATTAGAAGGAAGAAAGAAGTGACAGGTGCCAAGAAAGTCTTAGCCTAGCAAAGTACATACCATTAGATCTTAAGGCTTGAGAATAATCCTCTCTGGTTTGATGCTCTGCCTTATGGACGTGGTGGGGCATCAGTCCCACCCGCGTGGCTCTGCTGGGCAGGAGTCACTCCCCCAAGGCCCTGGGCAGCTGCCATATGGCCTACTGAGGTCAAGGCAGTGCCCTGCCCCTTTGAAACCAAGGAGGCAGCCCTGATGGTCTCTGAATCACCATTGGGTTCATTCTTCCCTTGTCTTGAAGAATGGTATATGTTTGCGGGCAAAGAGCTCTCTAGTTTGGTCCTGTAGAATAAGTCTGACAGCCTGCCTTCATTTTGCCCTGTATCCACGCTCGTTCCGTTCACACTAGCAGTGTTTCTGCTGGGGTGGCTGATTAGGTCTGTGGTTCACTCCCACACTGACCTTTTTATCAAATGCTTGTTGGGCCATCCTCTTACTGTTTTTTTCAGAACAAGCTTTCTCATTTTTTGCAATCTAGATACGCTGAGAATTTTCCAAATCTTTAAGTTCTGTTTCCTTTTTGCTAAACAATTCCTTCTTCAATTCATTTCTCTCCTCTCACATTTTACTAAAAGCAGTCATGAGGAACCAAGCCACTCCTTCAATGCTTTCCCTAAGGCAATTTCTAAAAATTGCCTCAGCTAAATATCCAGTTTCTTCACTCACAAGTTCTACCTTCCACGAAACGTTAGAACACAGTTCAGCCAAGTTCTTTGCCACTTTATAACAAGGATCACTTTTTTCTCCATTGGTCAATAACGTGTTCCTCATGTTATTTCCATCTGAGAGCCCACACCAGAATGGCCTTTATCGTCCATATTTCTGCCAGCGTTCTGTTCATGATTATTTGTCTTCTCTAAAGAGAGGCGTTCTCTCCAGCTCTCCTCTTTTCTTTCTGAGTCCTCACCAGGATTCCCCTCTGTCTGTATTTCTAGCATGCCCTTCAGAACTCCTCCAGCTTCTACCAGTTACCCAGTTCCAAAGCCACTCGCATGCTTCCAGGTATTTGTTACAGCAGCACTCTGTTTCTCGGTACCAAAAAATCATAGTCTGCTCAGGCTGCTATAACAAAATACCATAGACTGGGTAGCTTAAACAACAGATATTTATTTCTCGTAGTTCTGGAGGCTGGGAAGTCCAAGGTCAAGGTGCCAGCAGATTTGGTTCCTGGTGAGGGCCCTCATCCTGGCTTGCAGATGGCCACCTTCTCACTGTGTCCTTACACGGCGGAGAGCAAGCGAGCTCTGGTCTCTCTTCCTCTTCTTATAAGGATCCTAATCCCTTTGTCATGGGGGCCCCACCCTCAGGAACTCATCTAAACATATTTCTCTCCCAAAAGCCCCACCTCCCTCCAAATACTATCATATTGGATAGTTAGGGCTTCAACATACAAATCTGTGGGAGAGCTGTAAACGTTCAGTCTGTAACAGATATTTAGGGCTTGATGTCTGTAATGTACACAACTTACTCTCAAATGAAAAAAAAATATTATGAAAGATGGATAGACCAGATGATATAGCAATGGGGTAAAATGAAAAAATAATAAGTGAATCTGGATAAATGGTATATAGGCATTCTTTGTATTTGTCATATTATTGCAACTTTTCTGGAAGTTTTCAAGTATTTTCAAATAAAAAGTTCAAAAAACAAAAAAAAACGAGGAAGTTTGGAGGCAATCCACTGAGTGAGCAGGAGGTTCTTTGGACTATACTTCATTCAACAAATATTTCTTGCACATCTACTACATAATGGGCACTATCCTGGGCACCTGGGCATTGGTCATCAATGAACAAAACAGGCCAAAAATGCCTCCTCTCATAGTGGGAGAGCTAGGCGATAAATGAGATGGATAAATTATATGATGGGAGTGAGAAAACATGGACTTAGAACGTGTCACCAGAGAGCCAGGAAAGAGCCCTGGAGAGGCTGTTAGGAAGGCTTCAGCGTACATGGGCCTGCCATTGTCCTCTGTGCAACTGTACAGCTCACCTTCTCCTCGCAGGCCTCAGTTATCTCATTTGTAAAATGAAACAATCAGGCAAGACCCTGGGCTTCACAAGGGCAGGGAGCATGTCGGTTTCTGTTTTGCTGCTGTTGTTGGCAGCTGAGTTCTAGCCCTGTTCACAAAGTCTGGCACGCAGCAGGTGATCAATAATTCATTCTGAAATGAATGAATGGCTAGTTGATCTCCGAAGTCCTTTCCGGCTCTGGGATTTCCAATACCATTTGGATCACCTTAAAGGATGTCATGTCACGTCAGACATCACATCTTATTCCACAGATATTAGAAGGATAATGAGGAAATATTATGAACAACTTTATGCTAACAAAGTCAATAACGTAGAAGAAATGAACAAATTTCTTGAAAGATATAGACTAACAAAGCTCAAGAAGTCAAGAAGAAACAAGTAACATGAATAACCCTGTATCTATTAAAGAAATATGAATTTGTAGCTAAAAACCTTCCCACAAGGTAAATTCTAGGCCCAGATGACTTTACTGGTGAACTCTACCAAACATTCAGGACAAAAGTAACACCAGTTGTACACAAACCCTTCCAGAAAATTTTAGACAAACAATTCCCAGCTCACTCTACAATGACAGCATTACTCTGATATCAAAAATACAGACAGACATAACAAGAAAGGAAAATTACAAACCTATATCCCTCATGAACACAGATGCAAACATTCCTAGCAAATGACGTCAAAGTGTAGACATTTTATGATTGAGTGAGATTCCGATGTAAGCACTGGTTGTGCATGGTGACTGAGCTGAAATGCGGTGTGAGGTCAGATAGCAGGTTATTTCAAAGATAGCTATTTTCCACAAACTAAATATAGGTTTTGAATGTTCCCTTCAAGATTCAGTAATGCCCTCACAGAAAGAACTCCATGCCAAAGATTTGCCTGGTCTAAACTTCCAGGCCTTGGGTACCAGCCCCACACTGGAGTACACCCTGCTTTTTTTCATTGCAGTAAGAACACTTAACATGAGATCTACCCTCTTAACAAATTTTTAAGTGCAAAATATAGTATTGTTAACTATAGGCACAAGGTAGAGCAGATCTCTAAGAACTTATTTATCTTGCACAATTGAAACTTTATACCCATTGAATAGCAACTCCCCATCTGTCCCTCACCCCAGCCCCTGGCAACCACCATTCAACAATCTGTTTCTATAGAGTATTACTCAGCATCAAAAAAGAAGGAAATTCTACCAAATATGACAATATGGATGAACCTGGAGGACATTATACTGAGTGAAGTAAACCAGACACAGAAGGACAAATAGTGCATGATTCCACTTATGTGAGGTATCTAAAATAGTCAAACTCATGCAAAAAGAATATACTCTGCTTCTGCACTGCACCTTTACTGGCTTTGTGTGTGTGTATGTTGGGGAGCGGGGTGTGTCTTTTTCTCTTCACCTAAATGGAAGCCCTTATGAGGAGGAGAGCATTGCATTCTCCTGCTCTTCCCCCATACTAGGCAGGGTCTTGTGGGAGCTTATTCGATTGACTGAATGGAACCTAGGTAGCTGGCTGCACACCAGATGGATGGGCTACACAAGGAAGAGAAGACCAAGGGCAGCTCCGGCATGTGGAAAACCACTTATGACCCGGAGGTTTGGAGTAAGAAGGCATCCTGTGTCCAATATCATCAAGTCGAGCCCCCTTCTCTGTTTCTGAAAAATATCAGCGACCTAGAAAAGCTTAAAGAAAGCTTAGGGGAGTTAATGTGCCGCCAGCAAACAAACCTAGATCCAAATCCACCTCTATTGCTTAGTTTCTGAGCTACCCAGAGCAACTCACTTCAACTCTTTGAACCTTAGTGTCCCCATGTAAAATGGTGTTTGGTGACCACACCTCATAGAGTTGTCATGAAATATTATAAGACAGGTATGGCCCTTAGACAACAGAAGTATTTAGTAAGTGGTACCAGCTAATATCTCAAGATAAGCCCCATTGAGTGATCTGGGCATGCCCTGGGTGAAGTCCAGTCAGCGCACGTACCACTATGCACAGGGTGTAGGTTTTCTCTTCCCAAACCTGTACAGGAGCTTCTAAGGAAGCCACTGGGCCCAGCAGGGGCTCAGCTGAGTCTCACGAAACCTTTACACTTAGAGTCACAATTGAATTTGTTTAAAGACCCACATTTAGCTATATGTGGTTTCCCTATTGAATCTCATAACAACACCTGGCACATACGTGCCTGCGTAGAGCTGCTGAAACTTCACGGTATGACACCGTTCTCTTTAAAAAGCCATCTTCTCAATAAGAAACCACCTCTTTGTTTTCCATGGCTTTGTCACAGGCCAGATGCACAAAAGGCTGTCCTCTGCATGTGAGGAGGCTGGGAGCTGAACAAACAAAACTGGCCCCAGCTGCCGTCCAGAGGAGCTCTCCCTCTGGGAGGAAAATGAGCTGCTCAAAGGCACAATTTACCAAACCCACAGCTATTCCCCCAGGAACTTTGGGGTGCCAGGTGCTGTCTGGGTGCGATGGTGGGGACTCAGTTTGCCCAGAAACAGACACAAAACAGCTGGGATAACCAACTGGGACAAAAGATAGAGGAGACAGACTGCCAGCTTCCTAGGATACCAAGATGAGAAAGGGCCACAATAGAAGGGCATCAGTCACATGTCAGTATCACAAGGAGCAAGGTCACGCGGCTGCCCGTGACCAGTGTTAAAGCTACAGGCTTGATGTTTAGTGCCACTTACAGAAAGAGAGGAAGGAGGGTCAGCGTGCCTGAAGAGGATGGGAAGGGCTTTCCTGAGAGTGGATTGGGCACCCTGGGAAGTCGGCCACCCCCTCTCAGCCCCGGCAAAGGGACCACAGCCATCCAGAAGTGCAGGGAAAACGCTGTACCTCGGTGGAAAACTGTGCATTGTCTGCAGCAGTCCCGTCCTCTTCACCAGATTCTAATCCTATGAGAGCTGTTTTGCAGCGCTTCGTAAGTTGTAGCGAACTACAGACACGCTTATTCAACCTTGCCCAGTAGAGTTTCACTTAAATTCCCTCTTCCTCCTGCCCACCTCGTGACAAAAGACAGTTGCATTCCTTTATTCAAATTTTGTACTGTTTTGACTTTTCCTCTGAACCGGTTATAACATCAGCCTGGTTCCCTCCTCATATGAATAAAATAGACACTGTCTGTATGATAGTCATGAGCTTACATTTTCCTGAAAATTATCCTTTAATTTTCTCCCTTCTGCTGGACACCTCTGAAGCGGCCCCAAGCTGGCTGACAGCCCTGCTGGGAGCCAAGATGCCCACTTGCCTGGGAAATGGGAGGGCACGGTGACTGCCCAGCAGACACAGGCAGGCCTTCATGCTGCACTAGTGACGACGGCCACCCTTTACAGAGCCTTTGCTTCAGCATGTGGGCCTCTGAGTGACATGCTCCACGCTCAGTAATCTCACTAGAGCCTACAAAGACCCAGCAGGGTAACTTCTCTTATTTCCCTTTACAAATAAGGGAACTGAGGCTCAGAAAGATAAGGCAACTTGCTCAAGTCACTCATGCAGTAAGTACTGAGGGAGAAATTTGATCAAGGTCTGTCTCTTAATTCCCAGGCAACCTTACCTTGGCTTTATTTTCTTTTATTGAGGTATAGTTGGTGAACAATATTATATGTTTCAGTCACAATATAGTGACTACGTTTAAAGGTTATACTCCATTTAAAGTTATTATAAAATATATTCCCTGTGCTGTACAATATATCCTTGCAGCTTTTTATTTTGCACCTAGTAGTTTTCTACCCCTTAATCCCCTGCCCCTATCTTGCCCCTCCCCACTGGTAACCACTAGTTTGTTCTTTGTATCTGTGAGTCTGTTTTTTTGTTGTTGTTGTTGTTACATTCACTAGTTTGTTTTATTTTTTAGTTTCCACATATAAGGGATATCATACAATATTTATCTTTCTCTGACTTATTTCACTTAGCATAATACCATCCAAGTCCATCCATGTTGTTGCAAATGGCAAAATTTCATTCTTTTTTTATGGCTGAGTAATATTCCATTGTATATATGTACCACATCTTTTTTATCCATTCATCTGTTGATGGACACTTAGGTTTCTTCCATGTCTTGGCTATTGTAAATAGTACTGCAGTGAACATTGGGGTGCATGTATCTTTTCTCAGCA
Source organism: Balaenoptera physalus (assembly GCF_965194825.1). Lineage (NCBI taxonomy): Eukaryota > Metazoa > Chordata > Mammalia > Artiodactyla > Balaenopteridae > Balaenoptera > Balaenoptera physalus. The sequence goes on along the minus strand of NC_138891.1, from coordinate 65,841,573 downwards.
TCGTTTTTGTTTTCTTTGGATATATACCCAGGAGAGCAATTGCTAGAAATTAAAGTTTCAGAATCTTTGAGGACTGAGGGTTAGTTCTTCACTAAACACCTGGAAGAGATGCCCGAGAAGGGAGTAGCCTCCCGAATCCGAGAGAATTTTCAGGCCTCCTCCGTGCTCCCTCTCTTGCTTGCAGTTTCCTACTGATCTGCAGATCATACCACCCCTGAGCAAACAGAGCTGGATTTCTCTCTGAATCCACACTCCCCAACCTCAAAGTGGCTAGCATGGCCTGGAGACCCTACTCCATTCCTCTGGTTTACTCTTTCCTCAATGACAATTTCAAACCTTCTTGGCTCAAACCTCCTCTACTGAAACCTCTCTTCCCCTCAGCCTCCCTACGAAAAGCCTCCTTTTCTCTGTACCCTACTTTGCAGAGAAAATCGAAGCCCCTTCATCCTTCCACTAGAGACTGCCTCCAGCTAGTCCCCCTGCATCCTTCTTCCCTTCTGACCCCTCCTGCTGGGGTTAATCCTCCACTAGGCTTTGGATCCACCACTCCCACCACTGACTTAATTATCTCCTCTTTTTAGTATATTCAATTTCTCTATCAATTGGTTTTCTCCTCATTAAATTTGTGTGTGTGTGTGTGACAAAATATGTATAACATAAAATGCACTCTTTTAACCATTTTTGAGTGTACAGTTCAGTGGCATTAAGTACATTCATGCTGTTATACAACCATCACCACCATCCATCTCTAGAACTCTTTCATCTTCTGAAACTGAAACTCTAGATCCATTAAACAACTATTCCTCTTTCCTCCCAGGCCCTGGTAACCACCATTCTACTTCCTGTCTCTAGGAGGTTGACCACTCCAGGGACCTCATATAAGTGGAATCATACAGTGATTGTCCTTTTGTGACTGTCTTCCCACTGACTTTTAAACATACTCAATTCTCTGCAATCTAAAAAATGAAAAGAACAAAAACTGGCCCTGGAACCCTCAACTCTCTACAGCTATTGCCCTATTTCTCTCTGCCTGCCGGAGCCAGCCTTCTTGCAAGAACTCTCCACATTTTCCTCCCTCCCCACTCCTCCACACTCTCCAATCTGGCTTCTGGCTTCACCGCTCTCCCCAACGGCTGTCACTGAGGCCAACGGTGGCCTCCATTTTGCTAAGGAGAGAACGATGCTTTTCGATCTTCTTCTAAATTGGCCTCTCAGCAGCGTCTGATGGCTCTGACCTCTTTCTCGCTGCTCTCATTACCCAAACCCCCTGCATGGACTTTTCCTCTCTCTACTCTCCCTCTAGTGCCCTCATTTGGTCCCACTGTTTCACTGCCACATAGATAGAGACGATTCACAAATCCTCATCTGCAGCCCAGACCTTTCCACCGAACTCCAGTCCCATCTCTATAACCGCCTACTGGACCTCTCTTCACAGACACGTAAAAGGCAGCTCAGACCAACCATATGCAGAACCACAGTTTTTATCCCTGCCGCCCCTCTCTGACCCTACCCCTCACAACCCAAATCATCTCCCAGTACTCCTTTCAGTCTCAGTGACTAGCTGGCCAGTTACACAAGCCAGAAACCCAGGCGCACCTGTGGCCCCCCTCCCTTCACCTCTCACACCCACCCGCACACTAGAGCCTGGTGACCGCACACGCTGAGTAGCTCTCAAATCCATTCTTTTCTCACAGTCACCTTCGTTTCCACTCTGGCGCAACTGCCAGCATTGCTAGTCCAGACGAGTGCAAGAGCCCCCGAAGTGTGTCTGTCCATCCACCGCCCCCACTGCACTGATCAGATGGAAGCCAGAGGGGTTTACAAAATGCAAGTCTGGCCATGCCTCGGAGAAGAAAACAAGCACCGTGGCCTGGCTCCTTCTCACCCTCAGCCTCGTCCCTCTCTACATCCCCACCAGCCAGACTCACCTCTTCCCGGGCCCTGGGGCGTCCCAGCTCCCTTCCACACAGGCCTCACCCACGCTGCTGCCTCTTCCCGCACTTCTCGCCGTCTACCCTTACTCCTCGCGCGCAGTGAAGACTCACCTCCTCACTTCTTCCTGACTTGCCTGTCTAGGGAAGATGCCCCTCTATGGGCTCTGGGAGCAGCTTAACCCTCTCCTTTGTAGCTGTCTGTTGTGACTTTATATTTGTCTGTATGACTGTTGGATGGTATCGCGAGAACAGGGCTGGGTCTGTCTCGCTCACCAGCGCACCCTCCACACCCACCTCAGTTCCGCGCTCGTAAATATCAGAGCAGGTAACGCGTATGCGTAAGTGCCGGCCGCTAAATGCTTTGCGCGGATCTTCTCACTTCTTCCTCACCGCCACCCTGTGAGGAGGTACTGTTATTCTCCCCTCTTTACAGAGGCATAAGGAGCTTAGGCGTGATCGCTTAGCTAAGAGAGGCAGAGCTGGTCTCCACGGCAGTCAGGCTAGCTGCAGTCTCCGTACTGACCACTGCGCTCTACGCAGCACCGTCCCTGTTTGTGTTAGGAAGCAAGGGTAAATAAACCTTTCTCCTGGGTATTTAGGTACCATCTGATACAGAAGCGGAAGTTAGGCATTAGCATTCCCTGGGGAGCCCTCCAGCTCCAGGTTTCTGTGACTGCAGCACAAGAAGGGACAGGAGAAAGAAGGGAAAGCTCATCCCAACCCCTCTGCCTGATTTTCTAGACTTGCCAGAGTCTGAGCAGCCATGAAGCTCCAGCCTCACGTCCCTCTGTGGTGCAACACGAATCCAGACCCCATCCCCACCCTGCCAGGGCTGTTTGAGTGCCCCCTCGTCTGCTGTGCAGCTCTGTCCTGCCAATCCCACTGTTTGGATGCCTTCCTAGTACTGTTTCTCTAGATCCTGCCCATCTCTCAAAGTCTAGCTCAAGTGCCACTTGCTCCAGAGAGTTTCTTGCCGACCAATCTATTTCTTTTAACCTGCCCTCTTATAGCTTATCATAAAAGTAATGTAAAAAACCCCAAACACAAGGTTGAACAGAAACAGGTATTAGAAGCACAGAGAGGCTGCTGGAGGATGTTACAGTGTTAGAAAGTGACAACATCCAACATCATCATCCAAATAATAATAGAAGTATTAGAAGAAGAATCGAAAACAAGATGGTGGCCTCTTGCAAAGGAGTTAAGTCCCATCATAAAAAGGTTCCTAGGACTGTGGGCCTCAGATGGAAAGCAGGCCATGCAGGAAGCAGCTTCTGCCCAGATGGTGAGTTCCTGAAGGTCAGGCAGTGAAGGGATTGCTGAGAGAAACAGGGAAGTGGAGGCCTGGCAGAGGGGAAGAGAAATGCATATTCTGCTGGGACGGTGCTGAAAGGGCACTTAGGGTCACTTCCAGGACCCCATCCACACCCACGAGCCCTAGGAAAGTGTACAGAGTCTAAACACTGACATAAAACCCCCCAAGGCTTACACGTATACTCAGAAAAAAAACAAACATTGGTGGTCGGGAGTCAGGTGGATGGGTTTATAGCCCTATCATGCTATTTTTGATGTATGTGCAATCCAGTTTTTTCCACTAATTCAATCCATTAGCAGAACTTTGTGGCAAGAGTACTTCTCAAGTTCCCATTAGTATAGAGAAATCAGCATATGCTACCTGGAAATACTTCAGGAAATGAATAGTCTAGGGGGATTCATGAGGTAATACCTGAATTGTAATGCTGTATTACACATAATTACACTGTGATGCTGTCTTATAATACTTGGATAAGGTTTTACAGCATATAAAGCACACCCACGTGCATTTGTTCATTTACTTTTCACGACACTCCTCTCTCTCCCTGGATATCCTCTGCTGTCCCTCGGGCAACACTCTGGATGTGACCTGCGGCCACAGCGACAGCAGAACTCGGCTTTCTCTGGACACTGGACACCTCCAGTAAAGCAGGCTAATGCCACAGGGGCTTTCCCATGACCACAGTACCAGGCTGCATCATGGAATCACTGTCTTCTCTTTCTCCATGAGGAATCCGGGACGTAGGAAGGGCAAGGGACTTGATTAAGCCAGTGGCTTTGATGTGCTCCTAGTAAATACATTCTACTTCAGAGCCTATGGATTTTCTCGTGTATTCCTCACAACAACCCTGTGAGGAAGGTACTATTATTCTCCCCTCTTTACAGATGAGTAAACAGAGGCATGAGTAACTTAGGCATGATCTTTTAGCTAAGAGAGGCAAAGCTGGTTTAGATGGCAGGCAAGCTAACTGCAGAGTCTCTGTACTGACCACTGCACTCTACTCAGCACCGTCCATGATTGTGTTAGGAAGGAAACTTCTCTCACTATACTTCTGCACAGAAGAAATTTTACCTGAGAGTTCATCAGGCGAATGGTGGTTTTCGTGCCCACATCTTGTTGGAAGTTGGCTGTGGGTGCCCCATTAAACCTCAGGACTGCATCGTGATCATCTATAAACCACAAGGAAACAGAACACGTCAGCAGTGATGATGATGTGAGCATCAGCAATATGCAGAGAGAGCAGTCTGGAGGGAGAGAGGGCAGGAGGAAGGGGAGGGGCAAGAGAATAACACATCCTAATCTTTATCTCCTCCTGGTACACAGGAGACAATGATCATATTTGTATAGTGCAATCAGGGAAAGTTCCCAGACAGAGGTGACCAACTCTCTGCCCAGCCACTGCGAAGGCTAAAGAGGTCCATATGGTGGTGTTCCCGAAATCCACTCAATGATGCCAGTGTGCTCGGGCACAGGGGCAACGTGACAGGGCCAGTGCACTACTCATAGTGGAATCACTATTCCAGTTACCAAAGGAGCAAATCAGATTCTCTTGGTATTACCAGTAGGTCATACTTCTATCCCTGTCAGAAAAATGAAGATTCTACCATAAGCTTGGTCTAACCCACAAGTGCAAAGTGCCCCATGGCATTCTGAAAAGGTTGCATTGCACAGCAAATGAAAGAGATTCACTCTGGCATCCAAGACAGCTCCTGAAGTGTTCCATTTAGGAACACGAGCCCCAGGAAAGGTCACAAACCTGGGTGGTGGCAGAGATGGAAAAGAGGTCATAGAGCTAAACTAAACTCCATATTTTCTATTAAAAATTTAAAAAGCTCTTTGTCAGAAACAATGTCTTAAATCCAGCCAAGATCAAACAGACCATCTTTTTAAAGATCTACGCACTCCCCAGCTCTGGTTCTCTGTCCTTCTAGCTGTTTAAGCAGGGTTTGGAAGACTTGGAGAAGATTCTCTGCCTGGCAATGACCAATCTGATGGGGGAGGGAACTGATGACTTCTAAGATCCATCCTAACCCTGAGCCTCTGTGATCCTATGAGAGCTCATCTCAAGCTTATTGATCCAACAAGCTTCGGTTCACCACTGAAATCTGCACAAGATTTGGAGGTCAGCCCAAACCTCTGTTGTTCTGTTTCTCTCTGTGCGGGTTTATTTTGGGTGGTTCTTCATGCACAAAGGTGGCATCAGGAGAAGAGGGGTAGGAGTGGATTTTGGCTCAATGTAAGAGGATCTAATGGAAAATACCCACAGAATTAAGGGAAGAAAGCCTCCCTCTTTATTTCAATTCTAACGTATATACCAAACCTCAGGAATCTAGACATCTCATTCACAAAAACAACCCTATCCTCAGTCCCAGGACAAAATTTTTATCAAGGTGGTTTAAAAGTTACCTGAGATGCTCATAGTCCAAACATTATCAGATAACAGGACAGGCACACAGAACTGCAAATCGAGCAGGAAGTTTATCTTTACACAACTCAGATTGCAACAGGTTTTGTCAGAATCAGTCACTGATTTCAAAAGTGACCAGTAGTAACCACACTAGAAATGTTGACTTATCAGAAACTCCACTTGGTCAACTTTCCCATTTCACAGGTGAATAAACCTGAGAGTCCCAGTAGACAAGAATGACAAGCTCAAATGGAGTCATTGAGAGTCGAATAAAAGGACTGTTTACAAAGTTGTAGGTCGAGTTTAACAAGGTAGAGATGGACAAGGAAAGGGACCATACCCCAGGGTTGGCCACAGCAGGGAACCAATCCCACCCCTACACCTAAGGCAGCAGGAGGAGCAGAGACCCCATCTGAGGAAGCCCACCTGGTGGGAACTGCGAAGGGAATCATTACCCCAGCCTCTCCTCCTCCCCTCTGACTTCAGGCCTGGAGGGAAAAGGGGAGACACAGGGCCACCTGAAAGGGGCTGAAACTTATAGTCAAGGGAGAGAAGGAGCCTGTGGTTACAGGTTTCTTCTGCGAGGGCGGGGAGGAGGGGGACAGACACCCTGGCCTCACTCTCCTTCTTCTTCTCAGTTTTGTACCAGCGTTACTACTGTCCAGTCCCAAATCAAAGCCAGAGAGCAAGGACACCCAGTTGACACCGTCCAAATTTCTATTTCCCCGGGCACAGAGTCATAGGAAAGCATGGAGAGTGAATTTGGGGGTGGGGGGCAGATGGAGAACGCCCAGCACAGGAGGCTTGAGATAGGTCCTTAGTGTTGACCATGAGAAAGGAGAATGCTTTTATTCCTTCAATAAATACTGATTAAGCTCGTACTCTCTGCCAGACACAGTTCTAGGTGCTGGAGACAATGGTTGTGAGCATGAAATCATGCTCCTTGCCCTTAGAGACCTCGAAATCTACTGCAAGGAGGCAGACAATAGATAAGCACAACAACCCACATTCGAGATAATTACAGATTGTGATTAATACTATGGCACAAAATAATAACCTATAATGGAAAAGAATCTGAAAAAGAATACACACACACACACACACATATATATATATACACACACGTAAAACTGAATCACTTTGCTGTACATCTGAAACATTGTAAATCAACTATACTTCCATAAAAAAATAAAAATTAACAAAAAATACTATGACACGAATAAACTGAGCTGTGTAACAGAGACCCCGAGGGAATCTCCTTTAGATAGAGGGATTGTTCAGGGACTGCGCCTGAGCTGAGACCCACAGGGCGTGGGAAGGGCCCAGGAAAGTAAATTCCAGCCAAAGGACACAGCAGTGTCAAGACCCCAAGGAAGGTAAGGACTTGGCTGGGGACAAGTGAGTGAAGGAAAGAAAAAATAAAAAGTGCAATGAAAGAGGTTGGCAGGAAGCAGATCATGCAGGCTGTGGAGGCCAGGTATGAAGTTTGGATTTTATTCTAAGATTTTAAAAAAATCAATCAAAGAAGAGAACTTTAAAACAGACCACTAAATTTGAGCTCATAAAAAAAGGGATCAGATTCTTGTTTGCCAAACTGTCCTTTGCTATTGCTATTGAAAACTAAAAGACTTTCAACCTCAAATAGGTCTCCAGGAAATCCCTAGGAAAAATCCACAGCTACTGGGATCCCAGAAAACAAGCCTTGGGAAGGCTGTAGAAAACAGGGGCCTCCATTTCTCTGTAACTTAGAATTAGAGAGCAGAGATGCAAATTAGAAAAGGAAGAAATAAATGCACCACGATATGCACGTGATATAACTGCATGCCTAGAAAATTCAATAGAATCAGCTTGTTAGTAAATTCATAAATACATCAAAATCTACTGTGTCCAGGTATAAGAACTCTAAATAGCTAGAAATTGTGGTGAAAGAAATTTTATCATTATTTGGACCAAACATTTCTTATATTTTCCAGTCAGCTTAATGAATCATATAACCATGTATGGAAGACTACATTCTGATTCTGGTTAGGAAAACTAGATATGATACAGATCAGGTTTGGCAAACTATGGCCCACAGGCTAAATCTGACCTGCCTTGTTTTTGTAAATAAAGTTCTATTGGAACTTAGCCAGGTACATTCATTTATTACTGTCTATGGTTGATTTTGCACTGAAATAGCAGAGTCATTGTCAGAGACACTGTATGTCCTCAAAAGCAAAAATATTTACTATCTGGCCCTTTATAGGAAAAGTTTGCTCACCCCTGATAAAAACAATCGTGCTCTCTGAGCTGCTCAACCCAGTCTTCACTCTGCCCAAGAACTCCATCTGCCCCCAAATATGCCCAAATTCCATCCCCCACCCTGGGCTTCCATCATATGGTACCTGCCTACTTCTCTTCCAGCCCTTCTCACTGGCCCTTCAGAATTTGTATGTATGTATGTATGTATGTATGTATGTATGTATTTATCTATCTTGTCCCTGTTCTTTCCTTGTCCTTCAAATGTAAACTTCTTTTCTAGGTTTTCTCATCAGTCCTCTTTCCTGGACTACCACTATCACCCTGATACAAATGACTCCTAAATCTCATCTCCCACCTTGACACTTTCCTGGAAGAAAATACCCAACTGCATAGATATCTATGAAGGGAAATCCACAAACGCTTCAGCACGTCCAAGATGGAACCTGTCCTCCTCCAGAAGCATGGTCCCCTGTGATACAATATAGCCTGCTCCCAAGCCAGAGACCCTGGCTCCTGCCTCTCACTCGAGGTCATTTCTAGTTAGAACCAAGTTCTGTCTCTTCTACCTCATGATGCCTCTCATGTCAGACCATTTCATCCCACCTCCACTACCACCGTTCAACAGGCCTGGCGCTTCTCACTTGGATAAGACGATAGTCCCTAACAGCAGAGAGGCTATACAGCAGTCCCTATGGAGAAGGGGACTCAGAGAAATGAGAAATCTCTCCAAAACCCACATGATCCCATCACTCGCTTGCTCAAAAACCTTCTAGGGCTCTTCGTGGCTTAAAGAATGAAATCCAAAGTCCTTAAGACCATCAACATTCTCTAAGAACTTACCCCCGGCTACCTTTCTGACCTCATTGCTCAGCCCTCTTCACCCTGTGGGGCCCTACGTCCCAGGCAAACAGGATTATCTGTGATGCTTAAACGTACTCTGCACATTTTTCCATGCAGCCTTTGCTTCTTGCTTTTGCCTCAGTTCAGAATGCTCTTCTCCTCTCTTCCAGGGGAGCAAGTCAGGAAGAGTATCAAGGGATTATTTTAACCTGAAAAGGGATTCATTCATTGTTATAAAGCTACAATCACCATGAGGCGCAAGAGCAGAGATGAGGCTACGTGTGGGCCCCTTGGAGTCAAACACCCCATTTTCAAGTCCCAGTCTACCGTTAACCAGCTGCGTAAACTCTCTGAGTGTCCACACTTAGCTCCTGAGTAAAATGGGAGCAATAATCGTACCTACCGCGTAGGATTACTGGGAGGATTAAAAGAGCAAGCTTGTTATGCACACAGCAGGTGCCCCATACATGTTACTCCTATTAATTCTAATATTTTTTAAATGTGCTATTGCTTGAAATGAATATTCAAACAAATCTAAGACACTTTACATGTATGCGTATCAAAAACAATTGAAAATGACTGTGCCCAGCACTGGCTGGTTTGTGGGGCTGCCGGAGGCACAACACATTGTTACAGTCCCTCTGGTAAACAATTTTGTAATGGACCAAAAAAAAAAGAGCCATGAAACATATCTTACTTTGGTCTTCTACCGCCACTCCTGAGGATACTTCCCCTTTGGAGGGCAGCAGTAGTCACTTAAGGTGTCTTCCCCAAAACCTCCTTTGCAGTACTATTTATAAGAGCAAACAGTTTGAAACCATTTGATATGTTCAACAGTTGGGACTAAGCTGGACAAATTCCAGGTGTAGTGGGAAGGCTGGGGCCTGTCGAGCTCAGAGGCCTTTAACAAAGGGCCTTTCCTTTCCCTCTCCTCTTTGTATTCTAAGTTCCTATTTGGTATTGTTGATGAGTCCATGGCCGAATAAAAGAATACATGAATGAATTCCTTAAAATATTTGTTAGACTAAATGCCCAAAGGAAATAACCCTATAAAAGGCAGGACATTTGAAGTGTAGCACGCAATTTTTGTTAGATCTCAGGATCAAAGTCCTTCCATGGAAATACATATTTGAAATTATAACTCCAGTCTATAGAAAAAGGTTATTTTAATTAATGTTTAGTTAAATCCATAAAACTCCAACGTTTTATGGAGTCCATAAAAATAAAGATTATAGTTCCAATTCATGGGAGTATTAGGCTCTGCCTGAAACTGCAACATGATTCCAGCCAGGCAGACTATAATGACTTGGGAAGAAAGAAAGAAATGTAGTTCCATTATGGATGAACAAAAACCAATTACATTTCGTTTCTAGAAAACAAAGTCCAAAAGAAACCAAAAAAAGCAAAAGCAGGAGCAGAAGTTGGGGTGGGACTGGTTATCTTGGCAGCTTTTCTTCCAAAGTGCTGCCTATTTGGAGAGTTATGAAATATGACCTCACCACTTCTTTCTGCTCTAGAGAATCCAATTTGCTTCTCCTTTTCTTCTTTTGAGAGCCTGTGCTTGGTTTCAGACCATTTTTCCTGGCAGTCATATAAAGGAAATAAAAAAAGGAGACACATGACCTCACCTGCTCCAGTACCTTCCAGAGCCTGACAGAAGAGCTAGGCTTCCTGTGCTTTGCTTTCTTTAGCCTGATTCATTTCGCAATCGTGGAAAACACATTCTCTCAAAATAAGGGAACTAAGGAGCTTTAGGCAAATCCATAGCTCTGTGTTGTACACAGGTTTACAAATCTGGATAAACTTTGTCTTTTTTTTGGTTTATTTTTACTGAGAAGTATAGTTGATTTACAAAGTTGTGTTCGTTTCAGGTGTACAGCACAGTGATTCAGTGAATCTTTTTCATATTCTTTTCCCTTAGAGGTTATTACAAAATATTTAGTATAGTTCCCTGTGCTATACAGGAGGTCCTTGTTGGTTATCTGTTTTATATATAATACTGTGTATATGTTAATCCTAAGCTCCTAATTTATCCCTAAATCTTTATTAACTGTGAAGAATTTCAAGAAAAGCAAATTGATATATCCTGACCGGTGATTTTTTAACCTTTTTTGGGGTCACAACTGAAAGCTATGGACTCTCTCTTTGGAAAAATGCAGACTGATTTACACATATACACACATGTTATACACTCCTAATCAGCACATATTTTTGCACATGATTTTAGGGATTCATGGACCTCCTGAAGTTGGTCCAGAGTCCCCAATTAATTCTTTTCAAAGAGAAAAACTAAAAATTACCCAGGTAGTTGAGGCCAAAAGAGACAATTAGTCGCTAATTAATCAGTAAATTACAGAATTTCAGGACCTGAAGGAAAAGTAGAGATCTATGCTTTAAATATTTTTAAATGTCAATGTAGTGTTTTGCTTATTGGTAGCAGTGGAACTTTCTTTCCAAACAAAATCTTCTGTAGAACACCAATATTTAAGACAGATCAAAATAAAGCCATTCTAGTTGATAAAGGTGCTGGAAGACTGGATCCCCACCCTCTCCACTGCCCCCGTGCCACCTCTGACTCATGAAGGACAGTTGAGAAACACTGATCTGGGCCTGCTCCGCCAGTGCATGGAGCCATACTGGGACTCCTAGCCTCCAGTACTGTCCACATGCCCAGATGCTCCAAATGAGTGAGCACTGGCTGCTCAGACAACAGTCTTAACAGCCCAGAACCCACCTATTTCTTGACCCAGTTGGGAGGACTTCAGAGATCCCGCTGATGAGACGACAGCACACCTGCCCCACGGCCCAGCCTTGGTCCTAATGTTCTCCTGAGGCAGGTAACCCTCCCATTCAGAGGTGTTGAAGGGAAAATCTGTGGCCTCTACCATTGAAACGTTCACGTGGTCCCGAAGGCGGCAAAGCAGGGCCTCTGCACCACACTTAACACCAGGCCCTGGCCCCTTGTAGGACACTTTGTACTTGTTCATGTTCAGATAATTCTTCCAGATCTTCTGCAGCCTGGGGGTAAGGTTTTTGGTGGAGCTGTCCTTGTTCCACACCTGGAAGGTAGCCTCCGGCTTGGCCTTGGGACCACTGAGGGCCCGGCTGCCGCTCTGGGGGCTGTGGGTGCCACTTGAAGACACAGATTGGGAACCAGACCTCAACACCTGGAATTCCTTGGTTTGCAGTTTAAGGGACTCATAGTAACTCCCTTTCTTCTTTTCCTTCCATACACAGATGATTGCAAACAGGAGAAAGACCAGCACACAGCAGCTGAATTTTTTCTTCAAGTTAGTGTGAATCATAATGAAAGACATGTTCAAGGAAGCCACGCTGTCCTGAGCAGGAAAACAGGCCTAAAAAAAAAAGTGAGACAAGGCAGAAAATGATGTAAAGAATATCTAAAAGTAATGACGGGCTGAGCAATGGCTTTAGAGTGACAAGAATTGAATTCCAGCCCAGGTCTATCTCCCACCAGGTCTGCAACCTTCAGCAAGTCTTAAAAAAAAAAAAAAAAATCACCCTCAGTTTGGGCTTGAAATGTAGAAAGTAGTGCTCAGACACTCCTGTCTTCCTCTCCGAGCCGTGAGCACATTATGGACTCGCCCACCACTCCTTTGTACTCGCTGAATCTTAGTTTCCTGTTGTCTTGGTCTAGCTTCCCGACTGCTCTCTGAGCTTCTTGAGGTCAGGAATCACATTTTACACATTCGGTTTGTAGGGCCTTACACTATTTGTTCAAGGAAGGCATACATGCTTGAAAAATTAAAAGAAAAAGGCAGAGCAGGCTGAGCGGTCTACATCACAAGAAGCCAAACTCCCTGAAAAGGCCCAGCCTCCTTTTAAAATTGCCAGAAAGAGACCTCTTGCCATAGACAGTGTCATAGGTTTGTGATGCATCTCTCTAAGGCAGGGGTCCCCAACCCCTGGGCCGAGGACCGCTACTAGGAACCGGCCACACAGCAGGAGGTGAGTGGCGGGCAAGCGAGCGAAACTTCATCTCCCCATCGCTCCCCGTGGCTCACATTACCGCCTGAACCAAACATCCCCCAACACCCCGCCCTCCCCCTCCCATCCATGGAAAAATTGTCTTCCACAAAACCGGTCCCTGGTGCCAAAAAGGTCAGGGACCACTGCTCTAAGGGCTCTGGTGCTAGACTCCTGCATGAGAAGAAAGCCAAGGGTCAGCTTCACAATATAACATTCAGGTTTATGGAGTTCTGCATGAGTACTAGAAAGTGGCAGAAAACTGACTCACCTCACGGTGGAAGAGGGGAACTCCTGGTAAAATAGCAGATAAGTGACCAATTAAGGAAATGAAAACAAAAATGCATTAAGCACACAAGAGGTTATTTCATTCAATTTCATCATAAACCGGGGGCACTGTGATGTACAACTTCAGTTCGCACTGTGTTTATAATAATCTAATATGAAGGGCATCTCCTGAGCTGTGCAGAAAGGCCCTGACCATTACCACCCATGAAGGTGCTATAATCTCGATTTTTATAGATAAGTCACCCGAGGCTCTGAGAAATTAAGAGAAATGCCTAGGATCATAGAGCTGAGTGAATGGTAGAATTGAGAGTCAAATCCAAGTGCACTTGATTCCCTAAATCCATGACCCTTTCACTGTATCATGTACAGAACTGCTGGAAGTTCTGGAAAATTTCATTAAGCAAATAGAGCCTGAATAGGCCCCTTTATATCTGGGTAAAGACCTACTTAGTTTTCCCAGAATTTATTGTGAAACTGAACGGAAAATGAAAGTACTCTGAACTCAAACAATGTCTGTATCTTCTGGAAAACATTAAATTCTTCCCAAGTATCTAGGTTTATTTACCGTAATGAGTCTAAGCAATCACCCCCAGGGTTTTGCTAACTGATTAGGAATCTATACAACAGTAATTAATACAACATTGTAAATCAACTATACTTCAATTAAAAAAAAATTCAGGAAAAAGAAAGAATCTATAGTCCATTTCAATGAAGCCTGCTCCTAAGCATATCAAGGATAAGGTGGTAGGAGTACTGAACTGGGTATCACAAAACCTGGCTTCTTGTCCCCATTCTTGGTGACCCTAGGCAAGCCTCTTAACCTCTCTGTACCTAAGTTTCTGTGTAGTAACCATCTCTGCCCTGTCTCATTCGCTGAGTGCTGGGAAGACCAAATGAGAATGGTGTTCATGGGCTTTGAACTAGGTAAATGTAAAGGCACAGAAGGTTAGAGCAGCCCCTAGGCATGAGGGCCACGTTGAGGCAACGTGGGACAGCAAACGATGGCGGAGTGGAGCACTGGCCATGGCTCATCAACCTGAACATCAGGTCTTTCATCAAGTATAACTAAAGTATAATTATAATTGAAGTATAGTTCAGTTATAATATTAGTTACAGGTGTGAAACATAGTGATTCAATATTTTTATAGATTGTGTACCACCATTACAATATTATTGACTATAATCTCTGTGCAGTACATTACATTCCTGTGACTTATTTATTTTATAACTGGTAATTTGTACCTCAAATATCCTTTACCTATTTCTCCCATCCCCCCCATTGCCCTTCCCTCTGGCAACCACTAGATTGTTCTCTGTATCTGTGAGTCTGTTTCTGTTTTGTTTGGTTGGTTTTTTAGATTCCACATATACGTGAAAACATACAGTATTTGTCTTTCTCTGTCTGACTTATTTCACTTAGCGTAATATCCCTTAGGCCCATCCATATCTGAAAATGCAAGATTCCATTCTTTTTTATGGCTGAGTAATATTCATTGTGTGTATATATGTACGTATATATCACATATTCTTTATCCATTCACTCAGGATGCTTCCATATCTTGGCAATTGCAAATTATAAATAATTCTGCAGTGAACATTGGAGTGCATAAATCTTTTGAATTAGTGTTTTTGTCTTCTAGGATAAATACCCAGGAGTGGAATTGCTGGACTGTATGGTGGCCCTATTTTTAATTTTTTAAGAAAACTCCATACTGTTTTCTGTAGTGGATGCACAAATTTACATCCCCACCAATAGTGTACAAGGGTTTCCTTTTTCCACATCCTTGCCAACACTTATTTCTTGTCCTTTTGATGATAGCCATTCTGACAGGTGTGAGGTGCTATCTCATTGTGGTTTTGATTTGCATTTCCCTCATGTTTAGTGATAGCGAGCACTTGTCTTCTTTGTCTGAGATTAACTGACCATATGTGCATGGGTTTATTTCAGTCTCTCAATTCTGTTCCATTGATCCATGTGTCTGATTTTTTTTTTTTTTTTTTGCCAGTACCATACTGTTTTGATTACTGCAGCTTTGTAGTATAGTTTGAAGTCAGGGAGCCTACCACCTCCAGCTATGTTCTTTCTCAAAATTATTTTGGCTATTTGGGTTCTTTTGTGGTTCAATACAAACTTTAGGATTACTTGTCCTAGATATGTGAAAAATGTCATGGGTATTCTGATAAGGACTACAGTGAATCTGTAGATTGCTTTGGGTAGCATGGACATTTTAACAATATTAATTCTTCTGATCCATGAGCAAGCACAATATATCTTTCCATTTGTTTGTGCTGTCTTCAATTTCTTTTATCAATGTCATAGTTTTCAGAGTATAGGTCTTCACCCTCTTAGTTAAATTTATTCCTAGGTATTTTATTCTTGTGATATGATTGTAAGTGGGATTCTTTTCTTGATTTCTCTTTTGGATAATTTATTATTAGTGTATAGAAATGCAAGAAATTTCTGTATATTAATTTTGTAGCCTGCAACTTTACTGAACTCATTGATTAGTTCTAAGTTTTTTGGTGGCATCTTTAGGGTTTCCTATACATAAAATCATGTCACCTGCCAATAGTGATAGTTTTACTTCTTCCCCTCCAATTTAGATTCCTTTTATTTCTTTTCCTTTTCTGATTGCAGTGGTTAAGACTTCCAGTACTATGCTGAATAAAAGAGATGAGAGTGGGGATCACAGAGGAAATGCTTTCAGCTTTTCACTGTTGAGTATGATATTAGCTGTGGGTTTGTCATAAATGGCCTTTATCATAATAATAATTATTATTATAAATGGTATGCTCCCTCTATACCCACTTTGTTGAGAGTTTTTATCATGAATGGATGTTAAGTTTTGTCAAATGCTTTTTCTGCATCTATTGAGATAATCATGTGATTTTTAGCCTTCATTTTGTTCATGTGGTGTATCACATTGATTTGTGGATATTGAACCATACTTGAATCCCTGGAATAAATCTCACTAGATCATGATGTATGATTCTTCTAATGTATTGTTAAATTTGGCTTCTAGTATTTTGAAGAAGACTTTTGCATCTATGCATCAGGGATATTGGCCTATATTTTTCTTTTTTTTGTAGTGTTTTTTTTGGTTTGTGTATCAGGGTAAAGTTGGCCTCATAGAAGGAATTTGGAAGTGTTCCCTCCTCTTCTTTTTTTTTTTTTTGCATAGTTTGAGAAGGATAGGTATTAACTCTTCTTTAAATGTTTGGTAATTCCCCTGTGAAGCTGTCTGGTCCTGAACTTCTGTTTGTTGGGTTTTTTGGGGTTTGTTTTGTTTGTTTGATTGATTTCTGATTCAATTTCATTGCTAGAAATTGAACTGTTCAGATTTTCTATTTCTTCGTGATTCAGTCTTGGAATACTATATGTTTCTAGGAATTTATACATCTCCTATAGGTTGTCCAATTTGTTGGTATATAATTGTTCAAAGTATTCTGATTGTTTGTATTTGTGATATTGGTTGTAAATTGTCTATCATTTCTGATTTTATTCAATTGGGCCCTCTCTCTTTTTTCTTAATAAGCCTAGCTTAAGTTTTGTCAATTATATTTATCTTTTCAAAGGACCAGCTCTTAGTTTCATTGATCATTTCTATGATTTTTGAGTCTCTATTTCATTTACTTTTCCTCTGATCTTTATTATTTCCTTCCTTCTACTAACTTTGAGCTTTGTTTGTTCTTCTTTTTGTAATTCCTCCGGGTGTAAAGTTAGGTTGTTTACTTGAGATGTTTCTTATTTCTTGAGTTATGCCTGTATCACTATGAACTTCCCTCTTAGAACTCCTTTTGCTGCATCCCATAGATTTTGGATTATTATGTTTCTATTGACACTCATCTCAAGGTACCTTTTTATTTCTTCTTTGATTTCTTCATTGACCCATCGGTTTTTAGTAGCATGTTGTTCAGTCTTTACATATTTGTGTTTTTCCAGTCTTCTTGCTGCAATTGATTTCCAGTTTCATACCACTGTTTGAAAAGATGTTTGATATGATTTCAGTCTTCTTAAATTCATTGACATTTGTTCTGTGGACTAGCATGTAATCTATCCTGGAGAATGTTCCATGTGCACTTTAAAAGAATGTGTATTCTGCTGTTTTGATATGGAATGTTCTATTGATATCTATTAAGCCCGTTTGGTCTAATGTGTTTTACGGCCAATGTTTCTTTATTGATTCTCTATCTGGATAATCTATCCATTGATGTAAGTGGGGTATTAAAGCCCCCTACTATTATTGTGTTACTGTCAATTTCTCCCTTTATGCTTATTGATATTTGCTTTAAAAATTTAGGTGTTCTTATCTTTACAAATGTTATGTCCTCTTCTTAGACTGACCCCTTTATCATTATGTAATGCCTTTCTTTGTCTTTTGTTATAATTTTTGTTTTAAAGTCTATTTTGTCTGATATGAGTATTGCTACCCCAGATTTCTTTCCATTTCCTTTTGCATGGAATATTGTTTTCCATCCTTTCATTTTTGGTCTGTGTGTCTTTAGTTCTGAAGTGAGTCTCTTGTAGGCAGCATATATAGGGCTTTTTTAAAAAATCCATTTGGCTTCCCTATGTCTTTTGATTGAGGTATTTAGTCCATTTACACTTAAAGTGATTATTGATAGGTGTGTACTTAATTCCATTGTTACTGTTCCATTGTTATTGTTCCAAGTTGCTTTTGTAGTTCTTCTCTGTTCTTTTCTTCTTCTTTTAGTCTCTTCTCTTGTGGTTTGATGCTTTTCTTTGGTGCTGTTTCTTTTTTTTTCTCTCTCTTTTTTTTTTTCCATGTGTGTGTGTGGTGTGTGTGTGTGTGTATCTATTGTAAGTTTTGTTTTATGGTTACCATGAAGTTCACATATATTTATATACAGATAGATACATAGATATAGATTTGTTTTAATCTGGTAGTCGTTTAATTTTCAATATATTCTAAAAGCTCTATGTTTTTTATGGTCCAATATTTCATATTTTTGACATCATATTTTACATCTTTTGTGTATCCCTTAACTATTATTGCAGTTACAGTTGATTTTACAAATTTTGTCTTTTAACTTTTATACTAGATTTTCAAGTAGTTGATCCATTGCCTTTTCCATATATTGCCTTTACCAGTGAGATTTTCTTCCTTCATATATTTTTTTATTTCTTGCTATAACCTTACTTTTTCACTTATAGAAGGTGTTCACTTAACATACCTTGTAAGGCCAGTTTAGTGGTGATGACCCCTTTTAGATTTTTGTTTGTCTGGGAAACTCTTTATCTCTTCTCCAATTCTGAATGACAACCTTGCTGGGTAGAGTATCTTTGGTTGTAGGGTTTTTTCTTTCAGCACTTTACATATATCATGCCACTCCCTTCTAGCCTGCAAAGTTTCTGCTGAAAAATCAGTTGATAGCATTAAGGGGGTTCCCTTGTATGTTACTCTTTGTTTTCCTCTTGCTGCCTTCAAAATTCTCTCTTTGTCTTTAATTTTTCCCTTTTAATTATGCCCTCTTGATATGTAACCTATAATGGAATAAAATCTAAAAAAAATTAACTAAATCACTTTGCTATACACTTGATTTACAATATTGTATTAGTTTCAACTATATTTCAATTAAAAATTTAAAAAAGTAATAAATCTCTATTGCAGTGTGAAAAAAATATATGTTGTGATATGGATCTTTTTGGGTTCATTTTGTTTGGGACTCTATGCTTCCTGGACCTGGATATCTGTTTCTTTCCCCAGGTCAGTAAAGTTTTCAGCCATTATTTCATCAAATATGGTTTTTTTTCTACCCCTTTTTCCCTCTCTTATCCTTCTGGGACCCCTATAATGCAAATGTTAGTATGCTTGATGTTGTCCCGGAGCTACAGTAAACAATTCTCAATTTTTTAAATTCTTTTTTCTTTTTGATGCTCTGATTGGGTGATTTCCACTCTTCTGTCTTCCAGGTCACTTACGTGTTCTGTATCATCTAATCTGCTGCTGATTCCCTCTAGTGTATTTTTTTCATTTCAGTTATTGTATTCTTCATCTGTGACTGGTTATTTTTTATATTTTCTAATTCTTTGTTGAAGTTCTCATATTCCTCTATTCTTCTCCTGAGTTTGGTGAGCATATTTATGACCCTTGCTTTGAACTCTGTATGGTGTATGAGGTAAATTACAATTACTTATGTCAGTTTCATTGTTTTGTTTTGTTTTTCTGGGGTTTTATTTTGTTTTTCATTTGGAACATATTACTCTGTCCCCAGGATGCACCAGCGGCCGCCATCTTGGGAAGTGCTGGAACTGCAGGGGCTAGAGTTACAGCCTGGTGTGGGCCAGGACTTCTCCCAGGGTGCACTAGGGGCTGCTACCTCGGCAAATGGGGGACAGTTGGAGGAGCCACGTACAGGCTGAAGGGTAGGCTGGGGTGTGCTGGTGTGGTCTTGGCTGGCTGGCTAGAATGTCAAGTGCTTTTCAATCCACTGCCTCTGCACTGGGACTGGGAGCAAGTAAGTTTGTGCACAAGCTCTTTAAGAGCATAGTCTCGGGCTTCCCTGGTGGCGCAGTGGTTGAGAGTCTGCCTGCCTGTGCAGGGGACGCAGGTTCGAGCCCTGGTCTGGGAAGATCCCACATGCCGCGGAGCAACTAGGCCCGTGAGCCACAACTACTGAGCCTGCACATCTGGAGCCTGTGCCCCGCAACAAGAGAGGCCGCAACAGTGAAAGACCCGCGCACTGCAATGAAGAGTGGCCCCTGCTCGCCGCAACTAGAGAAAGCCCTTGCACAGAAACGAAGACCCAACACAGCCAAAAATTAATTAATTAATTAATTAATTAATTTTAAAAAAAAGAAACTATGAAATCAGGTCTTTCATTAAAAAAAAAAAAGAGCATAGTCTCAGTTTCCTATAGCCCTCCAGCTCGCCCAGTCATAAGTTTGAAAACCTGTTAAGGGGGCTTATCTTCCTGATGCTGGTCCCCAGGGCTGGGGCCCCCAATGTGGGGCTTGAACCCTTTGCTCTTAGGAAGGACCTCCAAGTTTGTGATATCCTCTTCCTCTGTGGGTCACTTGCCAGAGGTGTGGGTCCTGACTGGATCGTGTCTCTACCCCCTCCTACCCACTTTGATGTGTTTTTTCTTTATATCCTTAATTGTATAAGAGCTATTCTGCTAGTCTTCAGGTCATTCTCAGAGAAAGTTGTTCTATATGTAGTTGTAGTTTTGCTGTGTCTGTGGGAGGAGGTGAGCTCAGGGTCCTCCTACTCCACCATCTTGATCCCACCTCACTGAGACTCTAATTTAAGCACCAAACAGTGCTTCCTACCACCACAGACCTCAGGAACCAGTGACTCTAGGGAGGATGGGTGCTTACCTTGGGCCGCCAAAGTTTTGGAAGTGATGAAATGTACACAGAGGGAGAATTCAAACATGAGATCGTGAAATGGGGGAGGCGCTTGTTGCATCATCAGAAAACTAAGCAATTCAATTTCCCCAGACACCCAACACAGCTAATCATAGGACACTAAGACAGCTGAGGAAAAACTAGAAAAGAAGGGAAAGTAGCATTTGAGAAGCACCTACTATATGGTAGGCACTTTACCTGCTTTATCTCATTTAATTTTTACTATACCACTATGGGATAGGTATTAACAACCCCTCTTGAGAAAATGAGGAAACAGGCTTAGCAAGGATACAGGGCTTCTCTGAAGTCAATAGCTAATCAGTGCTAGAACCAGGATTCCAACCCAGGTCTATCTGACTAAAAGTCCATGGTCGTTGGACTAAAGAACAGGCATTGTGAAAAAGCACAGTGAATAGTCAGTGTTGACCAGCTAGGACTCAGAAATCAGGATCTCTAGTGACACAACTGCTGGAAAGTCACAGAATAAACACCCTCACTATCAGCACTGACACTACTCATGTGTACTGTTTTACCAGTCAGGCAACACTTTCACAGCAATTAGGTTTATGAGACCCAGTATAACCCTGTGAGATGAGCAGAGCAAATTTTATTAGTTCCATTTACAACTGAAGAAACTACGGTTTTGTAAATATAAATAATTTTCAAAGCTGCATGAGTGATTTGGAAATGATGGAGTTGGGACTTAACTTTTATGTGTATGAGTGAAATAAGACAGGAGTTAAGGAGGTGGAGCCTAAGGGTTTGTGTTCGACTGCCTGCCAGCACCTACTCTCCAAGGTTGAGTTTCCCAGGAAAGAAGAATTCCCCAAACCTTCAACCATAACACAGTCTTACAACTTTAAGAAAGCCTCAGCCTTCAAGGCCAGTGCTCTGTCCTGAGTGCCTCAGGGCACTCATGTGAAACCTCATGTCAGGGCTCCCAATTCTCTTGACCACCACCCTCTGTTGAGGTTCCAAGTCTACCAGCTGGCTGGAGCTTCTGATCATAGGCACTTAGAGCTTCACTCTCATTTCTCAAGCTGCTCTAGAGAGACAGGACTTGAAGAAGTTTCATCTAAGAAGCCCAAACTGAAGGAAAGGAGTAGTAAATATTTCTCCCCAGATTCTTTGGGAAATCAGTCCAAGTTTTTAATTTCCCAATCACATCCCAGATTGCCTTCTTAAGCCTCTAGGGCTCTGCACTGCTGTAATCTCTCCCCTTGTCCATTTGCCTGGCAACCAGACAGCATCACCTTTCTGCTTCTGGCCTCCTGTGGAGCCCACCTCCTCTTCTTGTTCTCCCAGCGAGAACAGCAGCACTGTTCTTGCTCCCTGCTGCTTGCCTCTCGTGTTTAGTAATGCTTGCTTTTCATGCTGACCCCCTGCTAGAGGGAAACTCCTCCTGGCTCATTTCTGACACTCCAGTGCCCGGCACCATGCCTGGAACACAGTGGGTATTCAATAAAGGGTTCTTGAATTGATGGGCCCGTATCAACGAACACTTACGAGCCCACCAGGCGTCTAGAAAAATAAGTAACAACTCGCATTATCACCTACAGAGAACAAGCCAACACTGAACCAACAGAAAGAAAAGTCCCAGCCAAGGTAGGGCTCCCGCCCTAGGCTACTCATCACTGGATGCCCAGTAGCAAATGCAGGGCTTGGCCATAGTAGGTGCTTTAAAAAGGTAGACTGAATTACAGAATAACTTTAAATCTTATATTTATAGTTTATAGAAATAGGCAAAATAGGCAAATCACTTATCTCCACACCTCATTGACTAAGGACTAAAAAAAAAAAGAAGAAGAAAACAGCAAAGCTGTAGCCAGACCTTCAGCCCCTCTGTGGCTCTCACCAGCGCACTCTGCCTGCCGATCCCGAATAGAAAATGGACCCCAGTGCTGCCTCCATATCCCACGCCTCCAGGTGTTCCTTACCTGCTTCTGGCTAATCCCCCTGGGGCTGCAGGCCCTCCAGGTCCTCAGGAACCAGCACTATTCCCCATGGGAGGAATGTTTGCTTTATTGGGTCTGGAGGCCAAGGCTCATTTTTCTCAGGATGATGAAAAGGCATCTACAAAGGAGAAAAAAAAAAAAAAAGATGAGTTAAGTGCCGTTTTCCAGCAGGGGCAGAGTTAAAGATTAACAAGACAGACAGGGACGTCTGCTAGACTCCAGTGCGGGCCCTGGAAGCCCCAAGGGCTCAGAAAAAGAGAGACAAAAGCCAATTACAGGTGCAGTGCTCTGGGTCCATAAACAGCACAGAGAGCCTAGAAATAGTCCGATACTAGATAAGAACATGAGCAAGCACCACAGACCAATCTGGGAAGAAAGGATTGTTTAGTCACTGGTTTGGGCATACATAAACAGCAATTTGGGGAAGAGAGGATTCAGTTCATCCCCAAATGAACTCTAAACAAACTTTAAAAAAATTATTTTCAAAGAATATTTAATGATACATGAAAGTTCTATCAGTATAATGTTAACTGAAATTCAGAAAAAATACATTTTTTAGAATTCACATGTGAGAAAGAGAAAGGACAAAAAAAAAAAAAAATACACCCTGGATGGTAGAATAAGGAGTAATGAGAGTTTTCATTTTTTATAATTTTTTTGTATATTCCAAAATTTCTAAAGTGTACACGTGTTACTCTTAGAGTTGGAAAAAAATTATTAAAATATAATTTTTAAAAGCTAAAACTAGAACTCTATATTTGTTAGCTCTCTTCTTTCTGATGGAATGTAGAAAAATAACAAAGGAAAAGTTTAATAGTCAGTTGCATGAAAATTCCAACTTGTATACAATAAAATTACTGTAGTAAAAAGGAAGATAAACTCAAGGTGTGCAAAGGGTTCAAACAGTAAAAGCCTCTAGAAATGAACAGGCAATCAACATGAACAGACAAATCACAAAACAGAAAATACAATTAATGAGCATATGAAATTATGACTACTGTTGAGAGAAACTCAAAAGAGGCAACTGAACATTAAGATACTAGTTTGTAAAATTATCATTAACCAGCAGTTTTCAAAATGATTAATACTCATCGCCAGGTAGATTGTAATAAAGTTGGTATATTTCAAGAGAGCAGTAGAAATTAATTTAACTTTTTTAGAAAGTAATCATGCCATAGAATTAATTAAGAGCTCATGACTATGAACCAAGTTATTGTACTTCCAGGAAAAAAAAAAAAACTGAATAAATAATTCAAAGGGAGAAAAGGTTATATATTTCAGTTTCCTCATATGTAAAATAATTCCTTACCTTACACGGCTGTGGTGAGAAACAGAAGAAGATTCATGAAGTAAAGAATGAGTTTTATAAAGCAATATGCATGTGCAAAAAGAAAAATAGCTTTCAGTTTCAAAATGATTTATAATGGTGAAAAATCTACGGTTAAGGGACTTCCCTGGAGATCCCGTGGTCAGACAGAACTTCGCCTTCCAATGCAGGGGGGTGCAGGTTCAATCCCTGGTCAGGAAGCTGAGATCCCGCATGCCTCATGGCCAAAACACTAAAACATAAAACAGAAGTAATATTAGAACCAATTCAATATCCCCAACAGTTTTGCCTAAATTACTCAACATAAAGAAAGTCAAACTGAAAGATGAGAATTTATCTCTTCTCGGTTTGCTCAACACCTGTTTTCAGGTCTCAACCATGTACATTTTTTCTAGATATTTGGACATGCATAACTTTTAGTCACAATGTGACTAAATATGTACAGGTAACATTCTGTGTTTCACTTTTTTGTTATAATATTTTAAGCATTTAATTTCATGTCACTACTTAAATTCACACACCATTGTGTATATATTCTATCTGGTGGATGTAGCATATTATTTCCCTACTGCTGGAAGCTTAATTATTAACCTTTTCTCCCTTTGAATTATTTATTCAGTTTTATTTCCTGGAAGTACAATAACTTGGTTCATAGTCATGAGCTCTTGATTCTATGGCATGATTACTTTCTTAAAAAGTTAAATTAATTTCTACTGGCTCCCTAGCAGCTTCCTGGTAGAGTCCAAAAAAAAAAAAAATGTCTCTGAAAGCTATCCCTCTTTTCATGTCATGTAACTTTCCTTTGAGGCAGGGGGGTTTGTGATGATGCAAGCAGGATTACTATTTGTCTCCTCCTACCAAAAATGTAAACTCTGTAAGTGTTGGCCTTTTTTCACTACTACCCCCAGTGGCTAGATGCATGTCTGGCATATGGCAGGTACTCAATAGCTATTGGTTGAATGAATGAATGAGGGAAGTGTTGCCAGCCCTTAAGAGGTCTATGCTTATCTCAGGCACCATCGATGGACAGCGTTCTTTCTCAGCACCCTCACTGAGAACACTTTGGGCAGTCATCGGCACTTTGGATGCCGCCTCTTGCCTGTATATGCTGCTTCACTGCCATTCCCTCAATGCATGAGCTGCTGGGGCGTGAGACTTTTATTAGGGTTCAGTGCACAGACATCAGAGGAGTGCAGCAAACCCGTATCTTCCTCCCACACATCACATCTGCTCGGAACAACTTGCCCTCTAAGGAGATTAAAAATCACTCCCCACTGTTGATTTCCAAAAATCAACCAATTGAAACAAGTGGTATAACTGTTGATCTACATCTGTTGTAGATGATGAGGGCCTTCCAAAAATAGTCACTGCTGCTCATGAGATAGTAGCAGTGGTGATCTTCAACCAGCTACACAAGTGGTAACAGAATCCTCAACTCTCTGGGGGAGAAACTTTAGCACTCACGACAATAACAGCTACCAGGTATTTAATACTAGCTATGTTCAAAGCACTGACTATAGCTTAGGGGTTAAGAGTAAGAACTCTGGAATTAGACTGAGCTGGGCAAGAGTCCAAACTCTGCCTTTCCCCAGTTACATGACCTTGGACAAGCTACTCAATCCCCTAGGACTCAACTTCTTTAACTGTAAAATGGGAATAATAATAACAGAGCCCATCTCATGGGATTATTTAAATAATCAAGTTAGATAATACACCCAAAGGGATTGCAATAGGAACCGTGACAAAAATTATCCACGTCACTTCATTTACCCCTCTCCATCCCCTACTGTGTGGATACCACTACTATCCCCATTTTTACAAATGGGAGACTGAGACAGGTGTGATGAGTAATTTGCCCAGAGTAACTCACTCATGACACTCCAAATGTCCCATGCTCTTTCATGCCTTTGTAGCCCTGCACATAGAGTCCCTTCTGCTTGAAATGTCCTTTCCTGCCCTGTTCACACGGGGCCATGACCACTCAGCCTCCTATACCAGTTCAAGTGCCCCTGGACTCTGAAGCCTTTCTTGACCCCCACGGAGATAGTCACAGCTCTGCTGTGCCTGTGCTGGCTCTCATCAGACCACATGACACTTACTCGTTTGCAGGTCTGTCCCAACCTTTAAGATTTATCTCTGGTCCCCTGCATCCAGCCAGGCTCTGCGCCATAACTGGGAAGTGCTCAGTCATGTTTGAACGAAAGAATGAGGCTAGCTCGGACACCACTCCTCCCCGTCCCCATGTCCTTCAGTTGTCAGAATCACCCCCACCACCTACCCACCCATCACCTTCAATTGCCGGAGTCCCCTTTACAGCACTGCCATGGCAGGTATTCATTCCGTCTGGTGAGTACACTGAGTGACAGGAAATTCACCACCTCCCCAGGTTGCACATGGCTATGTGAGCAGCTGTGCCTCTTAGAAAGGTCTTAAAATGAAAAGAAATCAACCTCCCTGTAAAAATAAACCCAGCAGTTTAAGCTCAGCTCTCTGGAGCCATATAGACTCAGAATGAAAACCAGTAACACTTGCTGAGCCCGTGCTCAGCCCATGCTCAGTGCTGGGAACTCCACGTGCACCCACTCATTTCATCCTTGTGGCAACCCTGTGCAGACCACCTTGCTGCTGTATCTTCTCCTCCACCCAGGACAATCTTCCTCATTCCATGAATATGTTAGCTCCCGGCTCACTAGAATTCTCTCCAACACTATTTCTGTCATAACTCTTGGTGGCATTAACAATCACTTATAGAATTATTCTAGTCAACTCCAATGACTGTGACCTCAGCAACTCACCCCCAAGGTCATAGCTTTGATCTTGTCATTTCCAAAAAATATACTCCCTTCAAGGGATACTCCCTTCAATATACTCATCAAGGGATGCCTCGATTTCAGGCATCCTTCTCTAATCACCACTCCTATCTCTGCAGCTTAGTCCAACCAGTACCCAACTCTAACAATCTTCTGTGTTTGATCCTACTACCTTCCCACTGTCTCTCACTGCCTCCCTGCCATCCTTTCCCTTCCTATCCAGCTTAAATTACACGGTCAGTCATTCAGTTGACCTCTCTCATCACACATGTTTGGATAAACCCCAATCCTGGTTAAATCCAACTCTCTGTCCTACTCCACACCTGCAAGCAGGCAGCTGAACATGGCTAGAGAAAATCATGCAACGATGCTTAATGATGTCACTTCAAGTTCATGATCACTAACTGCAAATAGCTCCTTAATGCTCCACAGCAATGATATGCTACTTTTCCAGTCAATTCATCTGCCACTGTCCTAGAGGACTGTATGACTTCCTCCCCACTAAAAACTCCTCTTATCCTCACCCTCGCCTGATGAACTTGCCACTTACTCATAGAAAAAAAGGAAGCTACCAGAGTAGAACTTCCACACACATGCTTTTGTACCACCGCTACTCACCTTACCTGCACTTATGCCCAAATGATCTCATTACTATGAATTAATTGGCTGCATCCAACACTTGCAATATCCAACATTTTTCTGTAAATCCTACACACTCTTGTCTACTTAAGGACATTCTTTAAAATCCCCCTTTTTTCTTCCGCATCAATAGGTATCTTTCTCTCCAAGATCATGCTCATCAGCATATAGGTATGCTATTATTTCTCCTATCTTTAAAAACAAAAACAAAAAAACTCTCCTGATTGAGGCAGTCACCACCTGACCCAGATCAGTCTCAGCATCACTACCAATGGGACACCTAGACAGTTTTTGCCTTCTGAAGTGAGACAGTATGAAGCACATAGCACCACGAATGAAAAATTCTTGCCCGAAATGTTTAATCTGTAAGTGATCAAGCCTTTATATGCAATTCCAGTTTTTCGGAAATACAAGAGAAAGAAGAACAAGTTAAAAGACACCCTAATTTACCAGATATATCCAGAAAGCAGGACATTCTATAGAACAATTGAACTAGTTTCATCAACAAGTCAATGGGCACAAAAAACAAATGACTTAAAAACCACAAAAAAAACACAACAATCACATGCAGTCTGCAGACCTTTGGTTTGAACAGAACAACACTGGGGAGAAATGGGGGTATCTGAACACAGACTGGGTATTATATATGATATTAAGAAATCACTATTAATTTTGTTAGGTTTAATAGTAGTATTATTATATTATGATTATATATGTGGTTATGTTAGAAAAAAAAGTCCTACGCATTTGAAGTAGAGATGAAATTTACTTTAAAAATACTTTAGCCAAAAATAAAGCAAATATGAAAAAAATGCAGCATCATTTTTGTCAAATATATTCAAATTAAGCTATGTAAGGAACGAGAGTGATTTGCAGACTCTTCTTGACAATATCATTTGGGATTAGGGAGCATTTGAAAGAGTGTGAAGAAAAAACTTATGTCGACAATGTTCCCGTGTTACTGAAGGAATTAACTGAAAAAGATACATGACATTACAAAAGTCACATATTTAGCCATTGCATGAAGTCTAAATAAACTCCATCTCCCTGTCCCTCCAACAAAACCTCTTGACCTCATTTCACTTCCCCTGCCCTTTTTCTTCCCTTTACAGTAAAACTCCTTGAAAGAACTATCTGTACTCACTGTTTCCAATTTCCCTCTTCCCATTCTCACTTGAACCAACTCCATCAAGCCTCCTTCATCTCGATGAACTGCTCTTGTCATGTCCCCAAAGACCTCCATGACCTCCATGCTACCAATCAAATGGTCAGGGCTAAGTCTTTATCTTATTCAGACCATCAGCCGTACTTTACACAGTTGGTCACTTGCCCCTTCTGGCTTCTAAAACCCACACCCTTTTGCTTTTTCTCCACTCACTGGTCACTCCTCCTCAGCTGTCTCTGATGCTGGTTCCTCCTCATCTCCCCTACCTCTACACACCGAAGTGCCCCAGGTTCTGGACTTCGTTCTAGCGACACTTGCTTTCTACTGGATGTGGGCACCTTGTGATCTGTTCCCCCTCTACTCAGCCTGTAGTTTGCAATCAAAACACATTTGTTGACGTGCACTGAAATGAGTTCGGAAGCAGTTTCTGTTGCTGAGTTTCTGCAGAAAGGAAGTCCCTAATAATTAAAAGCAAAATAGTAGGGCTGGGGTTGGGAGACAGTAGAATAAAACATTGTGTTCACTTCACTATTTAGACTATTCTCTATAATCTGTAGAGGGGAGGCAGCATTGCAGAGAACAATGATGATCAGATGTAGAGCACATTATTAAAATTACTTGTTAAAATGCAGATTCCTGAATTCTACCTCAGTCATTCTGTTCCGAGTGGCCTGGGATGGGGCTCAGAAACCAGCATTTAGCAAGCACCCCCAAGTGATTCTGACGCAATCAGAAGTGCTAGTCTGAGAAAGCTTTATCTAGATCCAGGATGGGAAAAGTATAGAAATTGAGTGTAATCAACTTTTATAGTAATTTGAAAGAGTAATTTTATGCCTGATGAGTCTAATAACTTTAAAAATATGGCTTGTATTTTAAATGTCTTTTTCATTTCATTATTCTAATAATTCCCTTTTATTGTATTTTTAAAATTATTGATGTGTAAGAGGTTGGGGAAGAAACCCAGTCCTTTACCAACAATAGTTTGAGAAGCTCAAGCTTTGGAGAAAGACCTCAGGCTCTGGCATCTCAAAAGCCCAGAGTCAAATCCTGGCTTTTCTATCTGTCAGTTGCATGATGTTAGACCCGTTTGGTCAACTTCTGTGAGCCTGTGTCTTCATCTGTGAAGTATGGATAATAATACTTAAAAATTTGCCTCTGCAGGGTTGTGCTGACAATTTACTGATAGACTTTATCACTTTGTTCTGGCTAAGGATTATTGTACTTTTACCACGTGCTAAGTATTTTACAAACGGTAAAGTTCCTGTAATTGGGTAAAACTCATTTAATCCCTGCGGCAACAATAGCGCTTGAGGTGGGTGCCGCTGGCTCACCTCCCAGGGGCTCCGGCAGAGCTGGTCCAGGCTGCTGTCGGAAACAGCCTCCCAGGCCCTGGCCACCTACCCATGGCAGCCGGTGTAGGTCAAAACATTAGCAGTTGTATCAAAACATTTCTGACAAGTCCCAGTTTTACTCAAAAGGACAGAAAAAGTCAGATAAGCAACGGAAACCAATCTGTAGTTGGTGAATCTGAGGAGGGAGTGAAAGGAAACCATGAGAGACTTTGCCAGGTGCCTGAGTGGCTGCGTTGACAAGTGTTTACCTGAGGACCAGCCCCGCTGCCAGGCTAATGGGAGGGAGGGGGAAATCCTGCCGGATCAGAGCCCTGAAGATAAAGGGGCCTTCATTCCTGCCTGCCCCAGCTGTTCCAGACCCAGGCTGCAAAAAAAAAAAAAAAAGGTCTCTTAACAGAGATTAGATCTTTTCCCAGCCAGGCAGGCACTGACGGAGAAGACTGAAACGGCCGAGTACATTTCCCTGAGGTTATCTAAAAACATGGAGAACAGAACTTTTTCTGTGTGGGATGTTGAGTCCCCACTGCAGACAGGGCAGCTGCTCCATGGTCCTGGATCAGAGCCAGCCACTCAGAACAGGTTGGGAGAGCTCTGGACTCAGGACTAAGGGAGCCAGGGCAAAGGAAAACCACAGGCCATTGGCTTGTGCTTTGTCTTCAACCTTGCACCTTTAGCGGACACGTATTTGTAGCGATTTTTGCCTTCCAATTTGACAGGTGCCCAGCGGAAAGCAGGCACTTCACACCCCATCATCTCCCTTTCTGTATGATGCCCACTCCCCAATACAAGCAGTAGAAGCCCAGCCCCAGCAGGCATCCCCCTGGTCTTACCAACTAAGACCACTCTGCTCCACTCCAACAGTCAGGGGTAAGCCGAGGAGGAAGGAACAAAAAAGGGCCGATAAGGAGGGCTGAATAAACACCATGCTCCTCCCAAGCAACAGACCCACCCACCTTTCTCCTCCACATCCCACAGAGACGTAGAGAGAAAAGAAAATAGGCCTCTTTCCTCCTCAGAAAGAACTGTTTCACCTCCTCCTAATCTTGGGGAAAAAATGACATTTGTATTATGGAACTTTTTACACATACAAAAAGGTACAGAGGGCTTTGCTGGTGACGCAATGGTTGGGAATCCGCCTGCCAACGCAGGGGACACAGGTTTGAGCCCTGGTCCGGGAAGATCCCACATGCCATGGAGCAACTAGGCTCACGAGCAACAACTACTGAGCCTGTGCTCTATAGCCCGCGAGCCACAATTACTGAGCCCACGTGCCACAACTACTGAAGTCCGCACTCAGAGTCTGTTCTCCGCAGCAAGAGAAGCCACCGCAGTGAGAAGCCCGCGCACCGCAACTAAAGAGTAGCTCCTGCTCGCCGCAACTAGAGAAAGCCCGCGTGCAGCAACGAAGACCCAACACAGCCAAAAATTTTTTAAAAAATAAAAAAATGAAAAGGTACAGAGAATAGCATGATGAACCTCCATGTTTTCATAACCCAGCTCCAAATATTATCAACATTTTGCCAATCTCGTTTCAGTGATCCCCCATCCCCCTTCCTTTCTTGGAATAATTTAAAGCAAACACCAGACTTCATGTCAGTTTCCCCCCCACCAGCTCTTCCCGACTGGGGTGCCATGAGAAAATTAAGCCTTAATGTCCTAAGACATCCATTTATGTAATGAATTAACTTACCTCCCTGGCATCTAGAATAGTATTAGCTATGTACCATCCTTGGGAAAACTGAGAACATAGGCCCTCAAAATCATTTTCTGCGGAGCTGAATTCTCTATAATAGTACTGCCCCCCACCTCCCACAAGTTGGGTTCTGCCAGAGAATACATGAGAACACATACACGCAAACACACGCACCCACATACATGACCACGATGCCACTATCACCCAATATCCACTCCACTTTCAAATTTTTACCAGTTCTCTCAAAAATGTCTTTTACACTAAATGTCTTGAATGAGGATTCAAACAAGGTAGGCACATTTTGTTTGGATGATATGCCACTCTCAACTCTCTTTTAATCTATAACAATTCCCCACTCCCTTATTTTTTCTTTTTCATGATCTTAAATTTGTTGAAAAAACTAAGTCATTTGTCCTGTGGAATGTGC